>NC_140542.1:727891-788184 GCF_057382185.1 Mchenga conophoros
CGGGTAAAGGAGCAGGGTTGGAATTGTGACATTAAAAAAAGCACAAAAATTGCTAAAAGAAATTTAATTTGTAGTTCTAAGTAAACTAAATGCATTTAGGACGTTTTTTTTATTCACTTTATGTCTCTTCCACGATGTTATTCCTCTCTCCAACAATGTAGGTTACAATCACATTAGCATGACCAATTATGCAAATTAGGCGATGACATCATTTAGCCACTTCTAGCGACTTTTAGGACAGCCAATAGCGATTTTCAATACTGAGGAGTTGGCAACACGGCCCAGAGTTAAGTAAGATGGACAGATACCAATCTCACTGAAGCCAGCTGTTTCTTATTTGTTTTATCTGCACAGGCCAAAGTGTAAAAAGAAAAGGATCCTTGCCAGAAACATTTTTACATTTGATCAATAACATTTTCATATATATCATTTGTAACAGTTAGTAGTAATTAGTATTAAGCAAAACCAGCCTTCCAAAACTATGCCAGATTAGCTTCTCACACAGAGTGCAGTCATGGGGATATACATTAACCAAATGGGATTTCAAATGTTATTTAGAGAGATTAGTGGTCATTAGGCAAGTCATTACTGTTTCTTATAATGCTAACATAAGTTAACGAACTGTTGGTTGTAACTTAGCATGAGCTAAGCTCTGCCATAGCTTAGCATCTTACAAGGCAGGGCTCTAGAGTGCGACCAATCTGGTCGCAAATGCGACCAAATTTTTCAGTGGTGCGACTAAAAAAAACCATTTGGTTGCACCTGTGCGACCAACTGTTCGGGTAGCAAAAAAAAAAAAAAAAAATCTGCAACCTTCCCTGTGGTCAACAACAGACACACATTATGCCCTTATCGTGGACTAAACCAATCAGAGATAGTAAGGGGCGGGACCTCTCTGATTGGCCGTGGTCCAGTTGAAAGTGCAGGTGGAAGTGGGAGGTGAGTAGCTTGCAGAGGTGTGGACTCGAGTCACATGACTTGGACTCGAGTCAGACTCGAGTCATTAATTTTATGACTTTAGACTTGACTTGAAAAAATGTTGTAAGACTTGTGACTTGACTTAGACTTTTACACCAATGACCTGGGACTTGAATTGGACTTGAACCGGTTTACTTGAAAAGACTTGATATTTCACCCCAAATATAAAATGTAACATGCATATAGAGATTGAAAATGTGATGTCATTCTGGGGTAGAACCACAAAGGATTCTGGGAACTCGTGGCAAGAGGTACTAGCGCACGCAGGCTTTTAATTGAAATCAGTTATACAGCGATAAAAAGAAACACAAAAAATGGCAAGAAGCTGTTGTATTATTAACTGCAATAGCCGGTCGCATGACAGCCACGGGAAGCCGACGGGTAAAGAAATCGGTTGTTATCGGATTACGTCGTTGAAGAGAAATTGTTCGAGCCATGTTTCCGAAGTAACAAAGACGCGACGGATGGCCTGGATTGCAGCCATTCAAAGACCAAATATAACGTCCCAGAACACTCCAGCTCACATGTTAGTCTGCTCCAAGCATTAACACGAAGGTCAGTCTTCTGTTGTAGTTAATGCGTCATTTTCATAACATAATTGGTGATATAGGTTACAAGCAAGTCTGACGCTGAACAGAAATTGTCGCGCTATGCTCCTTTGTTTATTGTGCATAAATAGTGAATTGTCCTGACACAATATTGTGTTTCGCTTCTGTTATTATGGTACATTGACAAAAACATACTTTTATTCACAGGATAAAACAGTTGTTTTGTATCACTAATTGCCCAGTACGATTACAGCATACAGTATTATTGTCACTGCTACATTTCTGTAACGCGTACCAGAAATTATTTCCACTACTAATTAATTACCGTTGAGCTCAAAGGTTATATTAATAAACGGTTAAGGAATGTGTATTTATGACGACGATTTGTGAGACTGGTAAACTTATGATACGTACGATGGTCTTTCGTTCTACACGGTGCATTTCAAGGTCCTGCACCCATCCGTCGGTAAACTGTACCTGGGCTTGTTGCAGTGACCTGAAGTTACTAAACTTCATGAGTGTGTGCACTCACTCCAAGAACCGTATGATTATAAATATGCATATAAATATGCTAAGATGAGATAGCTGACTTCATCTAACTAGCAAATGTTGTCCAGGCTACGTTGGTGATGCAGTTTTTTTTAATGTGTATGATATTTTTGTCATGCGATTTTAAAGCCGGTCCTACAAGCGCATCCAAGAATAACATGCAGCTTATCTCAGAACTGTCGGTGAAAATTATTCTTGGAGCTAGGTTTAATTGAGCTGCATTTTAAAGAGGTGCAATTTCACAATTTGTGTATATTTTCCAAGTTCACTATTTTGTCATGTGTTGAGAAAAACACAGATTTAAAAATTACATGGTCTAATATTTACATTTAGCATAACTGCAACATTCTTTTTTCGTTTTTTTTTAAAGACTCGAAAGGACTTGAAATTCAAAATTTCAGACTTGTGACTTTACTTGGACTTTTACACCAGTGACTTGAGACTCGACTCTGACTTGCCTGACATTACTTGAGACTTGACTTGAGGATAAAGACTTGAGACTTACTTGATACTTGCAAAACAATGACTTGGTCCCACCTCTGCTGGTTAGAGTTGCATGGATCGCAGATTTATCCGTTTTTTGTGAATATAAGCTGCTGACTGGTGAGCAGAATTTTCAGCTTGGTACGTTAGTGTTCATCAGTTAATCATAAAACATATTTAGTGCTTATAACAAATATATTATGCTAAATAAAGACAGATTTTTCCACAATGTATATGATAGTAAGAGTTAGTAAACCTCTATTAAAGTCTCCCTCTGCAGTCTGTTGTTTCTTAGATTCAGCATTGAAACTGAATTTAAAACAAAACATAGATGACATTCTGTAGCCTCATCAACCACCAAGATCTCACTGCCTACAGACATTCAGTAACTCTCATTGGATAATGTTAATAAATATCTTTCACTAAATATGAACGTTTTCTACCTGTCCTTGTTTAAATTATGAAAGAAATTATTATGCCTGAGAATCTCTAGAATGTCGAATACTTTCCACTAAACAGTTGTCTTCTACTTTGGTTAGTTTTTTTAACAACCATTTAAAAAACATATTTTGCTTTTGTTTTATTTTTTACTGCAATTCCTGTAGAGTAGCTTTTATAGTGTTAATTCAGTATGTGCTACAAAATAAAAGCCTTTCCTTTACATTAGGTTTGTGGGCATTTTATTTTGAATTGTTCCAATCATGGCACTTCAAAGGAACAGCGCATCACAGGAACAGCCTGTGATGTCACAGTGCACATTCTACTGGAAAACCCTATAAATAGGGGAGACGTTCAACCGACTTTAGTGGATCTCGGATGGCAGAAACACAAAGCAACCTGGTTGTTAAAACAAAGACAAGGCGGACGCAGAGAAACGCACACGCTGACGCATCTACAATGGCAGAAGCAAAAATAGAAATGGTCATCACACCAAAACCTGAGGTTGATAAAGCCGCACAACCAAATACTAAAAAGTCTCCTGTGGCACAACCACCAAAGGAAACGGTTGTGAAACCAAAGAAACAAAAAAAGCAAAAACAGAAAAGAGTGGCTGAAGAACCAAGAAGAGCAATTACTCGGGCATATGCCCGGGCTCTTCTTGAAGCTCAAAACAGCACGGCTGATGGAGCAAACCCAAAAAATGAAGAAATGCTCCCCATTTCAAATGCAAAGGAGGACATGGAGAGAGAGAGAAATGGGAAGAACCCCAGCAGACCAAACCCTGTGCCTAATGGAGGGACTTGGCAATATCAACCCATTCCCACATTTAGACCCCCGTTTAATCCCTGGCACGAGATTGCTGCTCTCAGACACCAACTGGAAGCCTCCCAATACCATCAGAACGACCTTTACGGTAAAATGGTAGGTGCAAACAAGAGGGCCTCTTATCACCAGCTTCAGGTGAACAAACTTCGTGAAGAAATTCACGAGAACGAGCGAAATCACGAGGAAACGATCAAAGGCCTCATAGAGCAGCTGGAAGAAGCTTCTAGTAATAAGCCCTATGACATCAGTGAGACAGACACTCTCGTGAGTGACAATGAAGCTATGGTCATATTGGATGAGGTGATTGCTACCCTGCAGGACCAAATCAGCCACCCTACCACAGAGCAGTGTGTGGAGTCTGCCACTCCAACCACAGAGGCTTCACACACTGACTCTGTAGGACTGAAGTCCTCTAAGGAGGCTGAATTTGAGCTCAAATGTAGGATTCAGCAAGAGCAGATTGAGATGCTCCAGAAACAGCTCCTAGCAGCTCAAAATCAGCTTGAAGAGCAGGCCGTTAAACATAGGCAGGAGCAGGAGACACTCAACCTGGAAATCAGTGACCTGAAATCCCAGCTCTGCCCCAACAAGGCCCTTCATGATTTGAAGCTAGAGTCTCTGGAGCGAGAGCTGAAAGGGGCCAAAGCTTCCTCACTTAAAATCCCACAGCAGCACAAAGAACAAAATTCCACTGCTGCAAATGAAATGCACAAATTTGAGCTTCCGAAAGAAAACGAGACTGGAGAACAGGACAAGATGGAAAAAGAGGACTCACTGCCATCCACTGCAAGGTCTCTGCAGGAGCCTCAGAAAGAAAAAGACACCACAGAACAACAGAAGATAGAAAAAGAAGAGTCAGCTGCATTTTCTGTACAGGAATCTTTGCAAAGTGTACAAGACAAACAGAAAATGCTCAATGTCAAGGTGGCTGAACTCAAGACTGAAGTCAAGAGCCTGCCAGAGATTCCGCCAAGTAAGAAGAAGAACAAGAAGAAGCGGAACTGTGCGCGTCCCCAATTTCACATAATTGGTGTCAACATCAAGTCCTAAAAATCATATTTATATACAACTAAATTGTCAGTGAACATTTGAAGCCCTCTCGGTCAAGACAGAAGGCCACCCCTTCCTGAGCCCGGTTCTGTCAGAGGTTTCTCCCTATTAAGAGGGAGTTTTTCCTCTCCACTGTCGCCAAGTGCTTGCTCATAGGGGATTTGGGGGCTTTTTTTTAACACCAACCACTGAAAAGTTCACTGACATCAAATTTAAGACTCAGCAAATATGGAAATGGATCATTCGTCATCAAGTGAGGAATCATCCATTTATAACATGTTTGCTGAGTCATATTTAGTTGTATATAAATATGATTTCTGTCACACTAAGGCCAATCACAGACTAATTTGGACAATTGGTAAAAAATAAATAAATTGAAAAAATTGAAAAAAAGTAGTTGTGTCATTGTTTCGTGTAGATTTCAAATAACATGCCATTTTATGTCAACATATTTCTGTTACATTTGTAGTGCTCGTGGTTTTATATTCTTATGATCCTGTTTGTTTGATGAGTATATCCTTCTGCCTTACTTCACATATTTACTGCTGCTTGGCTAGCTTTAGTCATGCTAGCATCAGCACGGGTAGAAACAGATACACATCAGAGACATCACATGTAGCTTGTGTTTATGTTCAGAGTGACATCTGATTTAAAAGCAGGCAGCAAAGCACTGAGCAGCATATCAGTCAGCACAGAAAACAAATGCCATAAATGTCATCAATTAGGCTGGAATAGTTTGTTTCTAGTGGCTTCTATCAGAGGTGTGGACTCGAGTCACATGACTTGGACTCGAGTCAGACTCGAGTCATTAATTTTATGACTTTAGACTTGACTTGAAAAAATGTTGTAAGACTTGTGACTTGACTTAGACTTTTACACCAATGACCTGGGACTTGAATTGGACTTGAACCGGTTTACTTGAAAAGACTTGATATTTCACCCCAAATATAAAATGTAACATGCATATAGAGATTGAAAATGTGATGTCATTCTGGGGTAGAACCACAAAGGATTCTGGGAACTCGTGGCAAGAGGTACTAGCGCACGCAGGCTTTTAATTGAAATCAGTTATACAGCGATAAAAAGAAACACAAAAAATGGCAAGAAGCTGTTGTATTATTAACTGCAATAGCCGGTCACATGACAGCCACGGGAAGCCGACGGGTAAAGAAATCGGTTGTTATCGGATTACGTCGTTGAAGAGAAATTGTTCGAGCCATGTTTCCGAAGTAACAAAGACGCGACGGATGGCCTGGATCGCAGCCATTCAAAGACCAAATATAACGTCCCAGAACACTCCAGCTCACATGTTAGTCTGCTCCAAGCATTTCCACAAAGGTCAGTCTTCTGTTGTAGTTAATGCGTCATTTTCATAACATAATTGGTGATATAGGTTACAAGCAAGTCTGACGCTGAACAGAAATTGTCGCGCTATGCTCCTTTGTTTATTGTGCATAAATAGTGAATTGTCCTGACACAATATTGTGTTTCGCTTCTGTTATTATGGTACATTGACAAAAACATACTTTTATTCACAGGATAAAACAGTTGTTTTGTATCACTAATTGCCCAGTACGATTACAGCATACAGTATTATTGTCACTGCTACATTTCTGTAACGCGTACCAGAAATTATTTCCACTACTAATTAATTACCGTTGAGCTCAAAGGTTATATTAATAAACGGTTAAGGAATGTGTATTTATGACGACGATTTGTGAGACTGGTAAACTTATGATACGTACGATGGTCTTTCGTTCTACACGGTGCATTTCAAGGTCCTGCACCCATCCGTCGGTAAACTGTACCTGGGCTTGTTGCAGTGACCTGAAGTTACTAAACTTCATGAGTGTGTGCACTCACTCCAAGAACCGTATGATTATAAATATGCATATAAATATGCTACGATGAGATAGCTGACTTCATCTAACTAGCAAATGTTGTCCAGGCTACGTTGGTGATGCAGTTTTTTTTAATGTGTATGATATTTTTGTCATGCGATTTTAAAGCCGGTCCTACAAGCACATCCAAGAATAACATGCAGCTTATCTCAGAACTGTCGGTGAAAATTATTCTTGGAGCTAGGTTTAATTGAGCTGCATTTTAAAGAGGTGCAATTTCACAATTTGTGTATATTTTCCAAGTTCACTATTTTGTCATGTGTTGAGAAAAACACAGATTTAAAAATTACATGGTCTAATATTTACATTTAGCATAACTGCAACATTCTTTTTTCGTTTTTTTTTTAAAGACTCGAAAGGACTTGAAATTCAAAATTTCAGACTTGTGACTTTACTTGGACTTTTACACCAGTGACTTGAGACTCGACTCTGACTTGCCTGACATTACTTGAGACTTGACTTGAGGATAAAGACTTGAGACTTACTTGAGACTTGCAAAACAATGACTTGGTCCCACCTCTGGTAGCTTGAATAAAGCGATATCAATTCATTAAATCCTGAATCGACTTTTAAATATAACTGTGTTTTGCCAGAAACGGCAGATTCTCAGATTAAAGCTCACAAAACCATTTAAACAACAACCAAACAGCAAATGAGAGCAGGTACTCGGATTCCACACAAAGACGTAATCACAGAACTCAGAATCAACTTTGTCTTTCTCGGCTTTCTCACCCGACGGCCTGTAGACGGACACGCTATCGGAGCTTAGCGATTCTGATGCGTCCAGTCTGCGCTGTGATTACGTCTTTTTGCGTTGATTCTGAGCTGTAGGTTTTGTCTCTCTCCAACCAAAATTCACAGAGCCAGCAGCAAAAGAAGCAGCAAACTGCGCTTCACATTTGATCAATGTGGTCATGAATTTTGCTGTTTGCTTCCACGACTATTAAAATCACACTTCATGCACAGCTAGCTCTCTCTCTCTCTATACTCTCTATACTCTCTCACTCTGTACTTCAAGAACAGTTTCCCGTCTCCAATCTCTGTTTTCTGTATTATTCATTCGCTTATTACCCACCAGTCTACCGTTGTTTACAGCGCTGTCGGCTGCTGTCTTTTTCTTTTCTTTTTTTCACTTAAATGACCTCGGACAAGAAAGCCTATTTTTTCTGTTGTTCAATACTGAAGAAATTTAAACTTTATATGCAGAACATTGTAGAATATTTTTAAGGTTATCTGCTATAAAAAGCCAGACCAGGAAAATCTCATTCATGTTTTTCTGTGTTTTATTCTCACTTACTTTCACACAAAGGCATCTGCTGTGATGTTCACAATTCTGATGTAGTCAGTACTGATAAATGATCAGAATTATAATATTTCTGACTGTCTGAGGCTAAGTTGAATCGAATCGGGACTTTGAAAACCGGAATCGAATGGATTATAGAAATCAGTGATGATACCCAGCCCTAGTGAGCAGCCTAGGCACGACAGACGTGGATGTAGCTGTAATAGGAAAATAACTATTGCTAACTTTTCTGTTAAGTTAAGGCCTGATCCTTCTGAAATTCATAGCCAGTGCTCTGACACGGTGTCATCAATCTTTGAATGCTGAAAAAGCACAGTGTATCCAGAAAAACACATTTATATTATATAAATTATTATAAAATTTGTGTACGCCTAACTTTTGTGCCGTATGCCCATGGCAAAAAGTTAGTCTAGAGCCCTGCAAGGTAGCTTATTGCAGGATTAGTTTACCTGTCACTTAGCTTACATTCTTACAAAGAGTAGAAATTGAATCATATAGATTAAATATATCAGACATAGAATTTTAATGTGGTGAAATTGTAGGTATTACTAGCATGACTTTGTTCGATTAAGCTAAACTGATTACTCTAATGCTAAAATAAGCTAACTAAATAGTGAATGTAGTTTAGCTAAGCATTAGCTTAGCTGTTGCATGAGTTAGCATTTTACAAGGTAGCTTAGCTCCCCCCACTTTGCATTGTACTTTCCTATATAATAAATCTTAGCTTAAAAATAAAACTTAAAAATTTAACAAATATAATATAGAAATGTGAATTTATTTCAATCAGTGTCATTATTAGTTTGTTTCAGTTAGACCAGCCAAATTGTTGCTACTTAACACAAACTAGCTACTGGATGTACCTTAGCTTACCATATATTTAGCTGTTTACAAAACCTTGAATCAGGAGACACCCATTTGATGGTAAAATGTTGCTTAGAGAGATTGGGGGTGTTCCTGTGTGGGCTGCATCCAGGGTGTTTTCCTGTTAGTCTAACAAGGTAAGTAGCTTATGGTTATAGCTTAGCTTAGACTTAGCTTAGCCAGCTCACAGCCACAAAGAGTGGAATCAAGTAATATAGATTAAAGAAATAGTATAAATTCTTAGTGAGATCAGAACTATTGTATTATATTATATACTATTATATTATCTTATCTTCTCACAAAAACTTTGAATTAAGGTGCTATAGAAAATACAAATGAAATATAAAATGCTAATTAGTAAGATTAAAGCACACATTGAAGCTTAGCTTCTTAGAAACACTGGTGACACAGATGAAACAAATAAGATATAAATGTGAGATATAAAAACCAGAAATGAGGAATATGGATATATAGATGGATGAAATGTTATTTAGTTATAGCTGCTGCTTGAAGCGTTTTATTTATATCTAGTCCAGTCAGAACCGCTCTTCGGAACCTAACCAGCAACCAGTGGCTGGCTATAGCTCTTCATTTAATGGTCCCCTATGAATCTAATTTTCTGCAAGAAAGCCAAGAGGCACAATGTTCAAAGTACTGACAATGCTAAACACATTTTAATACTTTTCAGCACGGTGGCATGGTGGTTAGCACTGTTGCCGCACAGCAAGAAGGTCCTGAGTTCGATTACACCATCAGGCCGGGGTCTTTCTGTGTGGATTTTGCATGTTCTCCCCGTGTTTGCGTGGGTTCTCTCCGGGTACTCCGGCTTCCTCCCACCGTCCAAAGACATGCAGCTTGTGGGGATAGGTTAATTGATTAATCCAAATTGTCACTAGGTGTGAATGTGCGAGTGAATGTGAGTGTGAATGGTTGTCTGTCCCTGTGTGTTAGCCCTGCGACAGACTGGCGACCTGTCCAGGGTGTACCCCGCCTTTCGCCCTATGACAGCTGGGATAGGCTCCAGCGCCCCCCCGCGACCCTGAAAAGGATAAGCGGAAGCGAATGGATGGATGGATGGAATATTTTTTTAAAATAAATTATTCTTCTTGAATGCATTTCACAATAGTCAGACACTGTCATAAATAAAGATTAATATACCGAACCATTCACACATTAATTTAACAACCTATGGTTTATTACTGGAAGAGCTGCTTGTAATTTTGCTTTCCATGACTAAATGAACAAGTTAGAAATCCTAATGATATTGAAAGGTACATGAATATCATTAGCATTCAGTTTGTCACTGAACCCCATTAGGACCCAGGGCTGTCCACTGATATAAAAAGTTTACCTCAAACAGCCTCAGGGCTTTGGCTAAAGCTCCGACCTCTTCTTTTAAGGAGAAGATGCAGGAGATCACCTCTGACTTATTGTTGGTCTCCTCCTCCAGGTACATGGAGCCCCTTCTCTTCTGCTGAGAGACGTATTTAAGATAAATATACAGATTTTATATAAAAATACAACATGGATGAAGTCGTGCATACAGTGTTGTTAATGCAAAGCTATTACAAAAATGCAACAGATTCACTTTTAGTGCGGGGATGTGAATCATGAATTTAAAAATTGTTAGAATAGTGTTTGGCTCTCCTTTTGTCTGCCTGCCATATGCTGTTAGAGAGCATGTTATGTAGTTTAAAGCCATCCAGGGCAGCGCGTAAAGTTCAAAGCTTCACACTCAGCCATATTCAAAGAGGGTTTCAGATAAACACAAACAAAAACCCAACACATCCCCTCATTTCTTCTACAGATGTTTTACAGATGAGTAAATACAGATGAAGAAATAACAACCTAGTTAATTATTTATTAAACTGAACATGTCCCATGCTTTTTTAAAAGGAACCCACATAAAATTAAGCTTTTAAAGGACAGTTTTGACTGCAAGAGTTCAACAGGTGACTGAATTTCTACATCTTTTGTATGGCTTTTATTCAGGCTCCAGTTAAAGATTTCTAATATGTTGCTTATGAAATCTGATGTCAGTTAAATAAATGGATACACAGAGCTCAAACTGATATTAAAGATATTAACTTCGTGGTCCATCTGGCAAAAAGTTACCTGTAGCTTTAATTATTTGATTATAAAAAAGAACTTAAAGGGTGCTTTTGTCATTCAGAAACAAAAACAGAAGCCTGCAGAGTAGGGACATTTCTTGCATTTGTTTAGCACTCTGACTTTTTCCATTATCGTCAGCTGTTTTTCACCTCTATTCACTGTAATTCTCTGCTTTGTTTGCTCTTGTACCCCGAATTTTCTAGCTCTGCCCAGCCATACTGTTGTTTTAATAAAAACGCACTGGTTTGAATCGCTATTTAAGGCTGTTTGTTTTGCATAACCTCCACAAAAAGAACACAAATAAACAGACAAAATTGAATGTAGTGCTAAAAGAAAGAAAACACAAATGGATTTTAAGTCAGCTATAAGTCAGATTTACCCTTGGCGCTTGGTCCCCTGTTTCTGCTTCTGGCTGTAGTTTCCATTAACCCTCTTGTATGCAGCGTCCATCCTCTCCGTCCTCCAGGTAGGAAGTGTGTAGTTGTGTGTATGCTAATGCTGGGCTGAGATCTCGGGAAAGCTCCTCTGTGAGCGCTCCTTTAAAAACCATTCCTGGTTAACACCGGTCCACGTGACACCACACCCCCTCTGCATCGATATGTCATGGGATGGTTGTTGTGAAACAGAACTAAAGTGGCACATCTGGTTCTTGTTGTGTGCCTGTGGGCAGAGTTTGCTGGATTTTGTGCAGCAACTTTGTCAGTTTCTGCGCAGCCTGGTCGTTTTGAGAACAGGTAGAAATAATCAGTGAAAAACTTGTTTTTATCCATTTAGACACATTATGTAATCATAGTTATGTTAAAGGGAAAAATGGTGCTGATATATTTTTCAAGGCATGGTGTGAATGTCTTAATCGGGCCGTTCCCAAACCTCCACACTTAAGATATAATTCTGAATATAATCTTTTAGAAGAAATATCTGTACAAACACGACTGTGTAAGGTGTAATTTGTGTAACTGCACAGTGCAAACACTGAGGATGTGACCTGCAGTGGAAACTAACCTCATGACTGATAAGGGATTAGTGCTCCTGCCATATGGCACTGTATGAACTAATAACTAGGATAAAAACTGGTTGTCCCACCCTTGGCAACTTGAATTGTAATCAATCGTTTATGATAACTGGCTATAAATCTTTCATATCGTTGTGGAGAAATTTTGATCCACTCTTCTTTTCAGAATTGTGGTAACTCAGCCACACTGGATGGTTTTCAAGCATGAATGGGCTGTTTAAGATCCCAATTTTCATTCCAATGTGATAGAAACTCAGACTTTGACTAGGCCACTCCAAAACCTTAATTTTGTTTTTGTTTTACGCATTCAGAGGTGGACTTGCTGGTGTCTTTTGGATCACCCCCTAGATAACTGAAATTGAGTTTCAGGGCATGAACTGGTGGGTGGACATCGTCCTTTACGATTTATCGACAGAAATCAGAATTCTTGTTTCCATCATTATGGCAGATAATCCAGTATCAGGTCCAACAAAGCAGCCCTAGATCATAACACTACCACCACCATGGTTGGCTGTTGGTGTAATGTTCGTTTATGAAAGTCTCGATCGTTGTGTCCTTGGGTGAGACACTTCACCCGTTACCTACTGGTGTTGATCAGAGGGCCCGGTGGTGCTAGTGTCTGGCAGCCTCGCCTCTGTCAGTGTGCCCCAGGGTGGCTGTGGATACAACGTAGCTTGCCATCACCAGTGTGAATGAGTGGATGACTGGTTGTGTAAAGCGCTTTGGGGTCCTTAGGGACTAGTAAAAGCACTATACAAATACAGGCCATTTACCATATTGCTCTTTGTGACCCTCGAGGCCAAACAACTCAAACATTTGCAAGGGGAGAACTCCCTCAGATGGTCTGATCTACTGCCATGCAGGGGCTGCGCTTTTTAGATAAATGGACATTGTGAAGAAATTAAGGTAATTGTTAAAATGATTTATCCAGGAACTCTCTGGATTAGTCATACAGTCACTGTGTCTGGCAGTAATCAGACCTGGTTGTGGCTAGTGTAAAAACAATGTGGTTAATCACAGTTAATTCTTGACTCAACAAGGAAGGAAATTGTTTTTTCACACAGGACCAGGTAGGTTTGAATAACAAATATGAAAAACTAATACATCAGGAAAGGGGTAAATTCTTTTTCACAAAACTGCAAATTGCTTATACATTCTAAGTATTCCAAAGATGGAGATCTCTCAATTGATACTTAATAAAAGTGATCCTTTATAACTGATACTTTTGCATTTTATAATGTTAAATTGTAAACATTTGCACTATTTTACAGCAATTAGTTTAAGTTAGATCTGAATTAAAAGTAAGCCTCTTTTACTTCTGTTCCGTCATGAGGAGAACACTCAGGAGAAGACAAATGCTAGCTGCTGTTGATAGCTTGAAAACAACATCATCAGATCTTAAGAAGCTTTGTCTACAGTAATGACTTCAGCTAGGTCTTACAGGGAAGGATGCTCTTTCAGGTTAAAGAACAGAGGTAAATATCATAATACACTTTTTAAGACTAGATTAATCAATGCCTTAAGATAAAATAATTTTATACGTATTATTATTATTATTTTTTTTAATAAATGAAGCTATTCAAAACATGCAGGCCCGTGCTTCCAATGCCCTGGTGCAGATAGCCTTTCAATTGTACATATTAGTACTGAGATACTACATGTAATCCACTATAGATTGCACGCTCTAATCTACAAACTGTAATGAATAGCTGGTCACACCATCACACCTGATGCTGAGGTGATCCACAGGTACCACATGAGGGCAGTATAGGTTTGGTAATGTGTGCAGGACACCAGTAACACAAGGAGTAATGGTTTTTATGTGTAATATTTCAAACTGAAGCTCTTAAATGTTGTCATTTAAGTTCAGTCTCTAAGCTACACAATCTTCATCTAAAGTGTCTTGTGTTTGTTTTAGCACTAATTCCATGTAATTTCAAAATGAAATTTCTGATCTATCCCAAAACTGTGACTGAGTCTTTAAAGGTTTTGGGACAACACTGTAATCTGTGACTGTTTCAGTGCTTTACATACAAAATTTTAGAACATGAACCAAGTAAAATAAGGAGGTGTGAAAGGGGTGCTAATTAACTACCCTCTGATATTTAAATTAAATGTTTCTTGAGCAAAATATATTTTAGTCAAATAATGTTTACGTTCTCAGTTACCTTCAAATAATATTGGCAAAACAACTTTTACAAAACTAGGTCTCTTCATTCTGTAGGCTATAATAGATCAGCTGACTGAGCCTGATTGGCAGAGGGTAATTTGATTAACTTTAAGCCAAGTCATAATTTGACCCATTCCAATGAGCCAGAAGTTTCAAACTAGGTTGGTGCAGTCTTAAACTTTGTTTTACCTCCAAACCATACGGCCAGTATGGGTATCTCATAAATTAAAGCACCTTTGTGGATCTTCCCTCTACTGTAAATAGAAATTGACAGACTAACTTTCCATATGTTAGCTCGTATTCTGCAGATGTGACTTTGATCTCTGAGATTACAGTTGTTTAAGTTATAATTAAAAAAGCTGCTCTCTCATGTTTTGCAGCCAGCATGTATTGTGTTTTACTGTCATTTTATTGTCACTTATTGCAAATTTCAGGAGATTTTATGGCTTAAATTGCGTCTTTGGAGGGAAACTATGGGCACAGTTGGTCCGTGTCCAGTACTTTCTCCATTTGTTATGTAAAATATTCCTTATCCATCAGAGGCCCAAACTGCAGCAGAAGAGCTTTGAACTAAATGCTAACATCAGTTCACATAAAATCAAACTGAAATTTCCTTTTTTTGACACATAAAAGCAAAAAGAGACGTGAGCAACACTTAAATTCAAGGACAAAAGAGATTGGCAGTTCCATGTGCTATGTAAAGTGCCCAGTATTATATCTTAATCTTATTGCAGTCTTGAGGTAAAGGTCAGATTCTCCATTGAGTTTATTTAATTGACCTTTACAATCTAGTCGACCTTTGTTGGAGGGTTAGCTGCAGCTTTTTCCACTCAATGGCTGTCTTATCTCACAGCCAAAAGTAGTTTAAACTGATAAATATTCATCCTGAGCCGTTAGCTGGCCTGGGATTTCACCACAATTTCGGTATAATGTAACAAAAGAGCAATCAACCTCCACCGATATGGAAAACTCAAAGGTCAGATAATTTTTTTTCCATTCTGTTTTCAGCATTGATGTTGCCTCTGAAACCCTCTTTGAATAAATTTCAATTTGGAGTTAAAAAAATATTGAATCATTATGGTATTCAAATTGATCCTCCTCAAGGACTTGGATTTGGTGTTGTAAGTGTGACCGCTCCCCCAAAAGATATTGCAGGTCATCTGCAGACCTGATTTTTTCTGTTGTATAATAGTTATATTCTCTTTTTTTGATGCGGTAACTCCTTACAGAGAAAGCGAGCAGGAAACCAGCCTGGTCCAACCAATATGGTTTATATGTAGGGACTAAAAAGGTATTCCCAGTCCAAGCCATTTTTTTTTCCCTTGGAAGGGTTTTTCCCAAGTCTGTCAGATCTTAGCCTTTGAGTGATTTCTCCTCAACAGTAGATTCAAATAGACCTGGATGTTCTTTACATGGTCCGGCGGGCCATTGCTGGTGCTGTGATCGTTGTATGATATTCCCTAAACCTTTCTTCTGAAGTTCTGCTGTGACATCTAAGAAAAGTAAATAGTAGAGCAGGGCGATATGACCAAAAATATTTATCACGATATACATTTGAAAATTTGCGATAACGATATAACTGACGATATAATTGACACTAGATCACTTTACAACTCCATAACTTTATTAGTGCAAAAAAACCCCAACAATGTATTTTCACTTGAACAAGCAGCTGTTTTTTATGTGCATTAAAGTTATATAAAAATTTTACAGTGCAAATGCAAATCCTTGCTGACAGTTTAACCAAAAGGCATTTCCAGTGGAAATTGGCCGACATATCCTCAGCATAACCATGTATAATATCCACAAAACTTAAAAAGAGGTAATACACACACACAATAGACTATGTGCATGTTAGCATATGCCACTTCTGGTGCGAAAACTCCTGTGGGGAGCTTTGTTTCCGGTTTCCTATTCGCGCCTTGTTTACGGTCCAAAACAAGTTAAGCAAATCAAGCAGCGATTTACATTTCTATAGATGTCTTGAGCATTTACCCAATATATCTGTAAATGATGTTCATCAACTTGTCGATATTTTTCCCCCGCGCCTCAGAGGAAAAGAGAAAAGGGATTCAAATGTTATATTTCTCAGTATCTGTAAACAGAGGTCCCTCGTTTATTGCGGGTGTTATGTTCTAAAAATAACCAAGTAGCCAATTTTATTTTTTGACGGTGCAAAACGTTTCGTGGACATCGTGGACATACAGTACTGCACTTCAGAGTCACACTGCTAGCGATCAATGCAGCGATTCTGCACTGTACAGGAGAGACGTCATGGAGGAGATCGTCTGCAGTGATCAGGGCGCAGGACACAATGTGATGTAAAAAAAATAAGCATGCAAACTTGCACTAAAAAATCCGCGAAACAGCGAGGTGAAAGGTCAAATCAAAATCAAATCAAATCAAATCACTTTTATTGTCACATCACATGTGCAGGCACACTGGCACAGCACATGCGAGTGAAATTCTTGTGTGCGAGCCCCACAAGAACAGAGATGTGCAAATACAACAACACAAACGAGCAAAATACAAGAATGGCCAACCTGAAACTAATAAATATATGTACAATATATAATAGTGTATGCATTTCTGGATGTGTATACTAAATATTTTCCTACGTGTGTGTGTGTGTGTGTGTGTGTGTGTGTGTGTGTGTGTGTGTATACACATTTTTACAAATTAAATAGTAAAAAAAAAAAAAAAATAATAATAATAATAATAATAATAAAATATATAAAATATACAGAGTTGAATATGTGCAAAACAAGTGGCATTTATATACAGTGTGGAGTGCTGAATGAATGTTGAAGTTCCAGTAGTGAAGCTGAGGTGTCTATGACGTGTTCAGCAGTCTGATGGCCTGATGGAAAAAGCTGTCTCTCAGTCTGCTGGTACGGGACCGGATGCTGCAGAACCTCCTTCCTGATGGAAGCAGTCTGAACAGTTTATGGCTGGGGTGACTGGAGTCCTTGATGATCCTCCCCGCTTTCCTCAGGCAGCGCTTCCTGTAGATGTCTTGGAGGGAGGGAAGCTCACCTCCAATTATCCGTTCAGAGCACCGCACTACTCGCTGGAGAGCTTTGCAGTTGTAGGCGGTGCTGTTGCCATACCAGGTGGTGATGCATCCAGTGAGGATGCTCTCAATGGCACAGTGATAGAAGGTCCTGAGGATGCGGGGGCTCATGCCGAATCTTTTCAGTCTCCTTCACTGTTTTGTTTGTGTGTACTGACCACGTAAGATCCTCAGCCAGATGTACTCCAAGGAACCGGAAGCTGCTCACTCTCTCCACAGCAGCGCCGTTGATGGTGATGGGGGTGTGTACTTCTCTGCACCTCCGGAAGTCCACTATCAACTCCTTTGTCTTTGCGACGTTGAGGGTGAGATGGTTGTCTTGACACCAGTGGGTCAGGGCGCTGACCTCCTCCCTGTAAGCCGTCTCATCACCGTTGGTGATAAGACCCACCACTGTAGTGTCGTCCGCAAACTTCACAATGATGTTGGAGCTGTTAGTGGCTGTGCAGTCGTAGGTGTAGAGTGAGTACAGGAGAGGGCTCAGTACACACCCCTGTGGAGCACCAGTGTTCAGTGTGACGGGGGATGAGGTGATGCTGCCCAGTCTGACCACCTGGCGTCTGTCAGACAGGAAGCTAAGGATCCAGCTGCAGAGGGAGCTGCTCAGTCCTAGATCCTGCAGTTTCCTGTCCAGCTTCGAGGGAACGATGGTATTGAATGCTGAGCTGTAATCTACAAACAGCATCCTCACATACGTGTCTCTCTTCTCCAGGTGTGACAGGGCAGTGTGTAGTGTCAGGGCTATGGCATCATCAGTGGACCTGTTGTGGCGGTATGCAAACTGTAGAGGGTCCAGTGAGTCGGGTAGTGCAGAGCAGATGAAGTCCCTGACCAGCTTCTCGAAGCATTTGCTTACGATGGGGGTCAGGGCTACAGGTCGCCAGTCGTTCAATGAGGAGATGGTGGAGGATTTGGGTACAGGGACGATGGTGGCCATTTTGAAGCAGGCTGGGACTACAGACAGAGAGAGGGAAAGGTTGAAGATGTGCGTGAACACTCCAGCCAGCTGAGCCGCGCATGACCTGAGGACGCGGCCGGGAATCCCGTCCGGACCAGTAGCTTTGCGTGCATTCACCTTCCTGAAGCACTTCCGCACATCCTCCTCAGACACAGTGTGCGCACTGACGTCATCCGCGGTGCGCACACTGTCCGGTCTCATGGTGTTCGCTGTGTCGAATCTAGCGTAGAATACGTTTAGATCCTCACACAGAGAGGCCGTGGTCTGCGGTGTGCTGGTTTTCCCTCTAAAGTCTGTGATCGTGTTTAGTCCCTGCCACATACTCCGAGGGTTGTCAAACTGTTGCTCCACCCTGTCCCTGTACTCACGTTTGACTGCTTTGATCGTCTTCCGGAGTTGGTAATGTGCGTGTTTGTAGTCCGATGTGTTCGCGTTATAGCGAGGGACCACTGTAATTTTGAAGGTAAGTCACAACATACCCTTCGTAAATACTAATGTATAGAAACCGTTACCAGCAATCATTCATTTTTTGTGTGGCTTTTTTTCACGGTTTGTTAACATGCTGTGTAAGTGTGTACTTGACTAGCTGATATCGACATAACGGGGAAACATCTGGTTTGACTATTGTTCACCTGTAATTTGAATGCTGAACATTTGCCTGTTTAAATCATAAGACCAGTATACAGAGATGTGCTTCTGAATGTGGACAATGTGTCTTCTGATTTTGTAATGCAGTTCTGCTTGTGTTGAGTGATGTAAACAACTGATTGATCTAAACTCTTTAAACGTCAAAATTGATCATTAGATTTTTTATGACACAACAGTGGTGAGTGTTCCCACCTTCTGCTCTTTGTAACTTAACGCGATCTTTCTCATTTTCGAGTTTTGGACATGATTTTGGAGTATATCTTCGCAGTAGTGATTGGCCGCAAAGTAAAGCTACTGGAAATGTACAACCCTACATCCGGTCTCAAACCATGAAGTTAGCATTTTCTCGTGCACAGGGTCTATACGGTAATATTGGTTTTGTCCAAATTCAAGGCTGCATCCTCCTGAGGACCCGGCCTTCGCGGTCTACGTGGGCCGGGTCCTCAGAAGGTCAGGTAGGCCGGAAGTAAACGGCTGGGGAAATTGGACGGTCTAGCCTTCTGATTAGCGTCACTGCTATCTCGGTGGAGTTTAATAAACTCAGCCGTCTGCTCCTTGCTATCTAAAACATAACAGGACACTGGCGTAAATTCTCGACTGTCTCATACTTCTGTTTAATCAGTTTTCTGTTTGACGTTTAGTCAGCTGTGTAAAAACCAAGGAGGAACCCACCAGGGGGATTAATAAAGTTTTATTTTATCTAATCTAATCTAATAACTTTAATCTCAGCCAAACCGATTTACTCACGAACAAACAAAACACTGAAAAAAGCCCAACAATAACATTTTTAGGTTGTCTAAGTGACTTATATATTACGTTTAACCTGAGTAGCGAAACTCCGCAGTGATCTGAAAATGATGTGCCGGGAGTTGTGCCGTTCTCGGCGGCATCAGTGACCATCGAGCTTCCGGCTAGCTATTGAGCTGGTGGGTAGCAGACGTCTCCGAAAACGTCGAAGCACTTTAGCAAATATGCGATATCTTGATAAACCGAGCAGATATTTGATGTTTACACAGCTACTTTCTCGCCTGAAAATATGTTAAAAGTTTATTTTGTGACCCAGAAAGATTAGTAAGAGTAATTCTAAAACTTAGTAACGGCTACCATTGTTGGAAACTGGAGTTTGGCTGGGCTGCGCTATGAATTCTGGGATATGGTAGGCGACGAAGGACACACCCGACCTATCCTTCAAATTCGGGGAAAAGGAGGACGCATTTGTCGGCTGCATTCGGAGGAGTCTACGAATTTGGACAGCCTTCGGCGCGTCGCTGTGACGTAATCGGTCTACAAATGCGGCCTCAGGAGGATGCAGCCCATGAATTTGGACACGACCATTATGTTGAAGCACAGTATGTATCACTCCGCGAGGCTCCTGCCTACGATAGCTGTAATGCTCCGACAATCCATCAAGCGGTGCAGGTTTGTAGCTTAGCAAAGTCGTACTAAAACATTTGACAGATTTTCGAGCACCGTGTACCACATAAAATCGCTTCGAGGTCAGTAAACACAACCAGAATTCATACATAAGGCACACGGGATTATAAGGGACACTGTCGATTTTCAGAAAAATCAAAGTGTGCCGTATTTTCCAAAAAACACGGTAATAACGACGGCCCGCTAGCATGCTCTACCAAAAATAGTGCTTTGTTGTGTATCTGACGGACGAAAGCTAAACCAGTTGCACACCACTGAAGTTGCAGCATTTTTACAAACCAATTCGGGTTCATCCGTTTCATTTAACAGTCCGCTTTCGCCCTCCTCATTCTCCGTTGCCGCCATGCTTTTTCCGCCATGTGTGTATGAAAACAAAGGCACTGCGCATGCGCGTTTTACCCATATTCTATTACCGTATGATATGGCTCAGCCCTAGTAAATAGTACATTTCCAGAAGACGCTAAAACCACTAGAGAATGTTTAAGAGAAGCTAATGTTGTAAATGTATTATTGTAGAGTCTTTACCTTACAATATAAAGAGCCTTGAGGCAACTGTTGTTGTGATTTGGCGTTATATAAATAAAATTGAATTGAACTAAATATGAACTTTCAGCAGACGTTTAAACTTCATGTACCAAGCAATTTTAGCAGTTAAGGCCAAACAAGGCTTTGAATATGCTTTTTTTTTTTGCACACCCTACTGGCCTCATTTAAATGCACATCAACATACAGTTTTCTCTGCCAATTAGGACCCACAATGGACCTCTGTATGTGCTTGTCTCCTCTGGTTAGCAATTTGCCCATGAACCCATCTGGGACGTGATGTCACATGAAATCCAAAAGGTTTCTCAGTGTTGTCCTCACACTGTACAGTAGATGGAGAGCTCCCTACTGCGTCATTTACTGTCATTAATGGTGATGGACACAATTGCTCATTTATCACAAGAAGTGGTGCAGTGTGTGTCTACAATGGCCTTCTCCATAGGGCCTCAGCCTTATTCACACACTGAAGATCCATTCTCACACTGATGATTAGACAGATGCAAGTCAGAGTTAATGTCTGATAGGTTTAACATGTTAGGAATGAGCTTCTGAACATGCTGCAGCTGTCTACACTCTAAAAAAATAATAATTTGAGTTTTTTCTCCTGATTATACAACTCCAGGTTTTTTTATAAGTGGAAAAGTGCAGTTAAACAAGGAAGGCCGACTTCAGCACAGAGCATTGCTGTGCAGGAGGAGTAGCAGGGGTGCTTAGAGATGATAATCGGTTATAGAGTTGTGAGGCTCCTAATTGTGCTTTCATAAGACGTTGCTGATTAATGGACTAGTTGACAGACATCCTGTGAATGTTGTCCACATGTGCACAGTCCACAGGGGTGCTGAAGAATCCACTTCAGCCTTCCAGCAGCATTGTGGAGACTCTTTTCTGAGAGGAGGAGAGCTAGAGAGGGAGGGGAGGGAAAAAAGGAGTGGGAGCAGGGAAAAGAGAATGAAACTTGGAGGCTTTCGGCAGCGCTGTTGTAAAGGAGAGTGAATGAGAGCAGGGGCCGTGCAGCCAGCCACATGGGCAGTTCTCACTCGGAATAATGGGAGCCTTTCTGTGGCTCTTAACCCCCTTGTCGCATGCTGGGAACGGGCAGCCGTCCGCCCGCCGCTCACAACAGACACGCTCAGCCACGCTCACCCGCTGGATAATTGAATTTTACACCCAAGAAAGTCATCCCTTTCCCTGGTCATGTCCCCTGTTACACGTGGCCCTGACAGGAACTCTCCCAGGATCAACTTTTTATCCAATGAGAAAGTCTGATGAATATACTGAGAGGCAAGTTAGCAGTGTGATTCAGTGGACAGCTGAAAAATCCCAATACTATTGGCTGGATTGCCATGAAATTTGGTAGTTTTAAGTGAAACAAATGGTCAATTGAGTGGTGGTACTTTTAGCTTATTTCTAACAGCCCCTTAACTATAAGTGGTTATAACAGTTAATAGTGTATGTTTCAGACCCTTGGTGCCAGTGTGAACAAGTTCCTTTAGATGAGGCAGAACTAAAAACTTTGAAAATGAGCTTTCTAATGTGTTTTATGTTGGAAAAGACTCAGCAAACTATCTCTGAACAAGTGGGCGTGGTACCTAAAATGAACTAAATTTAAAAATAGACTCAGGTGAGACTCAGTCTCTGTATTCCCTCCAACCCAGCTTAGTTCCTAATGCAGATTTTGTCACCTTTTGGAAGGGGACTTGTGTGTTACAGTCGGTAGAAACAAATGGCTGATATCACTGTGTATTTGGGACACTTCTTGCATGTTGACAGACTGACTTGTAAGTTTGGTGACCATTTGAAACTGGGGTAGGAAACCTGTTTCTCGCCATCTTGGGCAAACAAATCCATTGTAACTCTTCAGCATATTATACTTGAAGAGGCCTCACTCCAGTACCACCTCACAGTGTTTTAGAAAGTCTAGACCATGATGGGGCCAATCTCAGGTCTGGTTAAGTCATGAGGTGAGCAGGAGAAGTAGTACAAAGAGCAAAAAAGACCATGTAGTAAGGAAGCAGTGGTGACACAATAGGTTAAGTGGAGGACTTTGACCTGCAAGAAAGGAGATGTCAGAGACGGCATATTTTTGGTGTGTATAATGCACATGCACATGTGTGGGAGCTAACTGATCGAGACACTGGGCTAACCACACTACAGGGTTATAATGCATCAAAGGTCATGCTGGTCCAGAGAAGAAAGTTCACAGTGCAACAAAAAAAGAATTATGCAAAATTTGCACAAGAAGAAATCTAAGTGACAGAAACGTGATTTTATATATAAGAAAACCTTTAACTATTATATTTATTTAAATACTTGTGCGGCCTGTTCCTATGTGGGTGTCTGATCACCATTTAGTGACCAGATTATTTGAACAAGAAAACAAAACAAAAAATAACAAAGACATTTTCAATTACTTTCTTTATTGCAATAAAGTGATTAATATTTCTTCTTCTTTCTTTAAGAAACAACATTAACATCTGTCAGTCTACAGCATCCAGTTTCATTGGCGTACCTTGGCTTCACACTGCTGCCTTCTGTAACATAACCCATAAGATAAGGTTTATCTCTAGGAAGTCATTATTATCAAGTTCTTGGGTCAATCACCATATTAACTTATACTGGAAAACCTAACCCATTTTGCAGCAGGTTATGTTTCAGATATAAAAGATAAACACATACTGACCAATCAGTTCTCTGAAAACTCATGGGAAAAGCCTGTTGACCTTAGTGCATAGGTAGCAGGAGTGCGTATAGGTTTGTCTTTCCCTGATGAACATCAGTCGAGAACTAAGCAACCAAGTTTAGAACAACCATGAAAATATAATCCAGAGCACGTGTTTGTACTGCCTGACTTTACAGGCGATTAAAGCAAAATTCCATAGAGGATACACATTTTTGCGCGGTCGATGCACAATGAACATGACACGTCAAACAAACGCAAACAATGAATACAACATTACATTTGCTGGGGGATGATGAAATGAACGTAGTGGATATGAAACTCAAAAGAATTTTATCTTCTTAAAAACCTATAGATGCTGATACTTGGTGTATGTGTGCTGATCTTCACCAATTACACTCTGCTGCTTTTAGCTAGTGTTGTATGTATTTTTATAATATTACAGTTTGGCCCTCTGACCAATCAGAAAACATCAACAGTCACCACTGTTTCTTTCACGTTAATGCTCATTTGTGACTGCTTAGCCTGATTGCTGATGTTGGGGTAAGTCAAAGTAGACCTCGGTTTGTTAAAACAGGCCCTTGCTTGGCATTAGCATTGCAGCATTTTCAGGTTGAGTGTGCTGTCTTCTCATGACCAAAAAATAGGAACATCTTTTTGATATTGACTAGAAAGTATTGTTGCATAATGTATGTATGCGTGTTAGCTGCAAAATGCCAACCTGACTCATCTGCTTCTCTTTAGTGACATCTTCTGCTTTGCAATTCATCTGTGTATGCCAAGAGAAATTGAGGCTAAAAGATATATTGAAAACTTTATCACTTTATTCTTGAGTCTACCAATATCTGTGCTGACAAAGCTTGTAATGGGCTTGACAACTGTTTTGTCACCTCTGCAGAACACGCAGCAGAAAACAGAGAGGGATAATATTACCTACAGGTGGCTGCTGTGTTGTAATGGCTTTTTAAGCCATCTTGTTTAACAAATATAGTAAAGATTGAGATTAGATTAAGTTTGTTTTAAGGAGCAGACCTGAGGTGCCTAACAGAGGAGATATGGCTTCGACATATTGATGTTGTGAAGAGTGATCCATCCAGACCCTTCCTCCTTAGCCTTAGGCTGATAAGCAAGTTGGGAGGGGGACCCGGGTCACCGCCTTCCCCTGGCTCTGTGACCAAACACAAAAGGTGGTTTCCTTCTGTCAGTTGTGGTCACTTTCACCTGTCACTCAGACTCTCTCTGAGTGAACCAGCGTCCAGGGAGGGCGGCTCCAGGTGAGCATTCAAGCGTGGATAATAGCTCCTGTCCTCTCCTCACGTCACCTGGGAGTCCCAGGCACAAACCCAGGTTTATCAACTTAAAACTGATTCTTAGTGGTTTATTGTTATACATTTGTGCCACGATAGCAGTTGGAATGATGTTGGAAGAATGTAGTTAGGTTATTAAGAGAGTTGGTTGCACAAAGAGTCCTGATGTTATCTTAAGTGGATCAAAACCTGATCAGTTGGAGCTAAATTCTGGATTTCAGACTTTAGCTTCTCTGTGCATCAATCCACACAGGTATGAAGAGCCTCGAAGTTTTCTTAGCACATCATGAGGCAGTTGTTATTTTTCAAGCTCTTTAATTTATGATTAGCACGCAGCAAAACTAATGAAGGTTTTTTCTCCATACATGGATTTCTGCTGTCTTCCAAAGAGGATTCAGCCGAAGCCAAAGGAAAATCCTTAGCATTGCAAACAATCACAAGATTGAGAAAAAACATCAAAACATCAAAAACATCTGCGTGCCTTGTCATTCCAAGTACATAATCTGTAAATAGTTGCCTCTGGACCAAATGAAAACTTGTCTAAACTGTCAAAGTGTCATGGCGGGACAGTGCATTTATGAAATGGACCCAAGGGCGGAGACAGGAGAGATGAACTGAGGTTTAAACAAAAGGTGATCCTTTATCCTGATTGCATGAATGCAAAAGCAAAGAAACATGAACAGTGGCAAAAACGAAACAAAAACAAAACTGGAAAAACTAGGACTGATTTTGTGCAGGAGTATGAGAGCAACTATGAGATAGAGAAACATAAACTAGAAACATGAACATGCCCAAAATCATGAAAAACCTGGAAACTTGACGAGGTAGAAAGGAACACAGACGACCTGACAAAGACTGAATGAAAACACACAGACTAAGTACACACAGGAGGTGATCAGGGGAAGTGGAAGCACTTGGGGAAACAGCTGGCTCAAATAATCATGACACCACAGGGAAAAGTAGAACCAAGCACAATGAACTTAGAAACATATAAACAAGACTTTCAAAATAAAACAGGAAGCATGGAGAGGCATGAAGTGGGACAAGCTTGACGTTAGAAACGTAAGAAATCAACAATACAAAATAACACAAAACGCTGGGTCACTGACCCAGACAATAAAACCACTCAAATGTGGACCTCTGTACTCCTCTTTTTATTGGTTCTCAGTTTGTTAAGCCAAAGAAGATACCACCAGAAGCCATAGGTCAACATGCAGATCATAACCGATAGGAGGGGGGAAGACGAATAACAGCTCTCAATCTCATCACAGCACTTACAGTGCTTTCTGCTTAGTTTGCATCAAAATGTTTAATATGACCATCACAAATCAACAAAGCAAGCACAAGCTTTATGATGACTTTTAGTAAAAATATGATAATATTATGTCTCCACCTGTGCAAAGGCAGGCTGAACAATATAGCTGAGAAGTAAATAAGAGGTTTTTCACAATTCCTTTAAATTCTTGAAAATGACAAACTACAGAGACTTTAAGTAAGGTTCATCAGACTCACAGACCAATCACACTTACATACATAGTCCCTCTTTATAGCCATTAAAAATCCTGATTAATGATGTAAGTCTAAATGATGCTAGGTACTCAGACATAACCTCAAATTTAAGTTAGAAAAGGAGTAATATTTAAATATTTTTATGTATGTGTGCATGCTGCTAGACAGTTAAATGAAACAGTGAGGAGCTACAGTAAGAGTGGATTTTTTCATGTTCAAACAGGTCTGTACATATGTTCTCTCAGTCTCAACAGGCATGTTTTCATAATGTAATTTAATCCCCTGGAGTAATCAGATGTCGCTAAATCCATAGTGTTTAAATGAATCCTGAACAATGGAGTGAGTAAATAGATATCTGTCAGGGGATTTTAGATTTCCTTGGCGTAGGTTTCCTGTAATAAAAACACTATCTGACCTAAGGTTCATATTACAGTCCCAAATGTGACGTCCCAAACATTTCCAAGTACTGCTGGCTGACGCGTTCATCAGCCAGGCATCAGCTCTTACGTGTTTGCCTTTCGAGGTGCCCTCAGGTCTGTGTTTACCCAGCCGTCACGGGCAGAGCCAGCAGCGTGCTGTACTTGGCGGGTGACAGTGGTTTAAATGAGAAACCTGTGATTGATCTGCATTCATGCAGCCTGTCATAATACCTGCATCAACACACACAAAGGGAAAGTCACTCTGCAGCTGCTAATCAGGCTCACATATGACAAGTAATTTCCTCACTCTGTATGATGTATGGTATGATTTTTTTAAAGAGATGGAAGTGAAAAGATGTTGTGGGATGTGAATCATGCAAGATGTAGGATACTTTAATTTGACAATTTGCTATTCATATTAAGAATATGTATGTAAACTTATGAAATAAAAGGAAATGTTTTTCTGTTAACCAAATCAGTACTTTTTAAAGTTATGCTTTCCCCCCCAACAATCAACACGTCGGTCCTCTAAATAAACCAAACCATGACAGCCCACCAACTTTACATGTGCCCCAAGAAAGAATAAAATGATAAGCACTTGCAAACCCAAATATTATTTGCTGTCTCTGAATATCACAGTCACCGTTACAATGAAGAGCTCAGCTATTCAAGTTACAGTTTCACCTTGAAACATCCTAAAATGACATTTTTAATTAACAAAAATTATTAATAACTGTCATCAGCGGCAATTATCTGCTGCAGAAATTAATGCATTATGTAGCCCATTTATGACTTTTAGAGATAACTTCACTTTATGGGACTTGAAGAGCTCTGAAGACATCCAACATACTGACCTAAATCTCACTAACTTTTCTCTAAATTTATTCTGTTTTCAAAGAAAAAATAAGTGATGTAGCGTAATGTACGATAAAAGTAAGAATTAAATGGTATCTACTTAGCTTTTCCATAATTCTCATCATATATTTATATTGTTGCACTGGTAGAACAGGTACTCGGATTAACTGAGTTTCAAATAATGACATCAGAATATGTACAAGTAATCCCTGTGAACCAAATGCTCGGACTTCATCTAGATCTAAATGCTCGGTTTCAGTCTTTTTAACCCTTTTCAGTCTGTGCGTTCACATCAAATACCTGAAGGCAGTCTTTTTGGAAATATATGAATACTTGGCAGTAACAGCCAATGGCACGAGGAGGGGAAGTACCCAGAGCTTGAGTCAAGTTACTGTAACATGTTTTCAGAACTTGCACTGCATCCTCAGTGGAAGCGACGTGTCAACCAGAGAGCAGATGAAACTGTCTTACCTTCCAGGATTGCAACTAAAGTAACTGCCAGTGAGAGTGCAGGATACCATTTATTGGCAAAGCTAGTGTTGCAGAGCATTCTCATTCCCGACGTGTAACATACCGACGATTTGTCACATCCTGAGGCATCCCATTGGAATGCAAAAGATAACTGTGATACGCGTGCGATTGTGGATGGAATCCAATAGAATGACGCTCCCAGCGGCAACACACGTTCCAGCCATGTATTCGAGCCCTAACCTTAACCTTAACCCTAACCATAACATTAATCGTGTTAGATAGTATTTTTCAAAGCTCGTGATGAGAAAGTAAAATAAATGTACATGTGTAGATTCAGTCCAAATGGTTCTCCTGTTTCTGAACGCGTAACATAGGAACGTGTTGGGTGGCCGAAAGCGTAACATAATGACGATTCGTCACATAGCGTAATATGTTACCCTTTGGGAGGGAGAACGTGACGTGTTGGGTGAATATATTAGTTGGTTACCTAGGTAACTTGATGTTGGAACGCCCACAAGCAACCAGCCATAAGCTTGAAATCGATGAGTGATATCGATAGTATTGATACCGATGCGGTTATCGATACACATTGATACTAGTATCAGTATAGGTGTCTGCAATACTGGCCCTGTATTTAACTATCAGATCGATACTAAAATTTGCACATTATTTTAGAGAACCGAAGTCCTACATTTGCAATTACATCTCCTTATCTTTATATATAAGAGAAGTTGAACCCTACAGCCCCAGCTGCTCTCACACAGCGTCACTTAGCTTGTTTTTCATTTTCAGACGAATCCTGACGATATGTGTATAAAAACTTTTTCCCAAATTCGATACATTTAACTTGCATAAATACAGGTTCGCTTCTGTTGCACAAATTCATGTCAGTTTGTCTGAGGTTACACAGCTATAACTATAATGACAGAAGCCCCACCCACCTGCTCTTCAAACCTTCTGTTTGTGATGAGAAGAAAGCTGACATAAAAAGAAAGGAACTAAAAGAGGTCAGAGAGGGTGCACTAAGAGGGCTGTAGCACAGCTCAGCATAAGATGAACTGATAAATAAGGATTATTTTGAGCTGTAAATCATGCAGAGCTGCTCTGAGCAAAAGCCTGCAAACTGAGAAACATAAACTTTTGCTTTTTTCCTCATTTTAATGGACCTGAGCTTTTCTGTCAGCTTCATAAATGCTCCAGGACTTTTTTTTGTCTTTTAAATAATTCGTTCAACAAGTGTTTCAGCGTGGTTTGTCTCTGCAGTCCATGTGCAGTACTGTAAACCCCCTGCTCTAACACTCACCTCCAGCAGAGGACGACATTCGCCGAGTAACCTCTTTCCAATCGGCCCCCACCTCACCAGTGACCTCCTCCTCCTCGTCCCCATCGACGGCCCCTCCTATCAAAGCCATAACCTCTCCTAATCCCCCCTCCCACCCCTCGTTGCCCTGGAGACGGCTCAGACGAGCAGGTGATGCATTGACAGGGAGCAGATGGTTCCCTGTGGAGGTAAGCATGGCTGAACAATGCTTCCATATTCATCATAAAGTCCTGCTAACTCTCGGCGTCTCCCTCCTTCGAGTACATGCGTACACATAACTTCAAAGTTGGCGTTTGCAGAGACCGAGCAAGGTGAAAATGTTGTGACAGGGCTCAATAAATGAAAGCGCCTCCATTCAGAGGGGGCTGGTTTACAGTATCTCAGAGAGGAGGCAAGAAGGCAAGCATTTTTTCTTGCCTCGACCTTCCTGTGCTTGTCTCCTGCAGGTGTTTTTGGCTTTTTGCCGCAGTAACTCACTCCTCTAAAGAAGCTCCTTCTTTAGCCCCTGTCTCCCCTGGAGATAAAGTACAAACACCCCACTCTTGCTGCCTCTTTCTTTCAGCTAACTCCTCAATAATCCAGCAACAATACAGGGCTCTGAGGCGGTGTGCAGCGATTCGCCAGAGGCCTGACTTGTTTTGGGGTGCAGCGGTAGGAGGGGAGGGGCCGGCGGTGGAATGGCATTATGGAGATCAGCTAATACATGTAAAACATTGCATCCATTTTTTCTTCTCTCTTTTTTTTATTGGAGCAAGTGGTAAAGAAAAAAAGTCTGCAGCACAATACGCTTAACCACCACACCTGGAGCTCACAACGGGGGCGAGAATGGCTGCCTCACCCATCATCACCAGCACGGCAGCACCTATCAATACAGGCTGTAAGGAGCTTGGTTGGGCCGCAGGAGGAGGGGGCCAGCTGTATTCACAGCCTGACTATGATAAAGACACACAGTGAGGAGCCATTCAAGAGCCCTGTGCCCATAATGGAGTCACTAATAGGTGCCTATTCAGCAGGGAAAGTGTTTTCTGAAGGGGCGAAAAAAAAGTTTCAGGGAAGCAACAATCACTTTGTCTGCTGCCTTGTGTATGTAAAATGTATGCAGCGCTCCACCCCTCCACCCTTTTCCAACTCTTTCTGCTGTCTTTTTTTCCTTTTTCCTTTAAAAAGCATCACCAGTGAATAGGCGACATGCATAGTTTGGAGTCGTCCTTTCATCCTTACTTGAAAATAAACTGAATGGTCTGTTCTCGAGTGAGTATAGTCCAGCAGGCGTGATCTCAAAACTGGGCTCTCTTATTTCATAGAAGTGTTAGCCACATGCACAGGTGACCAATAAGTCTTCCACTGTATATTTTCCTCATCAGATTCATGCTTTAGACTTTTAGAAATAAAGTTTGTAGAAAGCAGAGATCAGGGAAGTTTGTTTGAGCTTCCCCTGATCAAGAAGTTTTAAATGTAAATGTGAAACCTCTCTTCACTGAATGTATTTTAGGAGCGCCCTGGAACTGGAGCCCATTACTTACCATATTTTTCATTTGGTAAATTAACTGATTCTTGTATACTTCAATGCTTTTAAGTGCTTACTAACCCGCATTCGCACACATTCATACCCTGATGGATGCATCAGAGGCTACCTCCTGAGCAAACTAATGTTTAGTTTTATTCTTTTTGATTGTTTTGGCTTATTGATTTGAAGATAAAGTTAGAAAAGGAAAGATGAGATGGTTTGGATGTGTGAAAGAGCAGGGATGGTGGATGAAAATCGAGCTGCCAGGCAGGAGGAAAAGCGGAAGACCACAGGGGAGGTTAATGGATGTAGTGATGAAGGCGATGCAGAGGGTTGGTGTGACAGAGGAGGATGCCAGGAATAGAGTGAGATGGAAGAAGTTGATTTGCTGTGGCGACCCCTAAAGGGAGTAGCCAGAAAAGAAGTCTCGCTTATTACTGCTTAGTTTTATCTACTTAACTGTCTCTTAATGTAATTTACTTTGTCTTGTCTCTTGTCTTTTTCTTATTTTTTTTCATAATTTTCAAATATAATTTGTTGTGCTGTACTGTTGTTGTAGTTATAGGCTCTGATTGTTATGAGCTGAGCCTGGGGACCCACATCTAGGATGCAAAGGCAGGTAGAGGTAATGGAAAACAGGCTGTTTATTTGGCTGAAGGCAGATATCCCAAAAGCAAAAACACAAAGTCAGAAAAGGGAGCTTAAAACTAGAATCTTACTGAAATCTGGGGAAACATACTCGAGCTGGAAATGCTGGTGCTATGAGAGGGAACATTTAACTGCTGTTGTACATTAATAAAATGTTAATAATTTGTTTAACTAATTAGCATTTCTGGGACCAACTCAGTTGAACTTTCTAGCAGTCAAATCCCTAAACCCACCCGTACGATGAACGTTTAAAACTTAAGCTGTTGTTTAAGTTTTTTAAGAAAGTGCAACTAAAATCTTTTACGTGCAAAAAATGTGAACCTTTTTTCTGTGGTTCTGTGCTTCTTCCTGTCTGTCCTCTCCCCCGTCCTGATTTCTGGTTACTCTTATTACTGTTTTTGGTTTAACCTCGCCTGGTTGAGGCAGATGCCCACCCTCCCTGGTGCTGCTGGAGGTTTCTTCCTCCCCACTGTTGCCAGCTGCTTGATCACTACATGTCTCGTTATGTTTTAGTTTATCTTTCTGCAATTGCAGTTTTTCTTATGTGAATCGAATTATATTTGCATAAATCAGTTTGCAGGGGTGCCATATCTGCACAAAGCCTCAAACACACCCGTGTTCAGAACGCAAACATGAGCCAGCTTAAACAAGGCTATAAAATGTATGCATTCCATGTTAGGACAGAGCCCATGATCTGTTTGGAACTTGCAAATGTGTTGGTTTTGCAGGAAAAATTGGAAAATTCAAACTGCTTTTCAGGCCGTCATGCTGACTCACCCTGGATCCTGAGGCACTGGGGAGCAGACCTCGTGGGTGAGCTGACTAATCTTGAAATACTGGGACCATATTGAAAGAGAGGGCACACACTAAAAAATACTGGGACCATATTGTTTTGTGGTGTCAAAGGGCTTAGCTGACAGATTGATGAGATGAGGAAATAACGGAGCCAACCAGGGGGGAGGGAGAGGAGAGGAGGATCTCAGCATGGTGTGGCAACCAGGGTTTGGAGTCAGTGCAGGACTCCCTGCAGGCCTGCGGGCCACAGCCTGTGCAGGTCACCGCTCTTTGATTCTGGGTCCCACAGCCCACAAAGGGCAGCACGCAGTGGGCAGGGCTGCTTTCCTTAGAACAGCATGAAAGCCCCTTGTAATGGTATTTTTATGTGTTTTGTGAGAGTCTTTGTCAGCCTTTGTGTGCTGATGTATGTGTTTATTTGTGTGAGTGTGTGTATGCCTTTGCAGTCCTGCAAAATCCAAGTTAAGTCAAGTGTGTACTTCTAAAAGCCTAAGAGGCCCACGTTTCTTTTAAGTTTTATTTAGCATACTAGAAAAAAAATTACTTTTATGTTATTAGTGGAAAACATGACTATTCTTTTCAGCTTAGTGTTTTGCTTCATTGTCAGAGCATATATTTTGGACCGGGACCAGCTGGTTTCAGCAAATCAAAAGCTCTAAAATCCTACAGTATGATATACTTAACAAACACCACATGGCAGGCATTTATAATTAGCTACAGTAGCTCCATGTAGCTCTGGGAAGTAGAGTAGTATTTGGATAAAATGTGAGATATTTCACCTAATTACCATACCATACCATACCACCTTTATTTATAAAGCACTTTAACATAAAACCAGAGTTCACAAAGTGCTGTACATGCTAAAAGCATAAGTAAAGAAAATTAAAATGAGATAAGATAAAATAAATAACTAAAAAACTAAAATAAATTGAAACATGTCAAAACAAATTGAGTCAACCCCTCTAATCAATGCCAAAGGCTTCAGCGAATAAATATGTTTTAAGAAGACTTTTAAATTCAGAGAGAGAAGAGGCCTGCCTAACATGCAAGGGTAGATCATTCCACAACTTTGGAGCAACTACAGCAAAAGCACGATCACCTTTAGATTTATACTTAGTTTTTGGTACCTTAAGGAGCTGCTGATTGGCGGACCTAAGGGAACGGGCAGGTGTATATGGTTGTAGTAGCTCCGAGAGGTGGGGGGGGTATCTGGTATAATTGTCAGATACCAGAAAACGAATACATTTTTGACAGTCAGATGCTTTACTTATTAAGTCAGTAGGCTTCCTTCTACTGTATGGTTGCCACCAGAGAGACAAACCACTTACTGAATCCTGAAAATCATTGGCAGATCAAGCAAAAGCTGGAAAACAAAGTCATTGACATCTATCAGTCTTGAAAGGCTTATAAAGACATTTCTAAGGCTTTGGGCCTCCAGTGAACCACGCTGAGAGCCTTTATCCACAAATGGAGAAAAATTGGAACAGTGGCAAACTTTCGTAGGAGTGCCTACCAAAATTACTCCAAGAGCTCATCAACAACTCATCTAGGAGGTCACAAAAGAACCCAGAACAACATCTAAAGAACTTCAGGCCTCACTTGCCTCAACTAAGGTCAGAGTTCATGATTCAACAATAAGAAAGACACTCTGCAAAATGCGATCCATGACGAAAACCACTGCTAAGCAAAAGGAACATAAAGGCTTGTCCCAGTTTTGCCAAAAACATAGTCTATGGACTGATGAGACAAAAGCTGAACTTTTTGCTTTGCTGCTTTAGGACGACTTGCTGTAATTGATGAAACCATGAATTCTGCTCTCAACAAGAAAATTCTTAAGGTGAACAGCCGACCATGAGTTCATGCCATTAAGCTTTGGTTATCTACCAGAACAACGATCTGAAAAACACCAGCAAGTCCACTGGTGAATGTCTCAAAAAACCCAAAGGTTTTGGAGTGGCCTAGTCAAGGAATGGACTTAAGTCAGATCAAGATCTTTTGGCATGACCTCAAACAGGCCGTTCATGTTTGAAAACCCTCTAATGTGGCTGAATTCAAACAATACTGCAAAGAATTTTCAAGTGGGCCAGAATGATGAATGGAAGAATATTTACATTTTCAGTAGTGGACAAGTAGTTTTACATAACTGATTATCATATTCACCATTGAATTATACATAAAAACATCTTGTATAAAGTCTGTAGGAGAGAAAAGAGATGAAACAGCAGATCACGAGAATACCAGTTTTATGTGCAGTTTCTTTTAGTAGAAAAGCCACACATTCCACAAAAATACTTACAGCTTCCTCTGACACGAGTAATTTTATTACAGTGTCTTAGCAGCTGGTATTGTGGGATGTGGATTACCCAAAGTGCACTGCAGGTTCCCCACAGGGCTGAACAGAGAGGGATCTCAGGGAGGCGTTGCTTTATGAAGGGAAATGTAAAGGAGAGGTCTTGATCTCAGACGGTCTCAAGAAGCTTTAGCTCATGTTACAAGTTGTGCTCAGACTATGTTACAGCAAAATCCTTATTCTGAAAGCATTTAAATAAAGCACTCATTTTAGTCCCTGAATGAAAGAACAAATGTCACAAAATGAGGAACTAAAACAGGTGCAAAAGCTGTTCTTTTTACGTACTTATTTATTTTATTTTCAGCAGAAACTGGTTGTGCAGAGGTGGCTGATGGTGTCACTATTGTAAATGTTTGGTCCGGCCACCATGGAAAACACTCACTACTTCTCCCTTGGCCACCTCCCCTTGTTAATATTACACCAAGAAATTGTTTACTAGGATTTTCCTGCACAACAAACCTGAAGATGAAAAGCCCGAAGCACAAGACGCACTCTACATAATGAGCTTTGATTGCAAATACAGATAGAAGGCTGTTCCGGGCTTACAAACACACACACACACACACACTGGTGAACTCTTATTTGTGGAATTGATAGGGTCCATTGTTTCCACAGTGCTTTCCACTATATGCCCTGTAATGCAATTAAGGCCAGGAGATTTATGCTGCTTTGTAGCAGCCCAGAACCTGATCCGTGTTGTGTCTGGAGTCGGACTGAAAAGCTGCCTCTCTGTCCAGCTGGTCCTGGTTTCTGCTCTGGCCTCTGTCAGTGTGTGCAGCTATAGTGCTGTTCACTTCCTAATTGAAAGCTTTGGTTTATTGTAGGCCTGTTTTTGTGTCACATTATTTGCCTGAAAATTTGTAGTGAGCTGAGAAGGGAGATAGCCTCTTTGTGCCCAGTGTCTCTGTTATTGTGTTCACCAAGGAAGCATGCCTGAGAGAGTTGCACTAGTTTAGCTGGATGGTAATTATTAACAGCCATAAGCTATTTGAATAGGCTGCATTTTTTCAGCCTCCCACAGAGAGAGGCTCTGACTGCAAAGTGTAAACGCATAAAACACCTTCTGGGCGAGTGGAGACGTTTTCAGGCTCCTTTTAAAGAGAAAATGAGTAAACTGAAAGCCTAGAGTTCCCTGGACATGTCTGCTGTGGAGAGAAGAGAAGTTTCGGAGGCTCGCTGGGAAATTAGACCTTCCAGAAATCGGGATTTCAAGCATCCACTGAGGCCACTGGTTCTGCCCAGGCATCCTGTCTGCACGAGCACCTGGCCGGCTGATGGCTCCAATGGGGTGAGTCCATGCATGCCCACCCAGCAGTAGTGGCCTACTGCCGCCACCGCCCACAACTCTGAAATCCCAAATGAAAGACACGTCAAATGCTGCTGAATGAGCCCCATGGCGAGAACATGAGAGGGAAGATCCGTAACACCCGGCACATCTGTCCACCTCTCTGACACTAATGAATGTTAAGTAGGTTAGCTGCTGGTGTGCCAGTGTCCCACCGGTCATTGTGGCCAGTGGTGGCAGCGGGCTGTGCTTTTGTCATGGTGCGCCAACCCCCCGTGATACGTCTAAAATGGCTCGACCACTTACTCCTGCACACAATCCTGACACCAATAGTCACCATATTGATCCCTCGTGCTGGCAGATTAAAGTATAAAAGGAGGTCTGTCCTATCAGCAGGGGTCTCCGCTGACTTCGAGAGCTCATTTCAGGGTCACAGAGTCCTCTCAGCCTCCTGACCCAGACCCTAAGTGAACACACGAAAACACCGGTGCAGGGCAGGACAGAAACCTTTCCAGGGATGAAGTCCATTAAACAGGATTGGTCAGATGCTCACATTCACAGCTCATTATAGCTGACCCCGGGCTCTTTCTCTTTCAGTGTGCTGCTCGTCTTTTCTATCTCTGGCTCTAACCTGGCCAAAGCCATGCTGAGGTGGTCACTCTCGCCTTTTGTTTGCATTGATAGCTCAGCCGTTAACTTGATTGTCTTCTAGACTGGATCGCCTCGTCCGTTGTGTTGCTTTGTCGAGTTCCTCGAGTGTGCTTTTTAAGTTTAGGGACTGTGCAGCTCTTTTGTCTCAGTGCTCAGCGTTACTCAGGCTCTAAGCCTGGGGTGAATTTCCTGAATAGATTGGAAACTGTCATGTTTTCCACTTGTGAATAATCTTTTTCATTGAAGAATGATGGACTTCAGATTGTTTTTAAATGACTTTATAACCTTTCCCAATTATTCATAATGGGCAGCAACAGTTCCCTAAGAGCATTGCTGATGTCTCCTTGATATTGTGTTAACGCACACCGGAAAACTGCCAAAATGTGAGGTGCTCACACTTGCTGATGATCAGTTATTCAGATCAGATTATTCCAGTGGAAGCAGTTAGGGTATACTTAGATTTATACTCATTTGAGGGTGTATTTAATTAATTATAAGGCCTGCTGAGGACCAGATTTATTTTTTTATCATGCCCTGATCCCTAAAGCCTACTTTCTTTTTCCTATTACTCAATATGAATATACAGAATCTGTATATGACAAGACTTTTTGTACTGGAAGCTTTCTGCCAAAAGGTGGATTCTGTTCATCTGGACATCCACTTGTAGCCTTCAAGTTATTGACCAGTCATGCTTTAGCAATCTGTGTGAAAAAGAAAAGACTGATACCAAACTGAAAGCTTGACACCATAAAGTATTTCTGCATTTGTAAAAAAAACGATTGTCATGAAAAATACCCTTCAACACTTCCAATATATTACTAGAAATTGTGCCAGAAACCTTTAGTCTGATTTTTATTCTAAGGTTTGCACATGTACCACCACCCTAATGGCAGCTTGTTTACTTCCGTAAGCTACCTGCATTGTTCTGGGTAATTTGTGTCCTTGGTGCTGACCTCACGAGCGCCCAGCTCACTGTTCGATTCCTGCTCCCTTAATTAAATGCTGATTAAATGCCTATTAATGCACAATGACTCGCAGACGGGGTGTAATCAGGTAAAACAGAGTTAATAAAACATCCAGTGTGGTGCTGGGGAGAAAAGGAAGAGCTCCCCTGAGAAAGACAGACAGATGGCGACAGGAACCACCAGAGAGAGGACAAAGCAGAGTGGGAGAGGGGATAAAGCAAATACCAGCCACCACTTTGGTGATTAGTTCTAAATTGGTAATTTGATCTAACCGCTTCCACCTACTCATTATTGATAAGACAAACCATATTTGACCATATTTCCCCCTGCTGGCTCAGACCGACAGCACAACACTTCCTGTCCACTTGCCAGCCCACGCCACCCTACGCTCAGCAGTTCTGACAGGAAGTGCCGTGAGGTGGAGCGTCGACACACGCACAGTGGAAATCCCATCTGCCAGGAATCTCCCTAATCTCATCATCTGAACTGAACAAGGAAAAGAGGAGCAGCAATCACTTTAGACAAACCCTCTGTTGGGATTATGTGATGATGGGTCAAACGGTGACATCAAAGGCAGAGCGAGGACCGCGAGTAATGAAATTCTGTTTGAGCTAATAGACCACTGGCTTTCTTTTTTTTCTTTTGTCACGAGTTTGCTTCTTTGTTTGGAATGAATAACATGAAGACTAAATGTTTTCATTGATGAGTTTGGGAAGTGATTTCCAGAAATTTTTAAACCTTTCAGGAAAACACACGTCAGAGATGTTAAAAAAAGTGATTTATGGAGCTATAAGATAAAATGCTGAGTAAATGTAAATTCATAACTTTTATCTGTAAATTTGTAAAGTAGTCTTTACCTCAGACTTGCAACAGTAATCTGATGACATTTGCCTTTCTTGGCCAGGCTTGATTTTTTTACCTGGCAGCAGAAAACATTAATTATGATATCAGAGTGAGGGGTTATCCTTAAATGAGATATCCATATTTTTATTGTTGGCTAGAGCAGCTTTACATGACTCACAGTTAAAAAAAGAAGCTTCTTTATCTTGCTGAGGGTTTGGTGCAGCGCCTCCGCTCCTCTCTTGCTAGGATTGGTTTTCCAATATTTGGACTGAACACTGAAACAGTATATGATCATGAGGAAAAGCCTAATAGTCAACTTTAGTATGATCATTATTTTGACATTTATAATTTACATTAAGTTTTCTTTATGTGACAAATGCACATTTAACTAACAGCTCATTTATATACCAGGATAGCAGGATTTAATGAGCCTTTCAAGGGACATGGGCTTCAGAGAAGAATCACCTTTCATTTTGTGTTCTCTGTTAGTTCATTGTTTCCTTTTGGATTTTGAGAAGTGCTGAAGTTCATGTTCTCTATCATTTCATAGTTTCTGTTATAGGGTTATTTTGCATTTCCTTGTGCTCGCGAGTTTTGTTATTTTCTGGTGCTTTGTAATGTTTCCTTATTTTCTCTAGATCTTAGTTTAGTTAAAGGTGATTCTAGGTTTATTGGTTCCCTTTAGCATTCCCATTCTGTTCCTTCAGCCTCGTCTTTGTGCAGGTCTTTATGTCTTTCTTGTTCCTGTTCAGTTGTGTCTCTCTTCCTGTTTAGTTTTGGTGAGTGTTACTCTCTGTGTCAAGTTTTACTTCCGTATAATCATTTGTGTCTGCAAATTATTCCACCTCTCACATACCCTTTAAATGACACTCTCAGGCCGAGCTTAGGATCAGGACTTTTTCACAGTGGTTAATCCAAACCACACAGCAACATATTAATGACTAACCCCATGTTGTGGATGGCTTCATCTCAGAGGTGTCATCTGATAGCATTTGTCTCTTCCTGCTGGGGACTCTCAACAAATTAACCCTCTTACTGCATTTTCCCTATTCTCATGTGTTCATTAGTCTAACCACAGCTTTGTAGTTAGGCTTATATCACAAACCCTCCAAGCACTGTTCATATCCAGACATAGCGTTGCCAAAAAATGTTAAATCCATAATGAGACGCATATTTTTTTAAAAACTAACAATTCCGAAATTAAAATCTTTTTCTAATTGCATAATAAAAACTGAACACGATGTTTTTTTCTGCTATGTGACTGCAGCCTCTTTTTTGTTTTGCCCAGTTTTCTCTTTCGGCTCATTTGATTTCTCTACATTTTAATCACAGGCCACCCCAGCCCCCAGCCACTCCATCCTCTGCTGTCTGAAAATGATGTACTTGATTTCACATTCAACGTAATTAGCGACAATGAGGTCACTGGGCCACAAGTGCCGTGATTTACTGAAAAAAACGGTTGTTTTTCCCCGTCCGTTCATTATTTGGCAGCAATTAAGGCGTCTATTAAGGACGAAGAGCTCGTGAGGTATTTCTGGCATAATGTGTGTAATCATACATAATGTGCTTTGTTGCATACAACAGGTAGGTAGACAAAGGAGGTAAAATGGGCCAGACCTGACGCTGCCCTCTAGCCTCTCATGGTGGCACTGAAGCTGTTTGAGAGCTCCGCAGCAGAGGAAATGGAAGCACGCATCAACCTCCATTGTCTTCCTCCTCCGTGTGCCACTCTTGCCCCATGTCACCTACTCTGGTCTGGGGTTACAGCCCATGAATGAAGGGTGAATCCTGGGAGGGTCTGCTCTCCTGCTCCCTGCAGTGGATCAACTCTGGAGTTGACTCAGTGCTTCTGGGAGCTGCCAGGAGCTGCAAAGAGAGATGGATGAGCTGCTGGGAATTGGCTGGTGTTGTGTCTCCGGGTGATTGATGAGTTAACACAGTGCCTCTTGCTCCATGGGTCAAACCGACACATCGGGACCACAGGACCACCGTACTGTCCCAAGGAAGCTTTATGTTCGAAGAAATGAGGAGCAGACGTTCTGTACACTGAGCAGATGTTGGAAAGCTGGTTGTGTGGGAGAGAAGACTTCATCACAGAGTCCTCAGCTTCTCCTGGAGGTGTTTCACAGCAGCTCAATAATCAAGACAGAGGGGGTTTAAATATCTCCAGAGAGCCCACTCCCTGTGTGGCATTATGTGTTTTCAAATGCTTCAGTCATTGTTCTCAGTCCCAAGGCCTGTGGAGTTAAAAGCATTTCAACTCTTTCAACTGATCAATCTCAATCTGATAGATCTGTACTTAAATAAGCCGTCTTTCTGCAATCAATACTGTTAAATGTGACTTATTTTCTTTTTCTTGCAGAGACCCATTTATGTCTCTTTTGTCAGCAAGGCTATCCTGTGGGACAGAGGAGTCTGCCACTACACTGTGAGTGCCCAATTTTACACTTCGTAGCCACAAAGAACCTGAACAGATTTTGGTATTCTTACCTGTTGTTTTTGTGAGATTGTACAAGTGATCCTTCTAGCTTTCCAAACTTGCCATAAAATCATGAATACCTCCTGTTTATAAGTGCGCTCTTGTGAGACTAGATTAAGGGTGTTTCAACCCCTGAATTGTTTAATCCATTTAAATCAAACTTCATTTCCCCTCCTTGGAGCAGTTCGTTTATGCAGATGTGAACACAGTAATCGCACTTGTTTTCAACATGATCTGACGCCGATATGATCATAGTACCAGGTGTACATTACAAGTTTGAGCTAAGAAACTTCCTGTATGCTTTGTATGGAACAATGGATGCACAAAAGTCTGTACAGGCTAGCAACTAGCCATGAAACGAACATAAAGTCTCCATTCTCCAACAGTTCAGAACACAGCATCTTCTTTCTGTTTTTTATCCTCTGTTATTACACATCTGAGCGGATTAAACATTGTGACGTGGTTTGTGCTGATACATTTTGGTTCACTTGGATTTTTCTCTGTGTGAAAAGAATCCAAATCATGGTGAAAAGCGGCAAGTTTACAAACTCATCAACTGATTCGGACCAGAACAAATTAACTACAGGTGCCCTAAAAGATATAAGATAAGTCGTTGGAGTCGTAGAAAATGTTAAAAGGGTAGGTTTTGCCATGGCTCACAGCAGAATCTAATGTGTCATAGCATAACAGGAAGTATATTTCATGTCTGCATCACGTATTTTGCTCAGGCAACGCAGGGATGCACCATCGTGATGCACCATGGCTTTTCTCTGCCTAATGGGGCATCCAGACGGTGGTGAGGTGGCAGCCAGAGTCCTCAGAAAATCAGTGACATTCAGGAACTTCCAGTGAAATAGATGCTAGGACTCAAGATTTCTTAACTTCAAAGCAAAGGTAGTGAATAGATTTAGAAGGGTTCTTGGCAACCAGAGTCAGCAATGTCTGCTTGCAACCAACTGTCAGCACCAAAGTGATGGCTCACTCAAACCAAGTCATGGTTCAGTATTCAATGTTTGTACAAAGACACGAATCGTGACATCTGAGACAGATCAGATGAAAAGTGTTGTTCAGCGACAAAAATATATTGCAAGTTAATGTACAGGATCCAGAATCTATACTTTGGTCCAGATACCAAAGGCCGTTAATGAGTATGCCTCTGACATAAGGGGTATTCGACATGGAGCATGGAGGATCATCCATTTAAGGATGAAATCAGCAAATAAATGTTAAAGTTTTAGCTCTGTTTTCACTCAGAGAACAGGGCAATTTAAATTTTTTTCAAATTCCTGAAAGCTTTTTATAATTTGAACCCTTGCTTTTCCTCTAACAAGCAACATAAAACACACACACACACACACATATTCTTCTTCATCTTCTTTCTCTTCAACACTCACGATTCCCCACCTCTCCCCTCTGCTGAAAAGCGTCCGGGAGTGGATGTGCCGCAATTAACAGTGGAGTTGCCATGGGGACAGCACAGTTGTGTGGGCTGGCTTCCTGTCTCGGCCTCTGGTTAAACAAACAAGTAAAGTCGTCGGACAAAGGGGCCCGCTGGTCCTTACAGCCTCATTTACATCCTCAACCGCTTTCACCGCTTCTGCATTCACAGAGTTCATCAGGCCTGGCATCACCCACTGCCATTCTCCAATCTCCTGCGCCCGCTCTGGTTATATCTAATAAATCATGAGGGCATTGTGATGGTAACAACTGCCCGCTGTCATACAGGGGGACAACTTTTACAACAAGGGTAGCTAAGCAGAGAGACAGAGAGGCTGTTGACCCAGAGATTGATGCTCCTCTACTCTCACCCAGGATACGAGATGCAGGTCGGGCTGCACAGGTGCCCAAACATGGAGGCAGAGCACTCATATATAACAGGGTTTTTACATAAAAATGTGGTATGTTTGTTTGTTTTTTAGTTTAGGAGCAATATTGTTAGAAAGAATTTACCATATTTAGTTCATCTGAAACTTTATTAGTTCAACAACACCTGCTTCCAAACAATTTCACCAAAATGTCGGAGTTGTGTCAGCACATGGCCATAAAGGAAGTATTAATGGAGTCATTTACTAAACTTTGAGGCACATGCTGTTAATAAATTTTTCCCCAAACTCTGTAAAGTCCATTATTGTAATATTAAAGGTTGTAAACATAGACAGATAAAAGAAGGTTATGAGGAAATACTACTACTATTAATGTTCATATCACCGTTCATCAATAATTACTCTGTGTTAAGTCATTTTGGTGACTGTACATCAGAGGAAGGAAAAACCAATTAATAAATCCCTGATGTAAAAAATGGTTCCAAAACTTTTGTTCAGTTATACCTGAACTTCAAGGGCCTTAGAGGACTCTGAGCACAAACTGTGCGGCAGTATCGTCACATCCTTGCTGTGCTGAGTTGTTTTGGGATCTGTGCGTTTTCGGGGTAAAAGCTGCCGGACCCTCTGGGGCTGCGTGGGCCCGTAAATCAGGGTCATTGTCTCACCATCGAAAGTAGAAAGTTGCTCTGAATGCTAAGCTGCATCTGAGTCTGGCTTCTGACACGAGCTGATAATCAGATTTACTCCCCAGAATCCGCCGGACTCCACAATGTGCCCCACTGTCGTCGTCCCTCACTTTGCCTCTCGCCGGCCCCCTTGCCAGAGTCCCGACCCTCTCCCCTCCTCCCCCACAGCAAAGCTAATTACACCCCGCAGAAACACAAATCTCCATGATTTAAAAAGTCACTCTTTTTCAGGGGTTTAACCTTGTTAGGGCCTAAGCCTGGCTTTCTTGTGCTTCAGCTCTGTGAAGAATTCTCTGTTCCTGCAGACGCTGGGACATAGACACACTTCTGTCTTTGCTCGTAGTCGTCCGCCTGTCAGAGGGTTCACTCAGAGGCAGCATAATTAAGTGTGTGCATGGATGTGTGTCTGCACAACTGCTTATGTATGCTTGTATGCTGTGTACATATGTGTGTGTGCGTGTGTGTGTTTAGAGGTGGTGGTGGTGGGGGGGGTGAAGGAGCACACGCAAGGCTGTCCTCTGCAGGCCATCTGGGACTCTGACTAACTAATAGACTTCCTACATTCATCTAGAAGCGCTACTTGTACATCTCAATCATGTAGCTGTTGACCGCAAACAGGCCCGTAATGACATTAGCCAGCTCTGGCTGTGTGAGGACAGCGTGTGGGTTGCCTGACGCCAGGAGGTTAGCCTGTTTCCTGGGGGCCTGTAGGGCCCCTGATGGAGCCCACACAAGTGTTATGGGCATCTGCAAAAACTACAGTCCTACCTACTGTCACTGCTGGAAATGCCTTCCTCTGTGACATGGGACAGGGAACCTATAAGCCAAATATTAAATACCATAAATCATATAATGCTGTCCACAAGTCTTGAGTCATTATTCATTTCTTTATATTTTGGAAAATGGGAAACAGGTGCAGAGTTGAACTATTCTAACAAGCTTGAAAGTCAATATTTGGCATGACCACCTTTATTTTTCAACACAGCCTGAACTAACTTAGGCAGTTTTCTTGGAATTTCTTTAGGTAGTCCTCAGGAATAGTTCTCAAGCTTCTTAAAGGACACTCAGAGCTCTGGATGTTGGGTGCCTTTAGATCAGGGGTGTCAAACTCAAATGCACAGTGGGCCAAAATTCAAAACTGGAACAAAGTCGCTAACATTTGTTCCAATGTTGTTTCTCATTGTCCACAGCCCCAACAGAGCTGTGGACAATGAGAAAGATGGTGGGCTAACATTAATATTTATTGAAAAAAAATCTTCCTCCAGATTTAAGAATGAATCTCTTCTTATGGACTCAAATAAGTTTTGCTGGAAAACTGAATATGGAACAAGCAAAGCTTAATACTAAACAATATATATATTAGCTGTATAATACCAGTAGGCCAGCTCTAATAGTAATTTGGTATGGCTTCGCGGGCCAAATGTAATTAGGCCAGAGTTTGACACCTATGCTTTAGATGATCTCACACTGCTTCAATAACATTGAGGTTGAGGCTCTGGGGAGGCCAATCCATGCCTGATACTGCTCCAATTCTTCTATCCAGGTATGCCTTTACTGCATACCGTGTGTTTTGGCTCACTGTCATGCTGAATAATGAAGCTTTTGCCATTAGGATGTTTTTTTCCAGATGCGTTGGATGGATCCTTGATGTGATTCTGGGTTAATGCTGCCCCAAACCATGACTGAGACTCCACCATGTTTTACAGATGCTCATCCTATCATTCAAGTTCATTCAGCTGACCCACAGTGAAACCTACCTGCTGTGTGACTAACCAGTAATGATAGTTAGCATTATCACATAACGTAGCACTCCATTAACACATTTACCTTGGTGAAAATGTCAACAAACCAGTGGGTGTCATTATAAGGATAAGACATCAGGAAGTTGTAGAAAGACCTTAGTCCATCATATAAATTCAGTCCATAGATGACTAATGAAGTAGAGGACTGAGTATTTAGACTTCCTGCATTGGTGTGATGAGGTAGGATTTAAATAGAAGTGTTTTTGAAGATTTGGCTGCATTAATATAGTTTTTGAGTGGACTGCAGTGGTGTAGACTTACATTGATATTCATGCCCCGACCTGTCCCACAGAAGGCCACAAGCCTGATGACACCAGCCCTACAAAGAAAGCCCTCCGCAGCCTTTTGAGGGCCTGAGTTTCAGGTATTAAGGAGGCCAAAAGGGTGGAAAAGCAGTGTGGAGGAGAGCAGCCCCCATCGCCACCTCTTGTCCTGCCATTTCTACCTCACTTCGCCTTCTTTACATCACAAGAATGTAAATCTTTAAAGCCTGTGCATCTGAGAGAAAGGGATTTAAAAAGCTGATCCTCCCTGTGTGAGTCACAGACAGTGCCCCCACCTTTCACCCTCTTTCTCTTTCTGTGTGAGCTATTGTTTTCAGACAGATGTTGGATCTGTACATTTACTATTTTTATTCTATAATAAAAGAGTAAGGAGCTGCACTTTGTTGCAGAAGGAGCTGAAATCCAAGTCAAATAAAAACCCTGCGTCCACGGGCCATTTATTACGACTGTTTGCTCTCTGAGGGCCGGAGAGCGACTGAATGACTCACTGGCACCAAGGCTGTATGCTGGGCTTGGATTTCTGTGGTTGGCATGCCGTCCCTCCTTCAATATTGACCGGCTTTTATCTCCTGTGTTTCCCTAACAGTTTACTCTAGAGTTTTATCACCCTCGCCATAATTTTCTGCCTCCTCTTGTCATGAAGGAGCCGGGTAAAGAGGAGGAAGCAGGAGTTGCTTTGTGTGCTGATCTGTTTTGTCAACACAAGGGGGCAGTGGTGGTACCATGCATCATTTGAATCTCCCCATCTCCATATACAGCACACCCTACAGCAGGTTTTCTCTTTCAGGCTTTTATTTTGTAACAGCTTAAAGTTTGTATACTGATACATTTGCTGCTAGTTTAGTGACAAATAACAGTTGTTGTACCAAATAAAGTTGAAGGAAAATATTATTTTATTTATTAAATCAGAATTTTTGTGCATATGTTTTCAACCTTTTTATAAATTGGTACCTTATTAGATTATTAATATACAAATATATGTTTTTAATAAATATAATCATTTATGTTTTTCAATGAGGTTATATATTTAAATATGATGGGTATTTTCTTTTAAAGTTATGTTTAATATTTTTGAAATGTAATCAATTTTTTGTCTATTTTCTTTTCTTTTTTTAATCTTTTAATTTTATTTATTATTTCCTCAAAATTATTTTTTAATCATGTTATTTATGCTTTTACACAATGTTTAGATATTAGTTCATTTTATTTGAATTAGTATATTTTTTTATTTTCCAAATAAGTTTAAGTAGTTTTTTAATTTGTTATGTAGTTACTATGTGCTTTTAAATAGCCGCCTTTATTTAGTTAATTTGATTTGATTTTAATTTGATCAAATAATATAACATTTTTTGTTTTAGTCATTTTTTAATGATCTGTAATGTGCTTTTTATTGTGTTGAGTGCTTAATGTTGTAAGCATTTTCCCCTCTTTTTTAGTATTTATGTTGTTTACATGTGTCATTTTTTTAGTTTATTTTTATTTTTTATTATATTTTATTACTTGTATTATTTTTATTCAATAGGATGTATTTACATCATTCAATATACTTTAAAAAATTACAGTTATTTTACATCTTTTTGCTTTATTTTTTATTTGTTGGTTCTCCATTTACCTAATCTTCAAAATTCACTTACAGATAGAGTTGATTTTTCACTTTATTTATTCTGTTTTTACATTTATTTTAAGAATAAGAGCATTTCAAATGGTTTTTTTTGTTTGTTTGTTTTGTTTCCTCCTGCAGGCCCACGGTCGTCCAGCTTTCTGCACCTCTCTGTGTCCACGCTTCCTGTCTCACATGAAGGCTCGTCCTAAAGACTTCTGCCCTCCCTATTACCGGAGCTCCAAGTTCACACAGCAGCGTCCTTCTTCTCACGGAAAGGTCCAGAACACACACGCTTCCACTGCCCCAAAGAGCCAAATGCTTCAGGGTGAGGGGTTATTAATGAAACATCTGGACCTTTCACTGCTGACTCCTTTATCTCCACAGGCCTGCTCAGTAGCAAAAGCTAGCAGCCATCAAGCTTGTCGTTAGCTGTGTGTGTAGTTGTGTTTGCTTAACTCCAAATCTATCCTCTCTAGCGAGGACGTACCCACAGCGCCGCCCTTCTGGTGGTCTCCTGGAGTGAAAAGCCTGGTGCTGGGAGACCTACCGCTCCTTTCAGAGCCCAGCCTCTGATGTGAAGGCATTTCTCCCACCACACACCTCAGCAGGGCACCACTCCCAGAATGCTCAGCTGAATGTGTGTGAATGTGTGTGTACAGCAGAGGAGGGGGCATTTCTTAGGATCGGGGTCTAATACTAATTATTCTGCCATATGGTGGTCGGCTCCCTCACAATCGTCTTTAACCCTCCTCTCTGAAGAAACGTGCTGCGCCCAATGCCATGGCTTTGCACTCTGACACATGTCATTCATATGCACATCAACACACGCACGTACACACCAGTTCATGTGCACGTGTGTGTGTGTGTGTAACAGATGGGAATGGCAGGGCATTGTAAGAGGAGGCAGTGCAGAAATGTGCTTTCCAGCGCGTTCTCTTTATCCCCCTGTGCTGACTCCTCTTGGCGACAGACCCCCAGGAAACAAGAGCAGATTGTCTGACACCCTCCACCCCTGCAGCGCCACCACCACCACCACTACTACTACTACACACACACCCTCACAGCAGTCAACAAAAAAAAAGGAGGAGTGAGAGGAAATGGGCGGTGTTGTATGGATTTGAAGTTTGTGGAAGAGAATCTTGGAGCTATGAAAGGAAATGTGGAAAGAAGAGCCGGAGAGAGGGGATAATAGCTGTGGTAGGAAGAGAAAGGAAGTGGGTTCAGGTTTGGACTGAATGTGGGCATTAAAACACATTTTGTGGATATTAAGTGTCACAGTGAAACATAGTAATTTATCCGATGCCACAAAGTTCACAAAACCGCCTCATTTAGTTTATTTTGTATATCGAATGTCTTTAAATCATCTTGTTTGTTGGTTAAAACAAGCGAATCTTGTTTTTTGTGTTTTCTGTGATTTGCTGTGTTCGTTTTCATTCCCCATTAACAGTTTTACTTACACAAGTTCATTTTACTACTTTAGCCCTTATACAAGAGAGAATTTATGTTTACTTCCAGTCTTGTGTATTCACTACGTCTCTGTACTTAAAAATGAAGATTTCAAACATAACATCCATATTCGGGCTTAGCGGGGATCGGGGATCAAACCTCACATCAGAGATCAAAGTTCAGCTCATATATGTCACAGATTTTTACACATCATTTGCATTTTAATGGACTGGGTGACGTTTTGTGATATTAGTGTTACTCTGTTCAGAGCTGCTGTTCAGCTAAGATAGTAACACTGAAATTCACTGACTGTCTAGAGCTTTATTTTTTTTTATTATGATATTAATTAAAGAAAAGTTTGGTTTAGTTAAAGGTCAACTGTTAAGACTTCTTTTTAATCCTTTTTTTTTTGTAAACCAGATTAATTATTAAGCTAAATGAAAAGGCAGACACATTTATTGTGTCTTTATGGAGTTTAGTTGACAGATTATGGAAGATGAAGGATTAAAGATGGACCTACCTCTGTTCGAAAGAATCAGAACTTTTCAAAACTTATAATTATTTGTCTTGTAAATTCTGTGTCTGAATTTAGGTTCTCGCTTTTTCTTTGTTGTTAGCAGCTGCTTGAGAGCTGACAGGTTAGTGGAGTTTAGTCAAGGTATTTCTAAATATGTGCAATTGATTATAGCATTTGTGTTGTTGAGATATTTGTATATGTGTAAATATATGTTTGATTGTATTGTATGATTATTGAAAATATGTAGAAAATGAAGCCAGTTGTTTTTTTAGAGGGGTTTCTGTGTGATAAGATAAGATAAGATAAGATAAGATAAGATAAGATGAGATAAGATAAGATAAGATAAGATGAGATAAGATAAGATAAGATGACCCTTTATTAGTCCCACAAGTGGGAAATTTGGTTGGTCATAGCAGAAAGTGGACAGTACAAAGTTGAAAGGAGCAAAAATTAAGAAATACAATAGAATAAAACAAAATAGAACGAAATAAAATAGTATGTCAAAATTGCACATGTTGCATCAGAAAAAGAAATAAAAATCCAATATATTGGCCCTCCGGATCAGCCTGTTCATCCCCAGCAGAGATGCTGCTGTCCCAGCAGACCACAACGTAAAAGATCGCTGACGCCACCACAGAGTCACAGAAGCTCTTCAGGAGTGGGCTCATGTCTCTTTGGTTGAACCTAAAGCTACGGCTGGCCAAACTGACATGACAACATGTTCCTGTTTTGTCTGAGCCAATGTGCTGCTGAGACAAAATAGTCAGCAACAGGACGATTCATCCTGTTGCTCACCATCCGTTTTGCTGTGAGCCGATCTCTTCATTTGTAGCATTTTGTAACGTGTTAGTAATTCTCTATTATCATTAGGTATGGCCGGGTTTGTGTTTCAAGTTAAACTCTATACTCATACTTGAGAAGAAAGTAAAGAAAACTCTGAAAGCTATAAACTTATCACACAAACATCAAAATTCAAAGATTACAACCAAAATTAAAAAAAAAAAAAAAAAAAAACCAGTCTAAAGCCGCTACTCTTCCACATCAAAAGGAGCTAGTTGGGGTGGTTTGTGCATCTGGTTCCCAAATAAGCAAAAGAAGGGCGATGGATGGGAAAAATACATAATAGTAAATTGGAATACACCAAGGACCACGACAGGATGGTCTGAGATTTTAAACTGTGAAAGCGGTAGGGGTGTACTCACTAATTCCACCTGACAGATATGTTTTTTTTAATTTACTTATTTAAATTGTGTGTCATTTATTTGAGTCTGTCACCTTTAAGCGCTGCTTAGTGTTTCTTATTGATATACCGTACACATATACTGCACACAGCTGTACATGCAGTTGCAGGTTTGATTCATTTGTCTTCTTTTTTCTGTGCGTCTTTCTTCATCATACTTTGAAAAAGAAACATTCAAACTTTTAATTGGTTCCAGAAAGTTGGTATTTTTGTTTATCTTTAAGCAATCTTCTGCACATTTACGTTTTATTCTTTTCTTTTCATCTTTCATATCTGATTCATATGCCACTTTTTGAACCGACCCTTCTCTCTTTCATTTTATATATATCTTTGATGTTATTGTAAAAGCAGAGTGACGTCTGAATCTCTCAGTTCTTACAGAAACAAACAGAGCTTGTGATGTTTTCCACACACTTGTTGCCACAAACAGCTTGCAGGACGCCTCCAGTGTATACTGTTGTAAGTGTTTAGATAAAAGGTCCCCTGCCCTCAGGTCTGATGCTTGTTGTGAATATGGAGTTGGGAAACAGGCAGCTGCTCCAGTGGGGTGATTTCTTGCAGCCTTTGTTAGCAGGCCGATCCACTCAGCAGGGAAACAAGTGTCTGCTCCAGGACTGAGGAAAGTGGGAACAAAACTGTCACGAGCAGACTCTGGAAGTTTTAAAAATGAACCACAATGTGTTGACCTTTGAGGAATAGAAGAGTGGATTTATTCCCTTGATTCAGATCCATATTTAAAGTCAGCTCTGTGGCTGATGTGAATCTTTACTGATATTTATTTGTGTTTTTATAGAAGGACACTTCCATCATATTCCCATCAGAAGAGCGGGCTTCGTGCAGAACGTTGGTCTGATTGCAGGAAGTCGCTCTGCTATAGTCATTCCCTGTGCCCAGCTCCCCGCTGCTCCACCCAGCCTTAATCCAACACCACCCTACAACAACACGCCTCACCCTGACTCTGAAAGACAGGAGAACAACTCAAACCCCACTCCAGCATCTCCTCATCCTCTTCCTCCTGTGAAGGAGAAACCGCTTGGGGGGGAAAAGGTGTCCCTACCCACAGTGCTGGAGCCCGACCTCAGACCTGCTGGATCAACCCTCTCACCACCACCCAGCTCCCTCTCCCGGGGGTCTTTTTCAGATTTAAGCCGTCCACCTTCCAGTTTATTCAGTCGGAGCGCCGACCTCAGCAGTGGCAGGAGCAGCGTCCTCTGTGACAAAACATCTGGTAAAAATCTCAGTTAGCCGTTTTCATGGCACCTTTAAGACTTGTATGAATTATAACTTATATTTACTAATCAAGTACTTCAGGCTGATTTAAATGATGTTTTCAAACACCCAAACCCCAAATATATTTACTACAAACTAATATAAATGGTACAGTATAGTAGAAATAAACCTGCCAATACTCCAAAATGTGAGAAATTTTATTTCTCAAGAAGAGATTTAAGCATTGAGGGAGTTGTAGCTCAGGTTGCAAAGGTGTTCTTGGGCAATATATTGAACTCCAGTTTCCCTTGATGGATTAATATCATCATACCTTATACATGAATTCAGAAACATAGAATATCTAGTGTGAATAAAACAGTCTACATGTAAGTAAACCAGATCTTAGAAAAGGTTAAAAAAGCAAAAACACAAAAAAACAGAAACATAACTTTTAAAAACTTTGATGTTAAAGATTAAATTTCCATCTGGTGTTTCTGATGAGTTTCAGCTGATGAAGAAGGATATCTGCAAGGGTTTATTTCTGTCCCAAAAATATGGCTTTTTTTTCCTTTTTTGATTAGTGAAATGTGTCAGAATTAACAGGAGAGAAAGTGATGTCATTCTGGAAACTGCAAGCAGCAGTTTAGACTCAAACTTCTGATCAAATTCTTTTTTCTTCTGTCTTTCAGCAGCAGATTTGATGGTCTCAGCAGATCCAGAAGGCTATGTTTCTTTATCCCCATCCCATCCTTCCCCTCTCATGCAGTTACCCCTAGCTTCTTCCCCTCCAGAGGAATCAGACCTTCATCAATCCTTCAAGAAAAACACCACCGCCGACAGCACTGCCACCCCTGTGTTCTACGAGCCACTCTTCGGCCAAACCAAACCCATCTCACCTCGCCCAATACCAGCCATCCACTGTAATTCAGATAAACCTCAGAGCAGCAAGAGAAGCACAAAAATACCACAAAATATCCACTTAGAAGTATTTGTAGCTCCTGCCGATCTCAACACATCCTTGGACTCCGATCAAGGTGCCACTCTGGCTTTTCCCTCCACCACTTGGTCCTCCTGCCCAAGTCCACAGAGGACCACTCCCCACTCAGGGTCACTGGCAAAGCTGACCCCTTCTCCTCCAATGTCTCGGATGGAGTCTCATCGCTGGCCGGTCCTGCCTCCAATCTCCCCTGTCAGAGGTGAGAAATGAGCTTGGCGACATATGTGTCGTTCACAGCCTCCTCCCTGCCCAACACTACACTCCTACCCACTTTCTGAGGGCCCTGATTGTCCTGAACAAGGGTGGACATCCACCCCGGGACAAAGAGATCTGGTCAGACAGAGAAATCAAAGCCTACTTCCACAGTGAGGCCTTCAGATGCTCCTGCCCCCATCAGCACATTGTGAAAGCTCTGCTGTCAGCCTGTTTTTTCTCACCTCCTCCCACCACATAATAAATAACACATAAAGCTTTTCTTTTTCCTCTAAATCAGCAATAGAAAGGAGGGCTTTTGATGAAAAGCTGGTACCGTTTGAGTCGCTGCTCAAAGCCGTGAGGCCCCAACAATAGAAGTCGGGGTGCCTACCTCGTGTGGCGTGCCTCTCAGTCTCAGCGCCCCCCCCCTCATGGCTTCACTTTTCTCTGGGCTCTGAGAGGGAAACGTGTAGCTGATGGTCATAAATCCACACTGACCACCGCTCGCTGACGGCAGAACACTGAGGAGGAACGCCACAATAGAATACCTCTATGGCTTTCCTGTGGCCCGCTAATTTACCGTTCCCAATGAGCATAAAGGACATGCCACTGACATCTGACTTCTCCAGGAACTTTATGAAAGAAAGCAAACAATGTGGAAATTGTGTAGGGATTTTCTCCTTTCTATCAGAGACATCTACTGTTCTCTGTGTGGTGCTGTGCTGCAGGGGGGGGGCCATGCTGTATCGGAGCACGCTGTTCTCTTCACGGCAGACACAGAGAGCGTGTCACTGGTTCATTTATTTCCTCGCAGATGGAGGCAATTCAAGTTCAATGCAGCCTCAGTGCGGCTCAGTTTAGTTTGACGCTTGCAAGCTAATTCCAGTTTATTACAACCTTCAGTCTTGTTTGTTCAGGTTTACATGAATTATTATGTTTACTGTTCTTGCCAAAGTCGCAAAGGTGCATGGCAGCATTTATAAAAGACAGACAAAAACCAACGGACAGGTCCACAGTTGGGCTTGATCAACTTAATTACATCCTATTGATTTAAATGGAAGTGAAGGCAGCAACAGTAATTCAGCCCTCAGTAGGCCAGTTCCCTTCCAGTTCTTTCCCAAATAAAATGACTTTACCGGGAGCATTTCGTAAGAAATTACAGCTTTTCACTACAGTTCAATTTATCGTTTTTAGAATAAGCTAGACCTTGCTCAACATTCAGTACAGCTATTAAACTGTTTATTACATCTAGATAAGATACGGTGAGAATTATTTTATTTATCTCAAAAGTACCGGTAAGGATATTCCTGTCCTTCACACACAACCTATAACAATACAAGAACATAAACTGGATGCACAACTAAAAGGGATTTTTATTTTAATCTGATCTCACAAAACACAAGATGACATGAGAGGCAAAGCTATCAGGCTTTGAGGTGAAACTGAATGACAAAAAATCTGTGAAACACGAAGAGGAGGCCAAAACTTAAATATGTGATCCAGGCAGTTAAAAAGGAGGTAAAACAAAAAAAACACTAGATAACTACTAGAATAAAGCAAAATAAACAGAAAAATGCAAAAATCAACACGTCAAAGTCTGATGTTCTCAGCAGTACAGAGCAAGTACAAGGAGCTGCTCTAAGGAAACACAAAAAGTAAGGAAATTTGTGTTTATTTCTTTTTATTAACAATGCTTCTTGGCAATAAATCTTACACTGTTGGAAAGCCTGTTTGTTCCTGAAAAGCATGTCCAGTCTTCTCTGCCAATGCCCAACAGCCCTTCATTAATGTATTGAATGATTGAAGTCTGAAGAAAGAAAGCATACTGGATTCTCCCATATCTTCACTGGTCTGGTACCAAACTCTGTCACCTAAAATTGCCCCCACACAGCACAGCTTAGAAACTGACTCCAGAATTTGGGAGTAGACGGGAAGGAATGGCCTGCCTGCAGTCCTGACCTCAACCTCAATGAACACTCGTGGGATCAGCTTGGGAGTGCTGCCATAGTGACCAACACAACCAGATTGGCTCACTTGTGGAAATTGCTGATTGAAAAATAGCAGTGTGTGACCAAGCTGGTGACCAGCATGAGGAGGAGGTGCCAGGCTGCTGTAGTTGTGTATGGTCCATCCACATGCTACTTGCCGGTATGTCTGCTTTCTTTAGACTTCAATCATCCAATACATTAATGATGCCAAACAAGAGTGAATAGCAGAGTACGCAGTTTGGCATTAGCATAGAGAATTTTCATGGATGTACCTACATACTCAACTCTACTGCTCAACCTACAAATTTAAGAAGAAACAAATGGACTTGCCAACGGTATAAGATTTATTGCTAGGAAGCATTGTTATGAAATGACACACAGGAAATGTGGTCCAGTGGCATCAAACCCATGGTCTTGCAGTACCCTATACCATACGGGTCATCTACTCAGTCAGGTGAGCTACAGTAGTGCCCAGATTCCTTTTTAAACTTATAAAGTAGTCTGAGAAAGGTAAACCTGTAGTTATCTTGGAAAGTCACAGCTTTTCTCTGTACAAGATCCGCACTTTGTGCTACTAAATGCTTCTCCTCTTATAAAAACTTCACCTTGGAGTTCTGTTGAAACCAGCAAATCAATCAAATTTAAATCAGGCAAATTAAGTTTTATGGACAGATTTCCACCACGTTATGGTCACGTGTCAGAAGTTCATCATTTACTTTAACTCAGCAGAAGATCAAATTCCAGCTCAAGTGACTTTAGACACAACAGACTGTAACTTTTTTATGTCTCACTTAGACAGCTGAAGTCTGAAGGTCTGACGGATTTGTATCACCAACTTTACACCAGATGGTCAAAAAAAATTTGCCTTCTTAAATCTGTGTCTGCAAAGTCATGTTTTTTAAAAATGCTCAAATTAAATTTGTCATAAGCTGGAGTTGTCACTTAAAAAGCTATAATCTGAGAGGTATGGCTTTGGAAGGGATGGCATGGTTTGTATCTATAGCAACAGCCCCAGTGTGGTACTGCGTTTGGCAGCAGACACTCTCCTTGTCTCACTCAGCCCTTTGTGCCCCCCAGCATGGCTTTCTCATATCCCATCAGTCCATACAGTGACCCCAGACTGACCTGTTTTGAGCAACATCTCCAGAGTTTAACTGTCCCTGACAATGAAGCAGGGCACTGTCCTGGCCTGGCCTGGCCTCTCCACTTAGGGCCTTTCAGCATGGCGCTGTGACCAGGAAAAGAAGGCCACAGGCACACAGAGGAGTCGTTGTTTTTATCCAACTCTGTCAAATCAAACCCACTGACCCCCCACAGCCACCCTTAACCTCCCCGAAAAACTCGCCCTGACTCAGTAGAGCCCTCGTCGACTGAGAATGACAGCTGAGTTGACAGCAGCAATATGCTTTGAAGTGTCAAGTCAAGTCCTTCCATTGTCTCTCTGAGTAGAGCGCCAAGCCGCTCAAGTGCACAATAGTGCAGTGGTGTGTGCGTGGCGTTGTTCACTTACTTGACTGCGCAAGGGTGGCTTCATGTGTACATTTATACTCGTCTGTGTGGGTGAAGGAGCTGAGTTTGCCTTTTCCTTTTAGAGCCTCTGTATATATTATCCTTTTGTCCAGGCCAAGCTGTTCTAATGTGAGAAAAGCCTCGACAAGCTTCTTTCATGGCAATGACAAAACACATCACCCAGTGAAACAGTTTCTCTCACTAATCCTCTGAGTTTTAAACCAGGCAGAGTGAAACAGTTTTGATGACGAGCCTGACCGTTTTTAACATTCCTCAAAGTGCCCTCTGTGCGCTTAAGGGAAGATTTTCCTGCTATGTTTAGTGTAGGCAAGTTGAGAGTACTTTTACCCTGAAGCCTCACCTGAGGGGCTTCACTTGTGGATGTCCTGTATTGTGTTTTGCCCACTTGTCAGAATCCCCCTCCTTGAAGGGGTGAGCATCAATATAGCTGACTACATCCAGCCAAGAGAAGCTGTGTAGTCTGACTTTTGTTTTCCTTTCTCTTTGGTGTTCTCATTATTATTAAATTATATAGCAATCTTTTATTGATATTTAAAGGATTTTGTGATAGTTTATGTGGGAATCAGTCAGTACTAATGAAAAAAATTTAAGGTACATTTAATGTTCCAGTCACAAAGGCCTAGAGACCAGCCAGTGACCCATTGAAATGTATCTGCTTCAACTGCTTAGTAAGTGGTTGCTGGCTTTTGGTAGGTGAAGTTGAGCCCAACAATTGCTCTTGTCGCTGGCAGATTACTGCTTTGCCCATAGTTTGTCTCGAAAAATTACAAACCAGACTGTAAACGGACACTGCTCACCTACAAACGAAAAGTTTGCATTACACTGCAACTCACCTTTTACTTTGAGGGGACATGGTCTCAGTTTCACTACTACTTAAAGAGTTGTCGGCAGGCTACAGCTGGTCATATACCACTACTACCAATTTCACCTTGCGACTTCCAACAACCACTTGTTTTCTAATAATCAGAAGTTAGCTAGTATAAAACAGCTAACCTAGCCTTATCTAGTTTTTTTTTCCTAGCCTTATCTAGTGTGCCTGCTAATGCTCTAGAGTTCATTCAATTGCACATTACACCTTGTTTAATGTATACAATATAGCTATGATATAAGTGTAAAAAAAATGTTATACCCATACAAAAACAGTTGTATGGGTTATTATGTGCCACACTAGCAAGCTGAGCTAACTGTAGCTTTATATATAGCTAATGGACATAGCTTAAGTAATTTAAAGAAAAATCTTCTAGCAGCAGAACATAAATATGGATTTAACTCCTGCCTTGGAAAAATCAAAACATTTTACTTCAAAAAGTTGTTTCACAGAGTAAGAAAATGTAAATTGAAACATGTTAAAATAAAAATAATATGCAGTCATGTTATTTGGCGCTTACATTTTCTATTGTTTTCATGCACTGTACTGGGTCCTAATACTTTTCAAATGTAACAATCCACTGTGCCCACACATGTCATTAAAAATACATTTAATCCTTATCTTCAGCTTCATCATCATCTGTATTATCGCCATAATATTAAACACCCGCTCTGTGCTGTTGCAGGGCGCTCAGCAGCATCTCGCTGCTCTGAGATCAGCTGCAGTCAGTCTCGTGTGTTCGATGAACTGGAGGCCATTGCGCCACTGTCAACTTCCTGTTTGTCTTTGGACCAGCCATCTGACTCATCAGGCTGCCCTTCACCTGAAACAGGTAACACGTTCAGCACTTAAACAGCTTCAGCTAATGATACAGCTTAATAATTACAGTGTTTCCAGCTTTTTCCACAACTTTGGTCCAAGCACTTAGGTCTAGGGCTGCGTATCGATTTTGATTTCCATAATTGATTTGATTTGATTGACTGATTTGACTCAGACAATCAATTTATCAGTACATATCCATACTTTTATATCTATGTATAAAAACAAAACTGACACTTGGTTTTATACAAATATAAAACCCCCAAAAATACAAAATGACAATTATATTTGACTTCATCAGAGGTGTAAGCATCACAGCAGCTGCCTTTGTGTCAAAGTAACTGAGGATAAAACAAAGAAAAACATGAAGGAGATTTTTCTGGCTTGGTCTTTTATAGCAAATAACCCCCTTAAAAATATTCTGCAGTAGACCAAAAACGGAAGAAAACCATGAATCAGCAGATGAACATTACCTGATGCTGCTGAAGTGAAGCAGCCAAAGTTACAGAGGTTTATTAGACACAGCCAAGCGTTTTGTCGTTTGACATAATTTGTAAGTTTAAATTTCTTTGGTGCTGACCAGCAGAAATTTGGCTTTCTTATTGGAGGTCATTTAAAAAAAATAACAGCAGTAGACAGCACTGTGCACAATGGTAGACTGGTGTGCAATAAGTAACCGAATAATGGAGAAAAGAGAGATTTTTGATGGTAAACTCTTGAAATACACTGAGAGAGAGCTGAGCAGGAAGTGTGATTTAATCGTGGTGGAAGCAGAACAGCAGAAGTAAGAGGGAGCTCATTACAATGTTTTTCAAACGTGAAGCGTAGTTTTGGTCTTCTTTTGCCGCTGCTAGTAAATTTTGGTTGGAGAGTGACGAAACCTGCAGCTTCAGAATCTGTGAGATGTCGGCTTTCAGCACTCGATGGCGTCCATACGTGCCATCGGGTGAATGGGGGGGAATCTTTTTCCATTTACCTGCTCTTTAATCGTTTGCTGTTTTAGCTGTTTTGCGGTTGTTGAAATAGTTTTGTGAGCTTTAACCTGAGATTTCTGGCAAAGTACATTTATATTTAAAAATCAATTCAGGATTTAATGAATCGATATCAGAATATTCAAACTAAAATTGATTTGAACTGGAAAAATCGATTTTTTTAAACCCACCCCTACTTAGGTCTTGGATTGTCCTGAAATTTTGTAGATACTTTTGTAATCCACAGATGATATAACCTACTGACATTCTCAGTCTTATTACCATGACATTGAAATTTCATGGTTTTAGTCAACTTTCTCGACAGCTTTTTGATGGCTTGCCATTAATTTTTTGTGCAGACATCATAAGGTTAATATAGAGGTCTGACAATAAAGGACCAATTACCAATCAAGTGGTTAATATGATGTCTTCAAAAAGTATGTTTTTTTCAGAGAATGGGGAAAGTAGGACCCAAAGGCAGGACTTTCTACGTTGAACATTTCTCCCAGTGTCCATGGTCCATGTTTCCATTCCCTTTGCGTCTGTATACAATGCATGCGGTTTTTCCTCTTGTTTCTGCAATACTCCTGGAAGTCACAGAGGCAGCGGTTAGTAACATCCACATCGGCGGCAAACTCAAACACTCAAACAATCTCACAGCTCAGCCACTCTGTTAAATAACTCCCTCGACGAGGCTGATCAGCAGCAGGTGCATGCGATTACGCTTTAGGTGCGGCAGGTCTCACGGTGGGAAAAACAGCCACACACACACAAATATAAGGGGAAACGAGGGACATCACACAATACACGACCATTGCAGGTCACCCGGCGAGGACAGTGAACAGTTTTAAGAAGCAACAGGTCATCAGGTATAAATACAAAACTAACAAATGTACAAATATTGAAAGGTAATTCATTCTCATCTTTGAGGGTCTGTCTGATGTGTTTTTGATCGTTCAGCTTACTGATTCATTTAGTAATTAAACCATAATTTAAAACAAAAGTATCCCCTTATTATTGTGTGTGTTTTTGTTTTTGCTTTTTTCAATTTAATTTCAATTTAATTTATATAGATCAAATCGCAACAACAGTCATCTCAAGGTGCTTTATATTGTAAGGTAGACCCTACAATAATACATACACACGTTGCGTTTTTGCGGTTCACAGGTTATCAGCATTTGGAAATTTGGTCAGGCTTTAGTTTGGCTCCTCTTTCTCTCTCTGTGATTCCAATTCAAAGAAAGTTAAGTTTGTTTATTGTTGCTTCCATCTATGTGTGGCTCCCATTCATGTCTCAATTAGACATGCTCTCCTTTCTCTCTGACATCTGCCTTGTTACCAGCA
>NC_140542.1:793284-825784 GCF_057382185.1 Mchenga conophoros
AAGCCCTGACCTTAACCCCAACCCCAATGCTGACCCCTTTGTGCAGGTACCCCAATTCCATCCCCAGTTGCGGATGATGATACCCCAAGAGAGGGAAAATAGAAACCCAAGAGAGGGAAAATTAGAAAACATCCCCAGTTGCGGATGATGATACCCCAAGAGAGGGAAAATTATAGATGGGCCACAGAGTCACAGAAATAAAGCCAAAGTAAAGACAAATATAGGCCAGAAAACAGGGACTGTCAAGGGAAAGTCAATGGAAGGGAGAAGAGTAAGGAGGGACTTTAAGGCAAAAGGAAGGGATTCAGGGATTAGGAGACAAAGGGAAGAAGGCAAAGAAAAGGTAGGAAAGGAGAGAAGGAAAGAAGGGAAGCAAAGGATTAAGTAAAAGCAAGCAGCAAGAAAAAAGAAAAAGGAAAAATCTGAAAAAGAAAAAGAGAAAAACACAAAAACAGAAAAAAGCAAAGTGACGTACATCCGGTACTTTCAGCGGCTGCTGGAGGGAGGAGCCACAGCACATATAAAAGGAGGGGCAGAGAAGAGTCTCTTCATTTTAATTTGGCCAGCGACGCATGTGCACAGCCTGAAGAAGGCACAATCCAGCCGAAACGTAGCTACAGCCATGCGTCAGCACTAAAACGTGTTTTTGTTTGTTTTTTTAGTTTGTTATTTTAGTTTGTTATTTTCGGGGGGGATTTCTTTTGATGTTTTTTCATTTAAATATTGATTTACTGGCCTACAAATTGAATCCTAAAAATTGGAACATCCTAAATTTATAACCTAAACATTGGATAATTTATGGATAAAAGGAGTTTAAAAACCTAAAAATTGGAAATAAAAACGACACAGAGACTAAATTCATTGAGCAAAGACAAATTTTATTAAAAAACAGTTAAAAACCTAAATAACAGGACAAATAAAACACAAATTTGGCAAAATTAAATATAAATTGGTACTTACCTGAACCTAAAAAAGAAAAGGACGGTACTTACCTCAATTCGGACCTGGGGACTGCCGGATGCGGTAGATGGGGTGGCGACAACGTAACGGGTCTCGGGAAGGGTCATGGTGCGGAGCGTGCACATACTCCTGCCCTCTTAAACGAGGGAGGAGTTTCAATTTCCCCTAACCTTACCCGCCAGGTCCTGCCATGGACCCGCTGGGTTTCCCAGATTGACTGGGGCCCGTTGCCGAAGCCATTTCCATTCCTTATCCGGTTGCCCCTTACCTCTATTCTGCATCTCGCTCAGGATGCCTAATTGAATTCCTCTGACCCCTAATTTGGACCCCAAATTTGATCCCCAATGCCGAGTTGGCCTAGTCTATCCCCATCCCACATCCTTACCCTAACCTTAACCAAGCCCCATGACTAATGCCCTATCTTTAGTCCCATCCCCAGCCTAAGCCCTGACCTTAACCCCAACCCCAATGCTGACCCCTTTGTGCAGGTACCCCAATTCCATCCCCAGTTGCGGATGATGATACCCCAAGAGAGGGAAAATAGAAACCCAAGAGAGGGAAAATTAGAAAACATCCCCAGTTGCGGATGATGATACCCCAAGAGAGGGAAAATTATAGATGGGCCACAGAGTCACAGAAATAAAGCCAAAGTAAAGACAAATATAGGCCAGAAAACAGGGACTGTCAAGGGAAAGTCAATGGAAGGGAGAAGAGTAAGGAGGGACTTTAAGGCAAAAGGAAGGGATTCAGGGATTAGGAGACAAAGGGAAGAAGGCAAAGAAAAGGTAGGAAAGGAGAGAAGGAAAGAAGGGAAGCAAAGGATTAAGTAAAAGCAAGCAGCAAGAAAAAAGAAAAAGGAAAAATCTGAAAAAGAAAAAGAGAAAAACACAAAAACAGAAAAAAGCAAAGTGACGTACATCCGGTACTTTCAGCGGCTGCTGGAGGGAGGAGCCACAGCACATATAAAAGGAGGGGCAGAGAAGAGTCTCTTCATTTTAATTTGGCCAGCGACGCATGTGCACAGCCTGAAGAAGGCACAATCCAGCCGAAACGTAGCTACAGCCATGCGTCAGCACTAAAACGTGTTTTTGTTTGTTTTTTTAGTTTGTTATTTTAGTTTGTTATTTTCGGGGGGGATTTCTTTTGATGTTTTTTCATTTAAATATTGATTTACTGGCCTACAAATTGAATCCTAAAAATTGGAACATCCTAAATTTATAACCTAAACATTGGATAATTTATGGATAAAAGAAGTTTAAAAACCTAAAAATTGGAAATAAAAACGACACAGAGACTAAATTCATTGAGCAAAGACAAATTTTATTAAAAAACAGTTAAAAACCTAAATAACAGGACAAATAAAACACAAATTTGGCAAAATTAAATATAAATTGGTACTTACCTGAACCTAAAAAAGAAAAGGACGGTACTTACCTCAATTCGGACCTGGGGACTGCCGGATGCGGTAGATGGGGTGGCGACAACGTAACGGGTCTCGGGAAGGGTCATGGTGCGGAGCGTGCACATACTCCTGCCCTCTTAAACGAGGGAGGAGTTTCAATTTCCCCTAACCTTACCCGCCAGGTCCTGCCATGGACCCGCTGGGTTTCCCAGATTGACTGGGGCCCGTTGCCGAAGCCATTTCCATTCCTTATCCGGTTGCCCCTTACCTCTATTCTGCATCTCGCTCAGGATGCCTAATTGAATTCCTCTGACCCCTAATTTGGACCCCAAATTTGATCCCCAATGCCGAGTTGGCCTAGTCTATCCCCATCCCACATCCTTACCCTAACCTTAACCAAGCCCCATGACTAATGCCCTATCTTTAGTCCCATCCCCAGCCTAAGCCCTGACCTTAACCCCAACCCCAATGCTGACCCCTTTGTGCAGGTACCCCAATTCCATCCCCAGTTGCGGATGATGATACCCCAAGAGAGGGAAAATAGAAACCCAAGAGAGGGAAAATTAGAAAACATCCCCAGTTGCGGATGATGATACCCCAAGAGAGGGAAAATTATAGATGGGCCACAGAGTCACAGAAATAAAGCCAAAGTAAAGACAAATATAGGCCAGAAAACAGGGACTGTCAAGGGAAAGTCAATGGAAGGGAGAAGAGTAAGGAGGGACTTTAAGGCAAAAGGAAGGGATTCAGGGATTAGGAGACAAAGGGAAGAAGGCAAAGAAAAGGTAGGAAAGGAGAGAAGGAAAGAAGGGAAGCAAAGGATTAAGTAAAAGCAAGCAGCAAGAAAAAAGAAAAAGGAAAAATCTGAAAAAGAAAAAGAGAAAAACACAAAAACAGAAAAAAGCAAAGTGACGTACATCCGGTACTTTCAGCGGCTGCTGGAGGGAGGAGCCACAGCACATATAAAAGGAGGGGCAGAGAAGAGTCTCTTCATTTTAATTTGGCCAGCGACGCATGTGCACAGCCTGAAGAAGGCACAATCCAGCCGAAACGTAGCTACAGCCATGCGTCAGCACTAAAACGTGTTTTTGTTTGTTTTTTTAGTTTGTTATTTTAGTTTGTTATTTTCGGGGGGGATTTCTTTTGATGTTTTTTCATTTAAATATTGATTTACTGGCCTACAAATTGAATCCTAAAAATTGGAACATCCTAAATTTATAACCTAAACATTGGATAATTTATGGATAAAAGAAGTTTAAAAACCTAAAAATTGGAAATAAAAACGACACAGAGACTAAATTCATTGAGCAAAGACAAATTTTATTAAAAAACAGTTAAAAACCTAAATAACAGGACAAATAAAACACAAATTTGGCAAAATTAAATATAAATTGGTACTTACCTGAACCTAAAAAAGAAAAGGACGGTACTTACCTCAATTCGGACCTGGGGACTGCCGGATGCGGTAGATGGGGTGGCGACAACGTAACGGGTCTCGGGAAGGGTCATGGTGCGGAGCGTGCACATACTCCTGCCCTCTTAAACGAGGGAGGAGTTTCAATTTCCCCTAACCTTACCCGCCAGGTCCTGCCATGGACCCGCTGGGTTTCCCAGATTGACTGGGGCCCGTTGCCGAAGCCATTTCCATTCCTTATCCGGTTGCCCCTTACCTCTATTCTGCATCTCGCTCAGGATGCCTAATTGAATTCCTCTGACCCCTAATTTGGACCCCAAATTTGATCCCCAATGCCGAGTTGGCCTAGTCTATCCCCATCCCACATCCTTACCCTAACCTTAACCAAGCCCCATGACTAATGCCCTATCTTTAGTCCCATCCCCAGCCTAAGCCCTGACCTTAACCCCAACCCCAATGCTGACCCCTTTGTGCAGGTACCCCAATTCCATCCCCAGTTGCGGATGATGATACCCCAAGAGAGGGAAAATAGAAACCCAAGAGAGGGAAAATTAGAAAACATCCCCAGTTGCGGATGATGATACCCCAAGAGAGGGAAAATTATAGATGGGCCACAGAGTCACAGAAATAAAGCCAAAGTAAAGTCAAATATAGGCCAGAAAACAGGGACTGTCAAGGGAAAGTCAATGGAAGGGAGAAGAGTAAGGAGGGACTTTAAGGCAAAAGGAAGGGATTCAGGGATTAGGAGACAAAGGGAAGAAGGCAAAGAAAAGGTAGGAAAGGAGAGAAGGAAAGAAGGGAAGCAAAGGATTAAGTAAAAGCAAGCAGCAAGAAAAAAGAAAAAGGAAAAATCTGAAAAAGAAAAAGAGAAAAACACAAAAACAGAAAAAAGCAAAGTGACGTACATCCGGTACTTTCAGCGGCTGCTGGAGGGAGGAGCCACAGCACATATAAAAGGAGGGGCAGAGAAGAGTCTCTTCATTTTAATTTGGCCAGCGACGCATGTGCACAGCCTGAAGAAGGCACAATCCAGCCGAAACGTAGCTACAGCCATGCGTCAGCACTAAAACGTGTTTTTGTTTGTTTTTTTAGTTTGTTATTTTAGTTTGTTATTTTCGGGGGGGATTTCTTTTGATGTTTTTTCATTTAAATATTGATTTACTGGCCTACAAATTGAATCCTAAAAATTGGAACATCCTAAATTTATAACCTAAACATTGGATAATTTATGGATAAAAGAAGTTTAAAAACCTAAAAATTGGAAATAAAAACGACACAGAGACTAAATTCATTGAGCAAAGACAAATTTTATTAAAAAACAGTTAAAAACCTAAATAACAGGACAAATAAAACACAAATTTGGCAAAATTAAATATAAATTGGTACTTACCTGAACCTAAAAAAGAAAAGGACGGTACTTACCTCAATTCGGACCTGGGGACTGCCGGATGCGGTAGATGGGGTGGCGACAACGTAACGGGTCTCGGGAAGGGTCATGGTGCGGAGCGTGCACATACTCCTGCCCTCTTAAACGAGGGAGGAGTTTCAATTTCCCCTAACCTTACCCGCCAGGTCCTGCCATGGACCCGCTGGGTTTCCCAGATTGACTGGGGCCCGTTGCCGAAGCCATTTCCATTCCTTATCCGGTTGCCCCTTACCTCTATTCTGCATCTCGCTCAGGATGCCTAATTGAATTCCTCTGACCCCTAATTTGGACCCCAAATTTGATCCCCAATGCCGAGTTGGCCTAGTCTATCCCCATCCCACATCCTTACCCTAACCTTAACCAAGCCCCATGACTAATGCCCTATCTTTAGTCCCATCCCCAGCCTAAGCCCTGACCTTAACCCCAACCCCAATGCTGACCCCTTTGTGCAGGTACCCCAATTCCATCCCCAGTTGCGGATGATGATACCCCAAGAGAGGGAAAATAGAAACCCAAGAGAGGGAAAATTAGAAAACATCCCCAGTTGCGGATGATGATACCCCAAGAGAGGGAAAATTATAGATGGGCCACAGAGTCACAGAAATAAAGCCAAAGTAAAGACAAATATAGGCCAGAAAACAGGGACTGTCAAGGGAAAGTCAATGGAAGGGAGAAGAGTAAGGAGGGACTTTAAGGCAAAAGGAAGGGATTCAGGGATTAGGAGACAAAGGGAAGAAGGCAAAGAAAAGGTAGGAAAGGAGAGAAGGAAAGAAGGGAAGCAAAGGATTAAGTAAAAGCAAGCAGCAAGAAAAAAGAAAAAGGAAAAATCTGAAAAAGAAAAAGAGAAAAACACAAAAACAGAAAAAAGCAAAGTGACGTACATCCGGTACTTTCAGCGGCTGCTGGAGGGAGGAGCCACAGCACATATAAAAGGAGGGGCAGAGAAGAGTCTCTTCATTTTAATTTGGCCAGCGACGCATGTGCACAGCCTGAAGAAGGCACAATCCAGCCGAAACGTAGCTACAGCCATGCGTCAGCACTAAAACGTGTTTTTGTTTGTTTTTTTAGTTTGTTATTTTAGTTTGTTATTTTCGGGGGGGATTTCTTTTGATGTTTTTTCATTTAAATATTGATTTACTGGCCTACAAATTGAATCCTAAAAATTGGAACATCCTAAATTTATAACCTAAACATTGGATAATTTATGGATAAAAGAAGTTTAAAAACCTAAAAATTGGAAATAAAAACGACACAGAGACTAAATTCATTGAGCAAAGACAAATTTTATTAAAAAACAGTTAAAAACCTAAATAACAGGACAAATAAAACACAAATTTGGCAAAATTAAATATAAATTGGTACTTACCTGAACCTAAAAAAGAAAAGGACGGTACTTACCTCAATTCGGACCTGGGGACTGCCGGATGCGGTAGATGGGGTGGCGACAACGTAACGGGTCTCGGGAAGGGTCATGGTGCGGAGCGTGCACATACTCCTGCCCTCTTAAACGAGGGAGGAGTTTCAATTTCCCCTAACCTTACCCGCCAGGTCCTGCCATGGACCCGCTGGGTTTCCCAGATTGACTGGGGCCCGTTGCCGAAGCCATTTCCATTCCTTATCCGGTTGCCCCTTACCTCTATTCTGCATCTCGCTCAGGATGCCTAATTGAATTCCTCTGACCCCTAATTTGGACCCCAAATTTGATCCCCAATGCCGAGTTGGCCTAGTCTATCCCCATCCCACATCCTTACCCTAACCTTAACCAAGCCCCATGACTAATGCCCTATCTTTAGTCCCATCCCCAGCCTAAGCCCTGACCTTAACCCCAACCCCAATGCTGACCCCTTTGTGCAGGTACCCCAATTCCATCCCCAGTTGCGGATGATGATACCCCAAGAGAGGGAAAATAGAAACCCAAGAGAGGGAAAATTAGAAAACATCCCCAGTTGCGGATGATGATACCCCAAGAGAGGGAAAATTATAGATGGGCCACAGAGTCACAGAAATAAAGCCAAAGTAAAGACAAATATAGGCCAGAAAACAGGGACTGTCAAGGGAAAGTCAATGGAAGGGAGAAGAGTAAGGAGGGACTTTAAGGCAAAAGGAAGGGATTCAGGGATTAGGAGACAAAGGGAAGAAGGCAAAGAAAAGGTAGGAAAGGAGAGAAGGAAAGAAGGGAAGCAAAGGATTAAGTAAAAGCAAGCAGCAAGAAAAAAGAAAAAGGAAAAATCTGAAAAAGAAAAAGAGAAAAACACAAAAACAGAAAAAAGCAAAGTGACGTACATCCGGTACTTTCAGCGGCTGCTGGAGGGAGGAGCCACAGCACATATAAAAGGAGGGGCAGAGAAGAGTCTCTTCATTTTAATTTGGCCAGCGACGCATGTGCACAGCCTGAAGAAGGCACAATCCAGCCGAAACGTAGCTACAGCCATGCGTCAGCACTAAAACGTGTTTTTGTTTGTTTTTTTAGTTTGTTATTTTAGTTTGTTATTTTCGGGGGGGATTTCTTTTGATGTTTTTTCATTTAAATATTGATTTACTGGCCTACAAATTGAATCCTAAAAATTGGAACATCCTAAATTTATAACCTAAACATTGGATAATTTATGGATAAAAGGAGTTTAAAAACCTAAAAATTGGAAATAAAAACGACACAGAGACTAAATTCATTGAGCAAAGACAAATTTTATTAAAAAACAGTTAAAAACCTAAATAACAGGACAAATAAAACACAAATTTGGCAAAATTAAATATAAATTGGTACTTACCTGAACCTAAAAAAGAAAAGGACGGTACTTACCTCAATTCGGACCTGGGGACTGCCGGATGCGGTAGATGGGGTGGCGACAACGTAACGGGTCTCGGGAAGGGTCATGGTGCGGAGCGTGCACATACTCCTGCCCTCTTAAACGAGGGAGGAGTTTCAATTTCCCCTAACCTTACCCGCCAGGTCCTGCCATGGACCCGCTGGGTTTCCCAGATTGACTGGGGCCCGTTGCCGAAGCCATTTCCATTCCTTATCCGGTTGCCCCTTACCTCTATTCTGCATCTCGCTCAGGATGCCTAATTGAATTCCTCTGACCCCTAATTTGGACCCCAAATTTGATCCCCAATGCCGAGTTGGCCTAGTCTATCCCCATCCCACATCCTTACCCTAACCTTAACCAAGCCCCATGACTAATGCCCTATCTTTAGTCCCATCCCCAGCCTAAGCCCTGACCTTAACCCCAACCCCAATGCTGACCCCTTTGTGCAGGTACCCCAATTCCATCCCCAGTTGCGGATGATGATACCCCAAGAGAGGGAAAATAGAAACCCAAGAGAGGGAAAATTAGAAAACATCCCCAGTTGCGGATGATGATACCCCAAGAGAGGGAAAATTATAGATGGGCCACAGAGTCACAGAAATAAAGCCAAAGTAAAGACAAATATAGGCCAGAAAACAGGGACTGTCAAGGGAAAGTCAATGGAAGGGAGAAGAGTAAGGAGGGACTTTAAGGCAAAAGGAAGGGATTCAGGGATTAGGAGACAAAGGGAAGAAGGCAAAGAAAAGGTAGGAAAGGAGAGAAGGAAAGAAGGGAAGCAAAGGATTAAGTAAAAGCAAGCAGCAAGAAAAAAGAAAAAGGAAAAATCTGAAAAAGAAAAAGAGAAAAACACAAAAACAGAAAAAAGCAAAGTGACGTACATCCGGTACTTTCAGCGGCTGCTGGAGGGAGGAGCCACAGCACATATAAAAGGAGGGGCAGAGAAGAGTCTCTTCATTTTAATTTGGCCAGCGACGCATGTGCACAGCCTGAAGAAGGCACAATCCAGCCGAAACGTAGCTACAGCCATGCGTCAGCACTAAAACGTGTTTTTGTTTGTTTTTTTAGTTTGTTATTTTAGTTTGTTATTTTCGGGGGGGATTTCTTTTGATGTTTTTTCATTTAAATATTGATTTACTGGCCTACAAATTGAATCCTAAAAATTGGAACATCCTAAATTTATAACCTAAACATTGGATAATTTATGGATAAAAGAAGTTTAAAAACCTAAAAATTGGAAATAAAAACGACACAGAGACTAAATTCATTGAGCAAAGACAAATTTTATTAAAAAACAGTTAAAAACCTAAATAACAGGACAAATAAAACACAAATTTGGCAAAATTAAATATAAATTGGTACTTACCTGAACCTAAAAAAGAAAAGGACGGTACTTACCTCAATTCGGACCTGGGGACTGCCGGATGCGGTAGATGGGGTGGCGACAACGTAACGGGTCTCGGGAAGGGTCATGGTGCGGAGCGTGCACATACTCCTGCCCTCTTAAACGAGGGAGGAGTTTCAATTTCCCCTAACCTTACCCGCCAGGTCCTGCCATGGACCCGCTGGGTTTCCCAGATTGACTGGGGCCCGTTGCCGAAGCCATTTCCATTCCTTATCCGGTTGCCCCTTACCTCTATTCTGCATCTCGCTCAGGATGCCTAATTGAATTCCTCTGACCCCTAATTTGGACCCCAAATTTGATCCCCAATGCCGAGTTGGCCTAGTCTATCCCCATCCCACATCCTTACCCTAACCTTAACCAAGCCCCATGACTAATGCCCTATCTTTAGTCCCATCCCCAGCCTAAGCCCTGACCTTAACCCCAACCCCAATGCTGACCCCTTTGTGCAGGTACCCCAATTCCATCCCCAGTTGCGGATGATGATACCCCAAGAGAGGGAAAATAGAAACCCAAGAGAGGGAAAATTAGAAAACATCCCCAGTTGCGGATGATGATACCCCAAGAGAGGGAAAATTATAGATGGGCCACAGAGTCACAGAAATAAAGCCAAAGTAAAGACAAATATAGGCCAGAAAACAGGGACTGTCAAGGGAAAGTCAATGGAAGGGAGAAGAGTAAGGAGGGACTTTAAGGCAAAAGGAAGGGATTCAGGGATTAGGAGACAAAGGGAAGAAGGCAAAGAAAAGGTAGGAAAGGAGAGAAGGAAAGAAGGGAAGCAAAGGATTAAGTAAAAGCAAGCAGCAAGAAAAAAGAAAAAGGAAAAATCTGAAAAAGAAAAAGAGAAAAACACAAAAACAGAAAAAAGCAAAGTGACGTACATCCGGTACTTTCAGCGGCTGCTGGAGGGAGGAGCCACAGCACATATAAAAGGAGGGGCAGAGAAGAGTCTCTTCATTTTAATTTGGCCAGCGACGCATGTGCACAGCCTGAAGAAGGCACAATCCAGCCGAAACGTAGCTACAGCCATGCGTCAGCACTAAAACGTGTTTTTGTTTGTTTTTTTAGTTTGTTATTTTAGTTTGTTATTTTCGGGGGGGATTTCTTTTGATGTTTTTTCATTTAAATATTGATTTACTGGCCTACAAATTGAATCCTAAAAATTGGAACATCCTAAATTTATAACCTAAACATTGGATAATTTATGGATAAAAGAAGTTTAAAAACCTAAAAATTGGAAATAAAAACGACACAGAGACTAAATTCATTGAGCAAAGACAAATTTTATTAAAAAACAGTTAAAAACCTAAATAACAGGACAAATAAAACACAAATTTGGCAAAATTAAATATAAATTGGTACTTACCTGAACCTAAAAAAGAAAAGGACGGTACTTACCTCAATTCGGACCTGGGGACTGCCGGATGCGGTAGATGGGGTGGCGACAACGTAACGGGTCTCGGGAAGGGTCATGGTGCGGAGCGTGCACATACTCCTGCCCTCTTAAACGAGGGAGGAGTTTCAATTTCCCCTAACCTTACCCGCCAGGTCCTGCCATGGACCCGCTGGGTTTCCCAGATTGACTGGGGCCCGTTGCCGAAGCCATTTCCATTCCTTATCCGGTTGCCCCTTACCTCTATTCTGCATCTCGCTCAGGATGCCTAATTGAATTCCTCTGACCCCTAATTTGGACCCCAAATTTGATCCCCAATGCCGAGTTGGCCTAGTCTATCCCCATCCCACATCCTTACCCTAACCTTAACCAAGCCCCATGACTAATGCCCTATCTTTAGTCCCATCCCCAGCCTAAGCCCTGACCTTAACCCCAACCCCAATGCTGACCCCTTTGTGCAGGTACCCCAATTCCATCCCCAGTTGCGGATGATGATACCCCAAGAGAGGGAAAATAGAAACCCAAGAGAGGGAAAATTAGAAAACATCCCCAGTTGCGGATGATGATACCCCAAGAGAGGGAAAATTATAGATGGGCCACAGAGTCACAGAAATAAAGCCAAAGTAAAGTCAAATATAGGCCAGAAAACAGGGACTGTCAAGGGAAAGTCAATGGAAGGGAGAAGAGTAAGGAGGGACTTTAAGGCAAAAGGAAGGGATTCAGGGATTAGGAGACAAAGGGAAGAAGGCAAAGAAAAGGTAGGAAAGGAGAGAAGGAAAGAAGGGAAGCAAAGGATTAAGTAAAAGCAAGCAGCAAGAAAAAAGAAAAAGGAAAAATCTGAAAAAGAAAAAGAGAAAAACACAAAAACAGAAAAAAGCAAAGTGACGTACATCCGGTACTTTCAGCGGCTGCTGGAGGGAGGAGCCACAGCACATATAAAAGGAGGGGCAGAGAAGAGTCTCTTCATTTTAATTTGGCCAGCGACGCATGTGCACAGCCTGAAGAAGGCACAATCCAGCCGAAACGTAGCTACAGCCATGCGTCAGCACTAAAACGTGTTTTTGTTTGTTTTTTTAGTTTGTTATTTTAGTTTGTTATTTTCGGGGGGGATTTCTTTTGATGTTTTTTCATTTAAATATTGATTTACTGGCCTACAAATTGAATCCTAAAAATTGGAACATCCTAAATTTATAACCTAAACATTGGATAATTTATGGATAAAAGAAGTTTAAAAACCTAAAAATTGGAAATAAAAACGACACAGAGACTAAATTCATTGAGCAAAGACAAATTTTATTAAAAAACAGTTAAAAACCTAAATAACAGGACAAATAAAACACAAATTTGGCAAAATTAAATATAAATTGGTACTTACCTGAACCTAAAAAAGAAAAGGACGGTACTTACCTCAATTCGGACCTGGGGACTGCCGGATGCGGTAGATGGGGTGGCGACAACGTAACGGGTCTCGGGAAGGGTCATGGTGCGGAGCGTGCACATACTCCTGCCCTCTTAAACGAGGGAGGAGTTTCAATTTCCCCTAACCTTACCCGCCAGGTCCTGCCATGGACCCGCTGGGTTTCCCAGATTGACTGGGGCCCGTTGCCGAAGCCATTTCCATTCCTTATCCGGTTGCCCCTTACCTCTATTCTGCATCTCGCTCAGGATGCCTAATTGAATTCCTCTGACCCCTAATTTGGACCCCAAATTTGATCCCCAATGCCGAGTTGGCCTAGTCTATCCCCATCCCACATCCTTACCCTAACCTTAACCAAGCCCCATGACTAATGCCCTATCTTTAGTCCCATCCCCAGCCTAAGCCCTGACCTTAACCCCAACCCCAATGCTGACCCCTTTGTGCAGGTACCCCAATTCCATCCCCAGTTGCGGATGATGATACCCCAAGAGAGGGAAAATAGAAACCCAAGAGAGGGAAAATTAGAAAACATCCCCAGTTGCGGATGATGATACCCCAAGAGAGGGAAAATTATAGATGGGCCACAGAGTCACAGAAATAAAGCCAAAGTAAAGACAAATATAGGCCAGAAAACAGGGACTGTCAAGGGAAAGTCAATGGAAGGGAGAAGAGTAAGGAGGGACTTTAAGGCAAAAGGAAGGGATTCAGGGATTAGGAGACAAAGGGAAGAAGGCAAAGAAAAGGTAGGAAAGGAGAGAAGGAAAGAAGGGAAGCAAAGGATTAAGTAAAAGCAAGCAGCAAGAAAAAAGAAAAAGGAAAAATCTGAAAAAGAAAAAGAGAAAAACACAAAAACAGAAAAAAGCAAAGTGACGTACATCCGGTACTTTCAGCGGCTGCTGGAGGGAGGAGCCACAGCACATATAAAAGGAGGGGCAGAGAAGAGTCTCTTCATTTTAATTTGGCCAGCGACGCATGTGCACAGCCTGAAGAAGGCACAATCCAGCCGAAACGTAGCTACAGCCATGCGTCAGCACTAAAACGTGTTTTTGTTTGTTTTTTTAGTTTGTTATTTTAGTTTGTTATTTTCGGGGGGGATTTCTTTTGATGTTTTTTCATTTAAATATTGATTTACTGGCCTACAAATTGAATCCTAAAAATTGGAACATCCTAAATTTATAACCTAAACATTGGATAATTTATGGATAAAAGAAGTTTAAAAACCTAAAAATTGGAAATAAAAACGACACAGAGACTAAATTCATTGAGCAAAGACAAATTTTATTAAAAAACAGTTAAAAACCTAAATAACAGGACAAATAAAACACAAATTTGGCAAAATTAAATATAAATTGGTACTTACCTGAACCTAAAAAAGAAAAGGACGGTACTTACCTCAATTCGGACCTGGGGACTGCCGGATGCGGTAGATGGGGTGGCGACAACGTAACGGGTCTCGGGAAGGGTCATGGTGCGGAGCGTGCACATACTCCTGCCCTCTTAAACGAGGGAGGAGTTTCAATTTCCCCTAACCTTACCCGCCAGGTCCTGCCATGGACCCGCTGGGTTTCCCAGATTGACTGGGGCCCGTTGCCGAAGCCATTTCCATTCCTTATCCGGTTGCCCCTTACCTCTATTCTGCATCTCGCTCAGGATGCCTAATTGAATTCCTCTGACCCCTAATTTGGACCCCAAATTTGATCCCCAATGCCGAGTTGGCCTAGTCTATCCCCATCCCACATCCTTACCCTAACCTTAACCAAGCCCCATGACTAATGCCCTATCTTTAGTCCCATCCCCAGCCTAAGCCCTGACCTTAACCCCAACCCCAATGCTGACCCCTTTGTGCAGGTACCCCAATTCCATCCCCAGTTGCGGATGATGATACCCCAAGAGAGGGAAAATAGAAACCCAAGAGAGGGAAAATTAGAAAACATCCCCAGTTGCGGATGATGATACCCCAAGAGAGGGAAAATTATAGATGGGCCACAGAGTCACAGAAATAAAGCCAAAGTAAAGACAAATATAGGCCAGAAAACAGGGACTGTCAAGGGAAAGTCAATGGAAGGGAGAAGAGTAAGGAGGGACTTTAAGGCAAAAGGAAGGGATTCAGGGATTAGGAGACAAAGGGAAGAAGGCAAAGAAAAGGTAGGAAAGGAGAGAAGGAAAGAAGGGAAGCAAAGGATTAAGTAAAAGCAAGCAGCAAGAAAAAAGAAAAAGGAAAAATCTGAAAAAGAAAAAGAGAAAAACACAAAAACAGAAAAAAGCAAAGTGACGTACATCCGGTACTTTCAGCGGCTGCTGGAGGGAGGAGCCACAGCACATATAAAAGGAGGGGCAGAGAAGAGTCTCTTCATTTTAATTTGGCCAGCGACGCATGTGCACAGCCTGAAGAAGGCACAATCCAGCCGAAACGTAGCTACAGCCATGCGTCAGCACTAAAACGTGTTTTTGTTTGTTTTTTTAGTTTGTTATTTTAGTTTGTTATTTTCGGGGGGGATTTCTTTTGATGTTTTTTCATTTAAATATTGATTTACTGGCCTACAAATTGAATCCTAAAAATTGGAACATCCTAAATTTATAACCTAAACATTGGATAATTTATGGATAAAAGAAGTTTAAAAACCTAAAAATTGGAAATAAAAACGACACAGAGACTAAATTCATTGAGCAAAGACAAATTTTATTAAAAAACAGTTAAAAACCTAAATAACAGGACAAATAAAACACAAATTTGGCAAAATTAAATATAAATTGGTACTTACCTGAACCTAAAAAAGAAAAGGACGGTACTTACCTCAATTCGGACCTGGGGACTGCCGGATGCGGTAGATGGGGTGGCGACAACGTAACGGGTCTCGGGAAGGGTCATGGTGCGGAGCGTGCACATACTCCTGCCCTCTTAAACGAGGGAGGAGTTTCAATTTCCCCTAACCTTACCCGCCAGGTCCTGCCATGGACCCGCTGGGTTTCCCAGATTGACTGGGGCCCGTTGCCGAAGCCATTTCCATTCCTTATCCGGTTGCCCCTTACCTCTATTCTGCATCTCGCTCAGGATGCCTAATTGAATTCCTCTGACCCCTAATTTGGACCCCAAATTTGATCCCCAATGCCGAGTTGGCCTAGTCTATCCCCATCCCACATCCTTACCCTAACCTTAACCAAGCCCCATGACTAATGCCCTATCTTTAGTCCCATCCCCAGCCTAAGCCCTGACCTTAACCCCAACCCCAATGCTGACCCCTTTGTGCAGGTACCCCAATTCCATCCCCAGTTGCGGATGATGATACCCCAAGAGAGGGAAAATAGAAACCCAAGAGAGGGAAAATTAGAAAACATCCCCAGTTGCGGATGATGATACCCCAAGAGAGGGAAAATTATAGATGGGCCACAGAGTCACAGAAATAAAGCCAAAGTAAAGACAAATATAGGCCAGAAAACAGGGACTGTCAAGGGAAAGTCAATGGAAGGGAGAAGAGTAAGGAGGGACTTTAAGGCAAAAGGAAGGGATTCAGGGATTAGGAGACAAAGGGAAGAAGGCAAAGAAAAGGTAGGAAAGGAGAGAAGGAAAGAAGGGAAGCAAAGGATTAAGTAAAAGCAAGCAGCAAGAAAAAAGAAAAAGGAAAAATCTGAAAAAGAAAAAGAGAAAAACACAAAAACAGAAAAAAGCAAAGTGACGTACATCCGGTACTTTCAGCGGCTGCTGGAGGGAGGAGCCACAGCACATATAAAAGGAGGGGCAGAGAAGAGTCTCTTCATTTTAATTTGGCCAGCGACGCATGTGCACAGCCTGAAGAAGGCACAATCCAGCCGAAACGTAGCTACAGCCATGCGTCAGCACTAAAACGTGTTTTTGTTTGTTTTTTTAGTTTGTTATTTTAGTTTGTTATTTTCGGGGGGGATTTCTTTTGATGTTTTTTCATTTAAATATTGATTTACTGGCCTACAAATTGAATCCTAAAAATTGGAACATCCTAAATTTATAACCTAAACATTGGATAATTTATGGATAAAAGAAGTTTAAAAACCTAAAAATTGGAAATAAAAACGACACAGAGACTAAATTCATTGAGCAAAGACAAATTTTATTAAAAAACAGTTAAAAACCTAAATAACAGGACAAATAAAACACAAATTTGGCAAAATTAAATATAAATTGGTACTTACCTGAACCTAAAAAAGAAAAGGACGGTACTTACCTCAATTCGGACCTGGGGACTGCCGGATGCGGTAGATGGGGTGGCGACAACGTAACGGGTCTCGGGAAGGGTCATGGTGCGGAGCGTGCACATACTCCTGCCCTCTTAAACGAGGGAGGAGTTTCAATTTCCCCTAACCTTACCCGCCAGGTCCTGCCATGGACCCGCTGGGTTTCCCAGATTGACTGGGGCCCGTTGCCGAAGCCATTTCCATTCCTTATCCGGTTGCCCCTTACCTCTATTCTGCATCTCGCTCAGGATGCCTAATTGAATTCCTCTGACCCCTAATTTGGACCCCAAATTTGATCCCCAATGCCGAGTTGGCCTAGTCTATCCCCATCCCACATCCTTACCCTAACCTTAACCAAGCCCCATGACTAATGCCCTATCTTTAGTCCCATCCCCAGCCTAAGCCCTGACCTTAACCCCAACCCCAATGCTGACCCCTTTGTGCAGGTACCCCAATTCCATCCCCAGTTGCGGATGATGATACCCCAAGAGAGGGAAAATAGAAACCCAAGAGAGGGAAAATTAGAAAACATCCCCAGTTGCGGATGATGATACCCCAAGAGAGGGAAAATTATAGATGGGCCACAGAGTCACAGAAATAAAGCCAAAGTAAAGACAAATATAGGCCAGAAAACAGGGACTGTCAAGGGAAAGTCAATGGAAGGGAGAAGAGTAAGGAGGGACTTTAAGGCAAAAGGAAGGGATTCAGGGATTAGGAGACAAAGGGAAGAAGGCAAAGAAAAGGTAGGAAAGGAGAGAAGGAAAGAAGGGAAGCAAAGGATTAAGTAAAAGCAAGCAGCAAGAAAAAAGAAAAAGGAAAAATCTGAAAAAGAAAAAGAGAAAAACACAAAAACAGAAAAAAGCAAAGTGACGTACATCCGGTACTTTCAGCGGCTGCTGGAGGGAGGAGCCACAGCACATATAAAAGGAGGGGCAGAGAAGAGTCTCTTCATTTTAATTTGGCCAGCGACGCATGTGCACAGCCTGAAGAAGGCACAATCCAGCCGAAACGTAGCTACAGCCATGCGTCAGCACTAAAACGTGTTTTTGTTTGTTTTTTTAGTTTGTTATTTTAGTTTGTTATTTTCGGGGGGGATTTCTTTTGATGTTTTTTCATTTAAATATTGATTTACTGGCCTACAAATTGAATCCTAAAAATTGGAACATCCTAAATTTATAACCTAAACATTGGATAATTTATGGATAAAAGAAGTTTAAAAACCTAAAAATTGGAAATAAAAACGACACAGAGACTAAATTCATTGAGCAAAGACAAATTTTATTAAAAAACAGTTAAAAACCTAAATAACAGGACAAATAAAACACAAATTTGGCAAAATTAAATATAAATTGGTACTTACCTGAACCTAAAAAAGAAAAGGACGGTACTTACCTCAATTCGGACCTGGGGACTGCCGGATGCGGTAGATGGGGTGGCGACAACGTAACGGGTCTCGGGAAGGGTCATGGTGCGGAGCGTGCACATACTCCTGCCCTCTTAAACGAGGGAGGAGTTTCAATTTCCCCTAACCTTACCCGCCAGGTCCTGCCATGGACCCGCTGGGTTTCCCAGATTGACTGGGGCCCGTTGCCGAAGCCATTTCCATTCCTTATCCGGTTGCCCCTTACCTCTATTCTGCATCTCGCTCAGGATGCCTAATTGAATTCCTCTGACCCCTAATTTGGACCCCAAATTTGATCCCCAATGCCGAGTTGGCCTAGTCTATCCCCATCCCACATCCTTACCCTAACCTTAACCAAGCCCCATGACTAATGCCCTATCTTTAGTCCCATCCCCAGCCTAAGCCCTGACCTTAACCCCAACCCCAATGCTGACCCCTTTGTGCAGGTACCCCAATTCCATCCCCAGTTGCGGATGATGATACCCCAAGAGAGGGAAAATAGAAACCCAAGAGAGGGAAAATTAGAAAACATCCCCAGTTGCGGATGATGATACCCCAAGAGAGGGAAAATTATAGATGGGCCACAGAGTCACAGAAATAAAGCCAAAGTAAAGACAAATATAGGCCAGAAAACAGGGACTGTCAAGGGAAAGTCAATGGAAGGGAGAAGAGTAAGGAGGGACTTTAAGGCAAAAGGAAGGGATTCAGGGATTAGGAGACAAAGGGAAGAAGGCAAAGAAAAGGTAGGAAAGGAGAGAAGGAAAGAAGGGAAGCAAAGGATTAAGTAAAAGCAAGCAGCAAGAAAAAAGAAAAAGGAAAAATCTGAAAAAGAAAAAGAGAAAAACACAAAAACAGAAAAAAGCAAAGTGACGTACATCCGGTACTTTCAGCGGCTGCTGGAGGGAGGAGCCACAGCACATATAAAAGGAGGGGCAGAGAAGAGTCTCTTCATTTTAATTTGGCCAGCGACGCATGTGCACAGCCTGAAGAAGGCACAATCCAGCCGAAACGTAGCTACAGCCATGCGTCAGCACTAAAACGTGTTTTTGTTTGTTTTTTTAGTTTGTTATTTTAGTTTGTTATTTTCGGGGGGGATTTCTTTTGATGTTTTTTCATTTAAATATTGATTTACTGGCCTACAAATTGAATCCTAAAAATTGGAACATCCTAAATTTATAACCTAAACATTGGATAATTTATGGATAAAAGAAGTTTAAAAACCTAAAAATTGGAAATAAAAACGACACAGAGACTAAATTCATTGAGCAAAGACAAATTTTATTAAAAAACAGTTAAAAACCTAAATAACAGGACAAATAAAACACAAATTTGGCAAAATTAAATATAAATTGGTACTTACCTGAACCTAAAAAAGAAAAGGACGGTACTTACCTCAATTCGGACCTGGGGACTGCCGGATGCGGTAGATGGGGTGGCGACAACGTAACGGGTCTCGGGAAGGGTCATGGTGCGGAGCGTGCACATACTCCTGCCCTCTTAAACGAGGGAGGAGTTTCAATTTCCCCTAACCTTACCCGCCAGGTCCTGCCATGGACCCGCTGGGTTTCCCAGATTGACTGGGGCCCGTTGCCGAAGCCATTTCCATTCCTTATCCGGTTGCCCCTTACCTCTATTCTGCATCTCGCTCAGGATGCCTAATTGAATTCCTCTGACCCCTAATTTGGACCCCAAATTTGATCCCCAATGCCGAGTTGGCCTAGTCTATCCCCATCCCACATCCTTACCCTAACCTTAACCAAGCCCCATGACTAATGCCCTATCTTTAGTCCCATCCCCAGCCTAAGCCCTGACCTTAACCCCAACCCCAATGCTGACCCCTTTGTGCAGGTACCCCAATTCCATCCCCAGTTGCGGATGATGATACCCCAAGAGAGGGAAAATAGAAACCCAAGAGAGGGAAAATTAGAAAACATCCCCAGTTGCGGATGATGATACCCCAAGAGAGGGAAAATTATAGATGGGCCACAGAGTCACAGAAATAAAGCCAAAGTAAAGGCAAATATAGGCCAGAAAACAGGGACTGTCAAGGGAAAGTCAATGGAAGGGAGAAGAGTAAGGAGGGACTTTAAGGCAAAAGGAAGGGATTCAGGGATTAGGAGACAAAGGGAAGAAGGCAAAGAAAAGGTAGGAAAGGAGAGAAGGAAAGAAGGGAAGCAAAGGATTAAGTAAAAGCAAGCAGCAAGAAAAAAGAAAAAGGAAAAATCTGAAAAAGAAAAAGAGAAAAACACAAAAACAGAAAAAAGCAAAGTGACGTACATCCGGTACTTTCAGCGGCTGCTGGAGGGAGGAGCCACAGCACATATAAAAGGAGGGGCAGAGAAGAGTCTCTTCATTTTAATTTGGCCAGCGACGCATGTGCACAGCCTGAAGAAGGCACAATCCAGCCGAAACGTAGCTACAGCCATGCGTCAGCACTAAAACGTGTTTTTGTTTGTTTTTTTAGTTTGTTATTTTAGTTTGTTATTTTCGGGGGGGATTTCTTTTGATGTTTTTTCATTTAAATATTGATTTACTGGCCTACAAATTGAATCCTAAAAATTGGAACATCCTAAATTTATAACCTAAACATTGGATAATTTATGGATAAAAGAAGTTTAAAAACCTAAAAATTGGAAATAAAAACGACACAGAGACTAAATTCATTGAGCAAAGACAAATTTTATTAAAAAACAGTTAAAAACCTAAATAACAGGACAAATAAAACACAAATTTGGCAAAATTAAATATAAATTGGTACTTACCTGAACCTAAAAAAGAAAAGGACGGTACTTACCTCAATTCGGACCTGGGGACTGCCGGATGCGGTAGATGGGGTGGCGACAACGTAACGGGTCTCGGGAAGGGTCATGGTGCGGAGCGTGCACATACTCCTGCCCTCTTAAACGAGGGAGGAGTTTCAATTTCCCCTAACCTTACCCGCCAGGTCCTGCCATGGACCCGCTGGGTTTCCCAGATTGACTGGGGCCCGTTGCCGAAGCCATTTCCATTCCTTATCCGGTTGCCCCTTACCTCTATTCTGCATCTCGCTCAGGATGCCTAATTGAATTCCTCTGACCCCTAATTTGGACCCCAAATTTGATCCCCAATGCCGAGTTGGCCTAGTCTATCCCCATCCCACATCCTTACCCTAACCTTAACCAAGCCCCATGACTAATGCCCTATCTTTAGTCCCATCCCCAGCCTAAGCCCTGACCTTAACCCCAACCCCAATGCTGACCCCTTTGTGCAGGTACCCCAATTCCATCCCCAGTTGCGGATGATGATACCCCAAGAGAGGGAAAATAGAAACCCAAGAGAGGGAAAATTAGAAAACATCCCCAGTTGCGGATGATGATACCCCAAGAGAGGGAAAATTATAGATGGGCCACAGAGTCACAGAAATAAAGCCAAAGTAAAGACAAATATAGGCCAGAAAACAGGGACTGTCAAGGGAAAGTCAATGGAAGGGAGAAGAGTAAGGAGGGACTTTAAGGCAAAAGGAAGGGATTCAGGGATTAGGAGACAAAGGGAAGAAGGCAAAGAAAAGGTAGGAAAGGAGAGAAGGAAAGAAGGGAAGCAAAGGATTAAGTAAAAGCAAGCAGCAAGAAAAAAGAAAAAGGAAAAATCTGAAAAAGAAAAAGAGAAAAACACAAAAACAGAAAAAAGCAAAGTGACGTACATCCGGTACTTTCAGCGGCTGCTGGAGGGAGGAGCCACAGCACATATAAAAGGAGGGGCAGAGAAGAGTCTCTTCATTTTAATTTGGCCAGCGACGCATGTGCACAGCCTGAAGAAGGCACAATCCAGCCGAAACGTAGCTACAGCCATGCGTCAGCACTAAAACGTGTTTTTGTTTGTTTTTTTAGTTTGTTATTTTAGTTTGTTATTTTCGGGGGGGATTTCTTTTGATGTTTTTTCATTTAAATATTGATTTACTGGCCTACAAATTGAATCCTAAAAATTGGAACATCCTAAATTTATAACCTAAACATTGGATAATTTATGGATAAAAGAAGTTTAAAAACCTAAAAATTGGAAATAAAAACGACACAGAGACTAAATTCATTGAGCAAAGACAAATTTTATTAAAAAACAGTTAAAAACCTAAATAACAGGACAAATAAAACACAAATTTGGCAAAATTAAATATAAATTGGTACTTACCTGAACCTAAAAAAGAAAAGGACGGTACTTACCTCAATTCGGACCTGGGGACTGCCGGATGCGGTAGATGGGGTGGCGACAACGTAACGGGTCTCGGGAAGGGTCATGGTGCGGAGCGTGCACATACTCCTGCCCTCTTAAACGAGGGAGGAGTTTCAATTTCCCCTAACCTTACCCGCCAGGTCCTGCCATGGACCCGCTGGGTTTCCCAGATTGACTGGGGCCCGTTGCCGAAGCCATTTCCATTCCTTATCCGGTTGCCCCTTACCTCTATTCTGCATCTCGCTCAGGATGCCTAATTGAATTCCTCTGACCCCTAATTTGGACCCCAAATTTGATCCCCAATGCCGAGTTGGCCTAGTCTATCCCCATCCCACATCCTTACCCTAACCTTAACCAAGCCCCATGACTAATGCCCTATCTTTAGTCCCATCCCCAGCCTAAGCCCTGACCTTAACCCCAACCCCAATGCTGACCCCTTTGTGCAGGTACCCCAATTCCATCCCCAGTTGCGGATGATGATACCCCAAGAGAGGGAAAATAGAAACCCAAGAGAGGGAAAATTAGAAAACATCCCCAGTTGCGGATGATGATACCCCAAGAGAGGGAAAATTATAGATGGGCCACAGAGTCACAGAAATAAAGCCAAAGTAAAGACAAATATAGGCCAGAAAACAGGGACTGTCAAGGGAAAGTCAATGGAAGGGAGAAGAGTAAGGAGGGACTTTAAGGCAAAAGGAAGGGATTCAGGGATTAGGAGACAAAGGGAAGAAGGCAAAGAAAAGGTAGGAAAGGAGAGAAGGAAAGAAGGGAAGCAAAGGATTAAGTAAAAGCAAGCAGCAAGAAAAAAGAAAAAGGAAAAATCTGAAAAAGAAAAAGAGAAAAACACAAAAACAGAAAAAAGCAAAGTGACGTACATCCGGTACTTTCAGCGGCTGCTGGAGGGAGGAGCCACAGCACATATAAAAGGAGGGGCAGAGAAGAGTCTCTTCATTTTAATTTGGCCAGCGACGCATGTGCACAGCCTGAAGAAGGCACAATCCAGCCGAAACGTAGCTACAGCCATGCGTCAGCACTAAAACGTGTTTTTGTTTGTTTTTTTAGTTTGTTATTTTAGTTTGTTATTTTCGGGGGGGATTTCTTTTGATGTTTTTTCATTTAAATATTGATTTACTGGCCTACAAATTGAATCCTAAAAATTGGAACATCCTAAATTTATAACCTAAACATTGGATAATTTATGGATAAAAGAAGTTTAAAAACCTAAAAATTGGAAATAAAAACGACACAGAGACTAAATTCATTGAGCAAAGACAAATTTTATTAAAAAACAGTTAAAAACCTAAATAACAGGACAAATAAAACACAAATTTGGCAAAATTAAATATAAATTGGTACTTACCTGAACCTAAAAAAGAAAAGGACGGTACTTACCTCAATTCGGACCTGGGGACTGCCGGATGCGGTAGATGGGGTGGCGACAACGTAACGGGTCTCGGGAAGGGTCATGGTGCGGAGCGTGCACATACTCCTGCCCTCTTAAACGAGGGAGGAGTTTCAATTTCCCCTAACCTTACCCGCCAGGTCCTGCCATGGACCCGCTGGGTTTCCCAGATTGACTGGGGCCCGTTGCCGAAGCCATTTCCATTCCTTATCCGGTTGCCCCTTACCTCTATTCTGCATCTCGCTCAGGATGCCTAATTGAATTCCTCTGACCCCTAATTTGGACCCCAAATTTGATCCCCAATGCCGAGTTGGCCTAGTCTATCCCCATCCCACATCCTTACCCTAACCTTAACCAAGCCCCATGACTAATGCCCTATCTTTAGTCCCATCCCCAGCCTAAGCCCTGACCTTAACCCCAACCCCAATGCTGACCCCTTTGTGCAGGTACCCCAATTCCATCCCCAGTTGCGGATGATGATACCCCAAGAGAGGGAAAATAGAAACCCAAGAGAGGGAAAATTAGAAAACATCCCCAGTTGCGGATGATGATACCCCAAGAGAGGGAAAATTATAGATGGGCCACAGAGTCACAGAAATAAAGCCAAAGTAAAGACAAATATAGGCCAGAAAACAGGGACTGTCAAGGGAAAGTCAATGGAAGGGAGAAGAGTAAGGAGGGACTTTAAGGCAAAAGGAAGGGATTCAGGGATTAGGAGACAAAGGGAAGAAGGCAAAGAAAAGGTAGGAAAGGAGAGAAGGAAAGAAGGGAAGCAAAGGATTAAGTAAAAGCAAGCAGCAAGAAAAAAGAAAAAGGAAAAATCTGAAAAAGAAAAAGAGAAAAACATAAAAACAGAAAAAAGCAAAGTGACGTACATCCGGTACTTTCAGCGGCTGCTGGAGGGAGGAGCCACAGCACATATAAAAGGAGGGGCAGAGAAGAGTCTCTTCATTTTAATTTGGCCAGCGACGCATGTGCACAGCCTGAAGAAGGCACAATCCAGCCGAAACGTAGCTACAGCCATGCGTCAGCACTAAAACGTGTTTTTGTTTGTTTTTTTAGTTTGTTATTTTAGTTTGTTATTTTCGGGGGGGATTTCTTTTGATGTTTTTTCATTTAAATATTGATTTACTGGCCTACAAATTGAATCCTAAAAATTGGAACATCCTAAATTTATAACCTAAACATTGGATAATTTATGGATAAAAGAAGTTTAAAAACCTAAAAATTGGAAATAAAAACGACACAGAGACTAAATTCATTGAGCAAAGACAAATTTTATTAAAAAACAGTTAAAAACCTAAATAACAGGACAAATAAAACACAAATTTGGCAAAATTAAATATAAATTGGTACTTACCTGAACCTAAAAAAGAAAAGGACGGTACTTACCTCAATTCGGACCTGGGGACTGCCGGATGCGGTAGATGGGGTGGCGACAACGTAACGGGTCTCGGGAAGGGTCATGGTGCGGAGCGTGCACATACTCCTGCCCTCTTAAACGAGGGAGGAGTTTCAATTTCCCCTAACCTTACCCGCCAGGTCCTGCCATGGACCCGCTGGGTTTCCCAGATTGACTGGGGCCCGTTGCCGAAGCCATTTCCATTCCTTATCCGGTTGCCCCTTACCTCTATTCTGCATCTCGCTCAGGATGCCTAATTGAATTCCTCTGACCCCTAATTTGGACCCCAAATTTGATCCCCAATGCCGAGTTGGCCTAGTCTATCCCCATCCCACATCCTTACCCTAACCTTAACCAAGCCCCATGACTAATGCCCTATCTTTAGTCCCATCCCCAGCCTAAGCCCTGACCTTAACCCCAACCCCAATGCTGACCCCTTTGTGCAGGTACCCCAATTCCATCCCCAGTTGCGGATGATGATACCCCAAGAGAGGGAAAATAGAAACCCAAGAGAGGGAAAATTAGAAAACATCCCCAGTTGCGGATGATGATACCCCAAGAGAGGGAAAATTATAGATGGGCCACAGAGTCACAGAAATAAAGCCAAAGTAAAGACAAATATAGGCCAGAAAACAGGGACTGTCAAGGGAAAGTCAATGGAAGGGAGAAGAGTAAGGAGGGACTTTAAGGCAAAAGGAAGGGATTCAGGGATTAGGAGACAAAGGGAAGAAGGCAAAGAAAAGGTAGGAAAGGAGAGAAGGAAAGAAGGGAAGCAAAGGATTAAGTAAAAGCAAGCAGCAAGAAAAAAGAAAAAGGAAAAATCTGAAAAAGAAAAAGAGAAAAACACAAAAACAGAAAAAAGCAAAGTGACGTACATCCGGTACTTTCAGCGGCTGCTGGAGGGAGGAGCCACAGCACATATAAAAGGAGGGGCAGAGAAGAGTCTCTTCATTTTAATTTGGCCAGCGACGCATGTGCACAGCCTGAAGAAGGCACAATCCAGCCGAAACGTAGCTACAGCCATGCGTCAGCACTAAAACGTGTTTTTGTTTGTTTTTTTAGTTTGTTATTTTAGTTTGTTATTTTCGGGGGGGATTTCTTTTGATGTTTTTTCATTTAAATATTGATTTACTGGCCTACAAATTGAATCCTAAAAATTGGAACATCCTAAATTTATAACCTAAACATTGGATAATTTATGGATAAAAGAAGTTTAAAAACCTAAAAATTGGAAATAAAAACGACACAGAGACTAAATTCATTGAGCAAAGACAAATTTTATTAAAAAACAGTTAAAAACCTAAATAACAGGACAAATAAAACACAAATTTGGCAAAATTAAATATAAATTGGTACTTACCTGAACCTAAAAAAGAAAAGGACGGTACTTACCTCAATTCGGACCTGGGGACTGCCGGATGCGGTAGATGGGGTGGCGACAACGTAACGGGTCTCGGGAAGGGTCATGGTGCGGAGCGTGCACATACTCCTGCCCTCTTAAACGAGGGAGGAGTTTCAATTTCCCCTAACCTAACCCTAACCCCCCTAACCCCTAACCCTAGCTAATGCTAACAATTGTATGACAGTGACACATGATAAAGTACAATTTGTACATGGGACTAGTCATCTTTATATTGAGTTTCATGGATGCTAATATGGAAGCTAACATTATGCTATGGCTAAAGCTAATGATGACAGTTCAAGGACACAACAGTGGTTGCCCTGGAGATCGATCAAGTGCATGATGGGAACCAGGAAGTCAGACCAGGCAGAGCACATGGAGCACAGGGAGCAGGTGGCAGACAGACCAGGGAGGAAACCTCATTCGAAGGACAAGGTGCAGGTATGTGAGAATACATGATAACAAATATAGGAAACGACTGAAGGAGAAGCATTTATGAGATGATATTAATACTCTAAACTTGCAGAAGCTAAAAGTCAATAATTGTGAGTTAATGAGTGAAATTTTCAAAGTCACGGACATAGGTTAAATTTCCATAAACCCAAATAGGGCCTCATTAGCTCTCTAAAATGCGATTGAACCTGATGATATTAGTACTTTAAACTTGCAGAAGCTAAAAGCTAATAATTGTGAGTTAAGCAGGATATATGGATCATGCAATCAATCGGAGACCTCCGCGTCTCCGTGGCTGGGGTAGTCGCAGGCGGCCTTCGGGCACTGCCTTCGTCCCCCCAAGTGCAGACATGCAATCAATCGGAGACCTCCACGTCTCCGCGGCTGGGGCATTCGCAGGCGACCTTTGGACACTGCCTTCGTCCCCCCAAGCGCAGACCGCCCGGGGTGGCTCTTGAGTGAAATTCTCAAAGTCACGGACATACGTTGGATTGCCATGAACCCAAATAGGGCCTAAAACTTTAAAAATTAAAGCCCAGAAAGGCATTAATTAATTACCATTATCTTATTTAATTGATGACACACTCCAAGGCGTGATCAACCTTGGGAGGGCCTTCCTTGGATGAGGATGTCTAGTGATAATGGCCGAAACATCCAATGATTCCAGGGTCCACTACTGATGATGTGTCCTAAATATTACTTTAAAATCAAATTAATGAGACTATAAAAAGATAATACAATAAAAAGCCGTGGGGGACCTTGCCGCCTGGGACGGGAGCAGGCATGGCCAGTGCATTGGAGCCCGGCCCCCTTCGGGGACCGGACTCCCAACTTATTTCTCCCCTATCCAGCCCGTGCCGCCTGTCCACCCACCTGGGTAGCGTGAGGTTCCCTGGGGGCTTTCTTCACTGGGCTGGGGGTGTCCCGACCCCCTCCCAATCCTAAACCTAACCACTTACAAAGAAAACCAAAAAAGGAATGTGAGATGGGGGTGCCATTAAAACAAAACAAAAAACAATAAAAACAAATAAAGCTAGAGTGCTAAGCCAGTGCTAACAAGAAAGCCAAGGTGCTTAGCTGATGCTGGAAAGGAAATATGATGAGGGGGTGCCATTGAAACAAGAAAAACAAAGAAAGCTAGAGTGCTAAGCCAGTGCTAACAAGAAAGCCAAGGTGCTTAGCTGATGCTGGAAAGGAAATATGATGAGGGGGTGCCATTAAAACAATAAAAACAAAGAAAACCAAAAAAGGAATGTGAGAAGGGGGTGCCATTAAAACAATAAAAACAAAGAAAACTAAAATGCTAAATTAATGCTAACAAGAAAGCCAAGGTGCTAAGCTAATGCTAACAATTGTATGACAGTGACACATGATAAAGTACAATTTGTACATGGGACTAGTCATCTTTATATTGAGTTTCATGGATGCTAATATGGAAGCTAACATTATGCTATGGCTAAAGCTAATGATGACAGTTCAAGGACACAACAGTGGTTGCCCTGGAGATCGATCAAGTGCATGATGGGAACCAGGAAGTCAGACCAGGCAGAGCACATGGAGCACAGGGAGCAGGTGGCAGACAGACCAGGGAGGAAACCTCATTCGAAGGACAAGGTGCAGGTATGTGAGAATACATGATAACAAATATAGGAAACGACTGAAGGAGAAGCATTTATGAGATGATATTAATACTCTAAACTTGCAGAAGCTAAAAGTCAATAATTGTGAGTTAATGAGTGAAATTTTCAAAGTCACGGACATAGGTTAAATTTCCATAAACCCAAATAGGGCCTCATTAGCTCTCTAAAATGCGATTGAACCTGATGATATTAGTACTTTAAACTTGCAGAAGCTAAAAGCTAATAATTGTGAGTTAAGCAGGATATATGGATCATGCAATCAATCGGAGACCTCCGCGTCTCCGTGGCTGGGGTAGTCGCAGGCGGCCTTCGGGCACTGCCTTCGTCCCCCCAAGTGCAGACATGCAATCAATCGGAGACCTCCACGTCTCCGCGGCTGGGGCATTCGCAGGCGACCTTTGGACACTGCCTTCGTCCCCCCAAGCGCAGACCGCCCGGGGTGGCTCTTGAGTGAAATTCTCAAAGTCACGGACATACGTTGGATTGCCATGAACCCAAATAGGGCCTAAAACTTTAAAAATTAAAGCCCAGAAAGGCATTAATTAATTACCATTATCTTATTTAATTGATGACACACTCCAAGGCGTGATCAACCTTGGGAGGGCCTTCCTTGGATGAGGATGTCTAGTGATAATGGCCGAAACATCCAATGATTCCAGGGTCCACTACTGATGATGTGTCCTAAATATTACTTTAAAATCAAATTAATGAGACTATAAAAAGATAATACAATAAAAAGCCGTGGGGGACCTTGCCGCCTGGGACGGGAGCAGGCATGGCCAGTGCATTGGAGCCCGGCCCCCTTCGGGGACCGGACTCCCAACTTATTTCTCCCCTAACCCTAACCCTAACCCTAACCCTAACACCTAACCCTAACCCTAACCCCTAACCCCTAACCCCCCTAACCCTAACCCCCCTAACCCCCTAACCCTAACCCTAACCCCTAACCCTAACCCCTAACCCTAACCCCTAACCCCTAACCCTAACCCTAACCCTAACCCCAAAGAAAGTAGAGTAAGAAAACTAAACAGAAAACCAAAAAAGGAAAAACACAAAGCACCGTAGGGAGGAGTCAAAAAAGCCTATAAAAGGAGGGGCAGAGAGAAGTCTCCTTTATTTGAATTTGGCCACGGATGCATGAGCACAGCCTGAAGAAGGCACAACACTGCCGAAAGCTAGCGCAAGCCATGCATCACAAATAAAAATGTTTTGTTTGTTATTTTAGTTTGTTATTTTAGTTTGTTATTTTTGGGGGAGGTTTATTTGAATTTTATTCATTTTCATGTTTACTTATGGCCTAAAAAACTAATTTGAAACCTAAAATTTGGAATTCATGAAAAACAACACGGAGACTGAAATTCATTGGAAAAACATAAATTTTATTAAAAGCATAATTAAAAACCAGTTGATTGAAAACTAAAAGCAAGGTAAAAACAATTAAAAACCTGTAAGAAAAGCAAAATTAATACAATTGGATTTAAAACAACAATAATTAAAAACCTGTAAGAAAAGCAAAGTTAATACAATTGGATTTAAAACAACAACAATAAAAATACGGTACTTACCTGGAAGCCTAAATTAGGAAGGTACTTACCTGAATTTGGACCTGGAGAGTGACGGACACGGAAGACGGGGTGGCGATAACGTGGTGGGCCGCGGGAAGGGTCACGGTATGGCCCGTGCACCACTCCTGCCCTCCTCGTGCAGGGAGGAGTTTCATTCCCCTTACCTAACCGGCCAGTGCCTGCCATGTACCCGCTGGTTTTCCAGATTGACCGAGGCCTACTGCCGAAGCCACCTACGGGCCCTGCTTGGTTGCCCCCCACCCTCTATTACCTCTGACCCCAAATCTGGACCCAAAATTTAACCCCTATGCCAATTCGGCCCTAATTACACTATCCCCACCCCAGGATCCTATCCTAACCCTAACCAGCCACAATCCTGGCCCTAATCCTAGCCCCATCCATGGTGCAGCCCTAACCTTAACCTCAAGGAACAGAACCCCAAGTAAAATTCAAAATGTAGGCCAAGAGACAAAGAAATAAACAAAAATAACGGCCATGTAGGAAATTAGGAAAGGAGGGTATGTAAACCAAAGGAAAGGAAGCAGGAATTAGGAGTAAAAGGAAACAGAAGGCAAAGCAAGGGTAGGAAAGGAGAAAGGAAAGGAAAAGGATAGGGTTAAGCCAAAGAAAGTAGAGTAAGAAAACTAAACAGAAAACCAAAAAAGGAAAAACACAAAGCACCGTAGGGAGGAGTCAAAAAAGCCTATAAAAGGAGGGGCAGAGAGAAGTCTCCTTTATTTGAATTTGGCCACGGATGCATGAGCACAGCCTGAAGAAGGCACAACACTGCCGAAAGCTAGCGCAAGCCATGCATCACAAATAAAAATGTTTTGTTTGTTATTTTAGTTTGTTATTTTAGTTTGTTATTTTTGGGGGAGGTTTATTTGAATTTTATTCATTTTCATGTTTACTTATGGCCTAAAAAACTAATTTGAAACCTAAAATTTGGAATTCATGAAAAACAACACGGAGACTGAAATTCATTGGAAAAACATAAATTTTATTAAAAGCATAATTAAAAACCAGTTGATTGAAAACTAAAAGCAAGGTAAAAACAATTAAAAACCTGTAAGAAAAGCAAAATTAATACAATTGGATTTAAAACAACAATAATTAAAAACCTGTAAGAAAAGCAAAGTTAATACAATTGGATTTAAAACAACAACAATAAAAATACGGTACTTACCTGGAAGCCTAAATTAGGAAGGTACTTACCTGAATTTGGACCTGGAGAGTGACGGACACGGAAGACGGGGTGGCGATAACGTGGTGGGCCGCGGGAAGGGTCACGGTATGGCCCGTGCACCACTCCTGCCCTCCTCGTGCAGGGAGGAGTTTCATTCCCCTTACCTAACCCCCCATGCTAGATACGTGGTACAGGGTAACTGCAGGAGGGGGGGGGGGGGGGGCGGGTAATGTGGGTTCACGGGGCCTGCTGGAGGTCAAGGTCCATGCTGGATATGCGCTGGAGCGTAACTGCAAGAAAGGAAAGCTAGTGGGGGAGTAGAGCAGGGGAGTATGTGGGTCCCCAGGGCCTGCTGGAGGTCCAGGTCCATGCTAGATATGTGGCACAGGGTAACTGCAGGGGGGGGTAATGTGGGTCCACGGGGCCTGCTGGAGGTCCAGGTCCATGCTAGATATGTGGCACAGGGTAACTGCAGGGGGGGGGGGTATTGTGGGTCCACGGGGCCTGCTGGAAGTCAAGGTCCATGCTAGATATGTGGTACAGGGTAACTGCAGGGGGGGGGGGGGGGGTAATGTGGGTCCCCGGGGCCTGCTGGAGGTCCAGGTCCATGCTAGATACGTGGTACAGGGTAACTGCAGGAGGGGGGGGGGGGTAATGTGGGTTCACGGGGCCTGCTGGAGGCCAAGGTCCATGCTGGATATGCGCTGGAGCATAACTGCAAGAAAGGAAAGCTAGTGGGGGAGTAGAGCAGGGGAGTATGTGGGTCCCCAGGGCCTGCTGGAGGTCCAGGTCCATGCTAGATATGTGGTACAGGGTAACTGCAGGGGGAAGGGGGGGGGGGGGGTAATGTGGGTCCCCGGGGCCTGCTGGAGGTCAAGGTCCGTGCTAGATATGTGGTACGGGGTAACTGCGGGGGGGGGGGGGGGATCTAATGGGGGACTAGATCAGGTGAGGATGTAATGGCCAGTTCGACAGCAGCACATCTTTTTCGACCGTAAGGGAGAGAGGAGGCCGACTCTCTGCCTCGGCCAAATGGAGAGAGATTTTCAGCAGGGCCAGTGCGCCAGGAGCACATCTTTTTCAACCGTGAGGGAGAGAGGAGGCCGACTCACCACCTCGGCCAGGGCCTTTTTTTCTCCCCTCTCCAGTTGAGCAGTCTAAGGGTAATGAGTAGCAAAGGTGCCCTCCGTCATTTATGGGAGACGGGTGTCTGAAGATGCGCAAGTCAGCAGACACCCTCGGCAACGCTCGGACGGCACTGGGACGGCGCGAGAGAGCGAGTTGCTGCCACAGCAGCCTCCTCTTCCGGCCCACCTGCCTGCCAGCCTTCCCTCCCACCCCGATCGACTGGCAAACGTGGCCTGCCATCAGAGGGCTGCCGCCGGGCCCGGCACCTTCGCCGGCGCCTTCGGGCGGTC
>NC_140542.1:835784-838284 GCF_057382185.1 Mchenga conophoros
GCGCGCCCAGGAGCACATCTTTTTCGACCGTAAAGGGAGACAGGAGGCCGACTCACTGCCTCGGCTAAATGGAGAGGGAATTTCAGAAGGGCCAGGGCACAAGCATGGACCTTTTTCAGCTGTAAGGGAGGCAAGAGCAAGGTGTGATGTAGGTCCCCGGGGCCTGCTGGAGGTCCAGGTCCATGCCCGATGTGAGTAGCAGCAGGGCCAGCGCGCCCAGGAGCACATCTTTTTCGACCGTAAAGGAGAGAGGAGGCCGACTCTCTGCCTCGGCTAAATGGAGAGGGAATTTCAGAAGGGCCAGGGAACAAGCATGGACCTTTTTCAGCTGTAAGGGAGGCAAGAGCAAGGTGTGATGTAGGTCCCCGGGGCCTGCTGGAGGTCCAGGTCCATGCCCGATGTGAGTAGCAGCAGGGCCAGCGCGCCCAGGAGCACATCTTTTTCGGCCGTAAAGGGAGACAGGAGGCCGACTCACTGCCTCGGCTAAATGGAGAGGGAATTTCAGCAGGGCCAGGGCACAGGCATGGACCTTTTTCAGCTGTAAGGGAGGCAAGAGCAAGGTGCGATGTAGGTCCCCGGGGCCTGTTGTCGTACCATAGGCACGAGTGGTGTGTGTGTGTGGCAAAGAGTTTCTGCGCAGTGTACCAGGGGCACGGGGAAAGGTTGTTGTACCATAGGCACGAGAAAAGTTGTCGTACCATAGGCACGAGAAAAGTTGTCGTACCATAGGCACGAGGAGAGTTTGTGTGGCAAAGTGCTACTGAGCGGTGTACCAGGGGCACGGCGAAAAGTTGTTGTACCATAGGCACGAGAAAAGTTGTTGTACCATAGGCACGAGAAAAGCTGTCGTACCAGGGGCACGGAGGAAAGTTGTTGTACCATAGGCACGAGGAGAGTTTGTGTGGCAAAGTGCTACTGAGCGGTGTACCAGGGGCACGGCGAAAAGTTGTTGTACCATAGGCACGAGGAGAGTTTGTGTGGCAAAGTGCTACTGAGCGGTGTACCAGGGGCACGGCGAAAAGTTGTTGTACCATAGGCACGAGAAAAGTTGTTGTACCATAGGCACGAGAAAAGCTGTCGTACCAGGGGCACGGAGGAAAGTTGTTGTACCATAGGCACGAGAAAAGTTGTCGTACCATAGGCACGAGTGGTGTGTGTGTGTGGCAAAGAGTTTCTGCGCAGTGTACCAGGGGCACGGGGAAAGGTTGTCGTACCATAGGCACGAGAAAAGTTGTTGTACCATAGGCACGAGAAAAGGTGTCGTACCAGGGGCACGGAGGAAAGTTGTTGTACCATAGGCACGAGAAAAGTTGTCGTACCATAGGCACGAGGAGAGTTTGTGTGGCAAAGTGCTACTGAGCGGTGTACCAGGGGCACGGCGAAAAGTTGTTGTACCATAGGCACGAGAAAAGTTGTCGTACCATAGGCACGAGAAAAGTTGTCGTACCAGGGGCACGGAGGAAAGTTGTTGTACCATAGGCACGAGAAAAGTTGTCGTACCATAGGCACGAGAAAAGTTGTCGTACCATAGGCACAAGCAGTGCGTGCGTGCGTGCGTGCGTGCGTGCGTGCGTGTGTGTGTGTGTGTGGCAGTTCTTCTGCGCAGTGTACCAGGGGCACATTTCAATGTGCTTTCTGGAGTACCAGGGGCACGAGGATTTTGCCAGTGGTGTTCTGCTTTGTTAGTGGGAGGGGGCTTAAGTGTGGGTCCCCGGGGCCTGCTGGAGGTCCAGGTCCATGCTAGATACGTGGTACAGGGTAACTGCAGGAGGAGGGGGGGGGTAATGTGGGTTCACGGGGCCTGCTGGAGGTCAAGGTCCATGCTGGATATGCGTTGGAGCGTAACTGCAAGAAAGGAAAGCTAGTGGGGGAGTAGAGCAGGGGAGTATGTGGGTCCCCAGGGCCTGCTGGAGGTCCAGGTCCATGCTAGATATGTGGCACAGGGTAACTGCAGGGGGGGGTAATGTGGGTCCACGGGGCCTGCTGGAGGTCCAGGTCCATGCTAGATATGTGGCACAGGGTAACTGCAGGGGGGGGGGGGGGGGGTATTGTGGGTCCACGGGGCCTGCTGGAAGTCAAGGTCCATGCTAGACATGTGGTACAGGGTAACTGCAGGGGGAAGGGGGGGGGGTAATGTGGGTCCCCGGGGCCTGCTGGAGGTCCAGGTCCATGCTAGATACGTGGTACAGGGTAACTGCAGGAGGGGGGGGGGGGTAATGTGGGTTCACGGGGCCTGCTGGAGGTCAAGGTCCATGCTGGATATGCGTTGGAGCGTAACTGCAAGAAAGGAAAGCTAGTGGGGGAGTAGAGCAGGGGAGTATGTGGGTCCCCAGGGCCTGCTGGAGGTCCAGGTCCATGCTAGATATGTGGCACAGGGTAACTGCAGGGGGGGGGGGGGGGGGGGGGTAATGTGGGTCCCCGGGGCCTGCTGGAAGTCAAGGTCCATGCTAGACATGTGGTACAGGGTAACTGCAGGGGGAAGGGGGGGGGGGTAATGTGG
>NC_140542.1:848284-918604 GCF_057382185.1 Mchenga conophoros
TGGAGAGGGAATTTCAGCAGGGCCAGGGCACAGGCATGGACCTTTTTCAGCTGTAAGGGAGGCAAGAGCAAGGTGTGATGTAGGTCCCCGGGGCCTGCTGGAGGTCCAGGTCCATGCCCGATGTGAGTAGCAGCAGGGCCAGCGCGCCCAGGAGCACAACTTTTTCGACCGTAAAGGAGACAGGAGGCCGACTCTCTGCCTCGGCTAAATGGAGAGGGAATTTCAGAAGGGCCAGGGCACAAGCATGGACCTTTTTCAGCTGTAAGGGAGGCAAGAGCAAGGTGTGATGTAGGTCCCCGGGGCCTGCTGGAGGTCCAGGTCCATGCCCGATGTGAGTAGCAGCAGGGCCAGCGCGCCCAGGAGCACATCTTTTTCGACCGTAAAGGGAGACAGGAGGCCGACTCACTGCCTCGGCTAAATGGAGAGGGAATTTCAGCAGGGCCAGGGCACAGGCATGGACCTTTTTCAGCTGTAAGGGAGGCAAGAGCAAGGTGTGATGTAGGTCCCCGGGGCCTGCTGGAGGTCCAGGTCCATGCCCGATATGAGTAGCAGCAGGGCCAGCGCGCCCAGGAGCACAACTTTTTCGACCGTAAAGGAGACAGGAGGCCGACTCTCTGCCTCGGCTAAATGGAGAGGGAATTTCAGAAGGGCCAGGGCACAAGCATGGACCTTTTTCAGCTGTAAGGGAGGCAAGAGCAAGGTGTGATGTAGGTCCCCGGGGCCTGCTGGAGGTCCAGGTCCATGCCCGATGTGAGTAGCAGCAGGGCCAGCGCGCCCAGGAGCACATCTTTTTCGACCGTAAAGGGAGACAGGAGGCCGACTCACTGCCTCGGCTAAATGGAGAGGGAATTTCAGAAGGGCCAGGGCACAAGCATGGACCTTTTTCAGCTGTAAGGGAGGCAAGAGCAAGGTGTGATGTAGGTCCCCGGGGCCTGCTGGAGGTCCAGGTCCATGCCCGATGTGAGTAGCAGCAGGGCCAGCGCGCCCAGGAGCACATCTTTTTCGACCGTAAAGGGAGACAGGAGGCCGACTCACTGCCTCACTGTAGTGAGCCTACACAACAACCTTTTCCTAAACCGGCCTGTTGGTTTGTATTTTTAGCCTTTTGTAGCGTTGAGTCTGTTTTCCCTGCGCATAACTAGTAAAGGTGCGGCTTTCAGCTCCTTCAAGAAGGAGAGGGGGGGGGGGTGGGGGATTAGGCCTTTAAAATTTCAAATTCTCCTCCTCCTGTCCTCAGTGAGATTACTTTAAGCATGTTAAAGCAGTAGTCCGTAAAGATCCAAACTATACTCTGATGACCAATAACACCAAAACATCATTGCTTACCTTTATCCATTCCCATTGGGGGCTTCAGCGTCTTTTTCCATACACCAAAAAACTGCACCTTCTGGCAGAAATCTTGCCATCTTCCCTTCAGTTCATTGATGAAGTTGGCATTTTCTTTATCCAAAATGCGATGAAGCTCCTCCATCACCTATAAAATATTCAGCATACCAATACAAACATGTCAATGCATCACTGAGGAGCAAGAAGTTGGTATGATAAACATTGTTTGGCTTGAATCACATGGATTCAACAATGACTTACATGTCCAATGTCCTTGAAGCAAGGATATGCTTCTAGAACCTTTTTGTGTCTGTCCTCCTCGCGAATAGTATTTGAATCAATGAATGCTCTTCTGGCTGAAAATTCCAAATCCAGGAGCTGAGAGACATCCTGCTGGTTTGGGTTTTTTCTTTTAAACAAAGTTTGTAGGGTCTTGTAGTGTTTGGCCAAGGTTGCTGGACAGTGGGTGTCTGGACTGTTGATATCTGCAGGCTTGTTTGCTGCAAGACACAAAATTACATAAACAATGTCTCTCACTTTAAAAAAAAAATCTGTCATTAATTATGTCATTAAAATGACAAGTGTCTATAGACTATACTTTAATGGAGTTAAATCTTAAAAAAAAAAAAAATACAGCTCTGAACTTAACTATTAAATACTTATTCATTTTTCAAAATATTTACCATGTAAATGCCAATTTACATATGGTCATGCAATCATATACAATTATATGGAGGCACACAAGTGCACCCCTACAAAGAAGTGCCCACACACACACACAGCCATGAGGCAGTTGGATGGACTCACTATTAGGACTTGGCAGGGTAGAGGGTTCTTCTTCAAGTAGGTTTTGTGCTTTCCTTTTTCCTTAAAGACATAGCAAAGAGATATTTTGTGTCAGGGTAATACACTTTAAAAAATAGTTTGGAACCTAAATTAAAAAACAGTTAAAAAGAGAGAAAAAAAAAAGCCTCTAGTGAGGCACATTGTTTTTTAAAAACATTACTTTACATGATATACTGAGTGGTTAGAGACAGTGATGTTGCACAGACTTATACTATAAACACACCACAATACCCAGCTCTTTAAATTTATAATATACTGGCTTTTATTAATACCAATACTTTATTAACATTAATTTCCACAGAAATGTTAACAAACTGATGATAAAACAGGAAAAATGTGATGTAGTTATCATTTTCTGATGCCCATTTTAAAGCCTTTTACTTCTGTCATGTCAGGACTGCCATCTTGACTCAACATGCAGGTATATTTGTTTTATTTTTTTATGATGACCACACAGTTTGTAAATGTAAAGTTGAAACTCACCTTCTAACTCACTTGTTTTACTGGCCGACTCTGGGCTGCTCCTCCCTTCTGTGGACAGATCCAGAATGATTGTTGAGTCACTTGAATCCATTTCTTCTACGTCACTTGGCTGATCAAGACGTCGCCTCTTGGCAGAGCTGCGAAGATTAGTCAGTTAATCAATTAGTTATCAACTATAAACTCAATCAATTCATATCTTTATTGTACAGCCATTTTCAAATATACAAAGTGTAACACAAAGTGCTTCTTCCTTTCATGCTAAAACAGGTGAGGAAACTAAAGGCAGGTCACCAAATACTTGATTGATCACATTGGATCACTTCTTTCTTTCCTTAATAAAATGCCCAAACATGATTTTAGCTTTTTTGTTTGTCCTCTATCGTTGAAATTAAAATTGTCAGGTTGTGGACAAAAGAAGACTTTTGGGGAAAAACTTTCACAACTTTCAAACATCGTACTGACTAAACAACTTATCAATTAATGAGGAAAATGAATAACAGAATTATCATAGTTAAAATTAAAATTAATTAGTTGCAGCCTTACCTCTTTGAATGTCTCCCATCTGGAGTGGCTTTTTGTGGGGATCTCACATTTTGCAGTCTTTTGTTTAGCTGTGTGTACACAGTAACCTGTATAGGACATTTAATACATTTTTCCAACCACTACTAAAATGTCCAACATGAAACACTTTGGTATTGAAGTGGATGCATTTCACTTACCCATGTATTCTTGATGCCTTGGTCCTGTAGCATAGGGTAGTACTGCACTATTCTCTTTGCCATTGCTGTAATTTCTGGTTTTGATGGGTATCTATGCGATTCTCCATCCCCTTTTGCCCTCAGGATTGCAATCATACTAGTCATGGTGTTTCGGATGAGCCGAGATCTGAGCTCCTTTGACATTTTGCAGCTGCGCTCTTCACCTTTCTTTGACAACTCAAAGTATTGTTGGCGGACTTGCTCAAGCTCAGTGTCAGTGTGCAATACATATTCTGGATAGAATAACTTCACAACCTTTTCAGGGCTTGTGCATTTTGCAGCAGTTGCATTTACAGTAGTGGATGTCTGTTGCTTGGGTGACTCATTAATGGAGGAGCTGGTTGAAGATTTTGAGTCATCTTGGCCAGATTCCTATAAAATAAATAATAATGAATAAAAGCAAAACGCAATTTTTGTGTGTGTGTGTGTGTGTGTGTGTGTGTGGAGAGGGGGGAATAGTGAAGAGCCATTCAACTCTGCCCGCGGTTAAACTAGTTGTAATCGGACAAAAACACGACGATGCCAATTTTAAGTGGTGGTGAGTGACTGAGAAACTGACCTCCAGTACATCCTGACAAGCACGTCAGACAGCTTTTCTCCGTAAAAAGTTCTCTGGGCCTGGGAAAAGATCCTGCAAGTCTTCACGAGACAGGGTGCCCATCATTCCCTCGCTGATGTTTGCAGTTATGAACACATTGGAAGAAAAACATAGCAAGATGAAATTATGCCCTACAAAGGAAACTGCATGAGAGATGAGACTATGAAAGTTGACACTTCATTAAAATTGTGTTGCTATTGCTAACTAGTTTAGTATAGAAATGTGGATACCTCATTGTCTGCTACTGTTTTTTGTATAGAGCTAATGATCAACATGCTAAAAAGACTGTACTTAAGTAAAAGTAGTGTTACTTCAAAATAAAATGAAGTAGAAGAAAAAAGTATTCTCCTCAAAAAAATTACTTAATTAAATTAAAAAATATATATCTGCTGGGCTAACTGCTGTGGAAAAATTCTGTTTACAGACAAATTGTCACACTACTTTAGTAGCATTGTTGACCTCATTTTTTATATATTGGACACTGAATTTTTATCCAGCTTTAGGTATTATTAAAGGAACTGAGCTTTTTGGAATGTAGTGGAGTACAATTACTTCTTTACAAATCTACTCAAGTAAAAGTGTAAACTATAGTGCAGTAAAACTACTCTTAAGTACTTTTTTCCCCCAAAAGTTAATCAATTAAATGTAAATTGGTAAATGTTACTGAGAATTATCCACCTCTAAGGATGAATAAATACACTTGCATAAGTAAAACAAATAACTACAAATGTTCCTAAAATGAGGAAATGATCACATGAAATGGAAGGTAAAAAAAATTACTTAAACATCATCAACGACATTATTTATAAAATAATGTAATTTGCACACTTCCGTGTTCATACACCTATGTAAAACATAAGTCCATTTAATCTGTTTAAAAATAAATTTGCATACATTACCCTTTAAAACCGACACTGTGACCTCATCCAGTCCTTCCATGCTGTTAGCCTACTTAGCACACTAGTTAGCTTTTTTGGCGTTAGCTTGCCTCGTCCAGTCACTGTTCGGCTGCAACGTTACACAATATAAACACACCAAAACATTTAGAACTTTCGAAAGGAGTGTAATATGTACAAAAAATGAGCACTGTATAATACATTTTAACTTACTTCCAATGAAACGCGAATGCAAAGAACTCTGGGACAGTAGTGGCAGGCACGTGTCTACATGAACTTAAGATGTCCACCAGATCATTCACGACAGCCAGAAACGAAGTTCGTCTTCAATTTGCCTGACATTTCTTTGGCCCAAAAATCCTAAAAGGATGATTGATTGGTGTGCATTGCAAAATAACGTTAATTATTATAGGTTAATAAAAAATTTTTTTACTTTATCCCCCACATTTACGACAATTTAGCAGGCGCGTTTAACCATGGTAACGAGTTATTTTACGGCACAACTGCAGCCCGCGCTACCGAATGAAACATACTAGCTTCCAACATGACTTGGCGTTGCTTTATATGCTACGTGTTTGTAGCATTGAGTCTGAGACAACTTTTGAGTCACATTAATACCATGCACAGCCGCAGCCCTGACTTTCGCGTGGTGTGAGGAATTGATGGCTGTCCGAGTGAGTACAGAGTATATAACTCTTTCTACTATCACGTAAAGCGGACACACGCGCGTCACCTTCTCGGAGTGGAAGTGGATGAGGAGGATGGATCAACCCGCCACGGTTTACCTGGAGCAGGTGAAAGGACGGCCCCAATCAACCAAACTAACGCCAGTTCTTCAGTAACTGACGAGGGCTCAAGCATCCCCGCACTAACGGTAAGTTATTTTAACAAAAGCCAGAGAAACGAGCTGCAGAAGCTGTAACATAATGTTAGCATTTACTTTGGCTGATCCAAGTACGTCCATTAAATGTGTTGTTTTTGACAGACTCATGTTGTACTTTTATTTTAACAGTGATGAGTGTCGAACTAGTTGTTTCGCTAAATTAAGTAACTCACCTGAAACGTAAATGAGAGCTGTGGCAGAAACGCAAAGCTGCAGTCTTGTCAGACTGTTTTTTTTTTTTCAGTCATCCGTTCGTTCGCTTCGGTGAATGCATCCAAACTTTGCAGAAAGTCCTATTAGTTTAAAAAAAGTTGATATATTGTTGAAATACGTGTTGAAATCAGCTGGTAAAAGCCAGTCAGCTAACTGAATAGGTCGCTATCATGTTTACATATGTGTTCAAGGTCAATTTAAGCCATGTCCACACGTACACGGGTATTTTTGAAAACGGAGATTTTCCGTTTTCGTTTTAAAAAATAATCCCGTCCACACGTAAAGGCAGAAATGAAGGAAAACACTGCTAGGAACATGCCAAAGCAACAGGTGGCGATATATTCCTAACCGTGCAGCAATGTTGGCCAATCAGAAGTCTAGAAGCCTCGGTGGGAAAAAGTAAACAAAGCTGGGGCATAGAAGCAGAAGCAAGTGGTATGTGTGGAGGGACAGTAACTGTGTGTGTATATGTAAGCATTTAAACAGTGCAGAGAGTAGAAGTAACAGTATTGTAGAAATTCATTTCACCGAAATAATAACGTGGCGCACAGTGTGACGTCAAAAAATGAGCACACCTTTGACACTGCGTTTTCTCCATTTTTATGTCCACACGTAAATGCAAAAACGGAGTTTTAGAAAATATCCACCCTGGCCGGAGTTTTTAAAAATCTCCCTTTTCAGTGACCAAAAACGCCGTTTACGTGTGGACGAAAGGTGCAAACGCATAGAAAAATCTGCGTTTTCAAAAATACCCGGGTACGTGTGGACGTAGCCTAAGAGAATGACTATTAGGCAAAGCAAACCAAAATTACATGATTTGTTCAGAGTTACTGTCAAAAAAAAATTTAAACACACAAAAAAATACTCATCTTCACATTAATAAGAGCATTAAAGTCAATATTACTTTTATTGTCAGTATTGGTCATTTTTTTTAAAGGTGAAATTACTAAATATAACATATTTCAAATTGTCAGTAACTTGTCCAACAGTAAATAACTGACATAACTAATTAATAAAGTACAATAAAGTAAAGTAAAGTAAAGTACTTTCATACAAACCAATCAGTAAGTTATTTTGTATATTTTTTAAATGAGTAATCAGTTATAAATAACTATTTGCATTTCTGAAGTAACAGTAAGACTACTGACAACATTAACTGTTACTTTTTTTTCTAAAACTATCTTTTGTTTTTCTTTTCTTTACCTTTTTTCTTAGTAACTCAGGAAGTTATGTTTTTGGTGGCATTTGTCTGACTGTTAGCAAAATAACTCAAAGTTATGGACAGATTTTAAATTTTCAGGAAATGTCACAAATGGGCCAATAAACAAGTAATTCAATTTTGGGGGTGATCAGGCATGATCAAGGAATTTAAACTATACTGTACTGAACTCTCCATGTGCTTTGCTAGTCTTATTAATCTATTATCAAGTACTGCTTTGTTTGTCATTTTAGTTGTCATTTTAAAAGCTCAAATTAAAGACATCAGTCAGTAAAAATACATCTACCTTGTACCTTATGGGCATGAATCTAGCTAACTAATGAATGCAATATTGTTTGGTGATTGCTACCTATCAATGCAATTATTTATTTCTGTTTTAATAGATATGTTTTTGTTATTCTGTTTCAGAGTGGATTTCAAGAAGATGGAGAGGGTCACCTGAATCTTGACATTTATAAACATGCAACTGCATTTCTTCTTCAAGCCAAGGAAACCCATCGACTGACACAGGTAATTTATGCCATTAATTTTCCATTGAATTGTATTTCATTGTTAGAGAACCTAAAAGCAATATGCTTAACTTATGCTTAACAGTGCTCAAGCTATAACTTGGGCACTGTTCAGACCTGGCATCTTGAATGATCTGATCATAAATGGACAGCTATAGGTATGTGAGTGAAACACCTGACATTCGAATGTGTCTCCATGTAATTCATGGGTGACCACTCAGATCTCACTCCCCCACTATATATGGAAATAGACATGTATGTTGCATCCAAAATCTGCCTATCACTATATTTCCTTAGCATGAGCTAAGAATAGAGACAACATAATACACACAACACAAATTTTCAATTTGCATTTCCACCTATGATCCGATTCCTCAAAATGCATTATAATTAAGTGAAAACAAGGTTTTAACGTTGCATAAGACAATATTATTCTTTACAAAAAAAATTGGGTGGTGGGGGTAACTTATTTTGCTCATTGCATCTCACTAACTTTATGTAACTGAAGGTTTCATTTTTCAAAAATTGTGTCTCTGTGAGTTTGCATGTTGACTGTGTTCTCATATGAATTTTGTAATTAAGGATTTTCCTTTGTTTTTTCCTCTTCCACAGAGAGCTGTTAACCACATCGTGAGTGGAATCCAGCAATATCAGGCCGTATTATTGGAGCACCTAAAACAACAAATGAGTGACATGATTGAGAGACATTCTGGGGACCTGGATCAACTAAAGAGTGATGCAGTGGGGGTATTTGACCAGTTTGTTGACCCTTTCACTCAAATTGCTTCCACCCATTTGCAGGACAAGACCATCAAAGAACTGTTAAAACCAGTTGAACCAGAGATTATTGTCACAAAACAAACAGTCTGTTATTCGAAGCGTGGAGACTCCAGAGTTCTTGCCATTAAAGACCATTGTTTTCATTACATACCGTTGGTGAAAAGTTTGGAGCAGCTGCTATCACATCCAAGAATGCTTGCAATGATTGATGAGAGGCCAAAGCCATGCAAGGATGGCTTTCTTCATGATTTCATTGATGGAGACATTTTTAAGTGGCACCCACTGTTTATTAAAGTCCCTACAGCATTACAGTTGATTTTATATACAGATGAAATTGAACTATGCAATCCTCTTGGATCTCGGGCAAACAAGAACAAGCTGTTATTGATTTATTACACCTTAGGTAACATCAGCCCTAAGTACAGATCAAGACTTCCTGCTATTCGTCTGCTTGCCATGGTAAAATCAAAAGATCTTTCCCGTTGTGGTATAGATGAGATATTTGAGAGGATTAACCGTGACTTAATTGAGCTGTGTGATGGTGTCCAAGTTGTCACTGCAAGTGGTGAGAGGACAATTCATGGGGCACTCATATCTGTGTGTGGAGACACTCTAGCTCAGCATGAAGTGGCTGGATTTAAGGAAGGAGTGGGTTTTGCCTACAGTAAATGCAGGCACTGCGAATGCCACTTTGAAGACATGCAGGAAAAATTTAATGAAGATTTTTTTGTTAAAAGGACCATGGCCAGTCATAACAGGCAATGTAATGACATTGAGAAGGCAAGTACGGACTTTCTGAAAGACAAACTAAAAATAACGTATGGTATAAACAGGAGAAGCAAGTTAACAGAATCTCCTCACGTTGATATAATCAATCAAACCCCACAAGACATCATGCATGTTATTCTTGAAGGCGTTGCCCCATATGAAATCAAATGTGTTTTAAAGAATCTTGTGCTTTCAGGGCAAATGAACTTAGATTCATTCAATAGTGCAATTTTGTGTTTCCCTTATTCTCCTGTTGATGTGAGGGATAAGCCTTGCCCCATATCTGTCAGTACGCTGTCATCAAATGACAATAAATTGAAACAGTCAGCTGGGCAGATGCTGGTTTTGTTGAAGATCCTTCCATTTCTTATGGACAAAATTGGAGAAAATCATTACACACAAATGCTACGTAACATGTTAGAGATCATAAAAATTCTGTTTTCACCTATTATTGCTGTCTCAACTCTCTCCAGATTGAAGCTTTTAATAGAGCAGCATTTAAAACATTTCAAACAACTGTTTCCAGATGAAAATATTATACCTAAACAGCATTATTTACTGCATCTTCCTTCTCAGATTAAGGCTCTTGGTCCTACAGTGAGGCATATGTGTATGCGTTTTGAGTCAAAACATTGTTTCTTCAAGCAGTGGGCTCTGAAAAGTAGTTTTAAGAATATTTGTAAATCTCTTGTGAAGCACAACCAACTTTATGAATGTAGTCAGAACGTGCATGAGAAACATCCCATTTTTTCAAGTGAAGTCGACATAGGTCCAGCCAAAGAGGTGAAAAATGTTCATTATGTAGAAGGCAAGATTAAAGACTTCATTGAGCAAGTTGAACATGTAGTTTCTGTACAGTGGATTATGCTACATGGAAATATACATTCATGTGAAAAATCTTTGGTTATTTCTGATGTCATAAATGATGCTCCAGAGTTTGCACTTGTTAAAAACATCTATATTGTAAATGCATCTGTGTATTGTTTTGAATGCCAGCCTCTCTCTACAGTTGGGTGGAATGATCAATATTTAGCTTATGAGGTAGAAGTTCCCTGTCTAGCTCAGGCAAATATTTTTGTGGATGCTGGAAATCTTGTTGATTATACAGCATACCACTATGTAAACTTTAATAACAGCAAGTACATTCCAGTGAAGTATGATCTAACTGACATCATCAAACATTATTCTTGAGTCTTTTGTGAATATGTGGGCTGAAATAAGGTTTTTAAAGACTGGCAAAAAAATTGTTCTATTTACTTTTTATTTTACTTTTGGCGCAATCTGTTCAGTGAGGGAAACAATTTCAGTGTTTTGCCTCTTTTTCAATGTCACATTGATATGGTTTGACTGGTATGTAAGAAAAATAAATACACTGTGCTTAAGATACTAAGACTCATAATAATGCAATGTTGGGCATGATATTAACCTGCAGTTCTCAATAAAGTAGATTTGATGTCCTGATTCAAGTTAGGTCTATTTCTTGAAACAAGATGATACATCTTTTACAAATAACACATCAGCTTAAAACGTTTATGAAATGCCAAAAAAGCTTGTTTCGTGTGAGATATGACTCAAAACAATATGTTTTCAAGAGTTTTTCACTTAACAAGATATCCAAGATGCACTGTCTAAAAACAAGTTCCTATATCTCACTGAAATGTTACTCTTTAGCTGATTATGGCTTATTTTAAGTGTGATTAGATATTTTGACTTGAAATAAGACAAATATACTTGGTAAGATTTTGAGTTTTTGCAGTGTGATGTTTGATGTGTGTTGGCGCAGTAATAAATAGCTTGATCACAGCTCTTTCTGTGTTGCAGACTTTATTTTAAAAATTCCACGACCCCCCCCCCCCCCCACCCTCCCACTGTGAACATGAATTGAATATTCACTGCCAAATACAGGTGACACTTTCGCCTCTGCTGTTACTGCCCTAGAACAATACTTTTCACCCAAAGGTGAATGTTGTTGTGGAAAGACATGCTTTCAGACAGCGAACACAAGCTTCACACAAGACTGTTATCCAGTATCTGGCCAGCTTGTGTGACCTTGCTTCTAAATGTGAGTTTGATGACAGGACAGAAGAAATGATCCGTGATCAGCTAGTGGAACATGTGTCTAGCCCCAGCATAAGAGAAAGACTCTTGCTGGAACCTGATTTGACACTAGATAAAGCTGTTACACTGGCAACGCAAATGGAATCTGCAGTCCAACAAGCTAAATCCATAGCTGCAGACAGCAGTACCCCAGTCCAAGCTGTGCAGTCTCACTCACACTCCATGCAGAGGAAACATAAATACAATGCTCACCCTGCAAAGCCATCTCATGCAACAAAAACATCTAAGAACTGTTTTAGATGTGGTTCAAACAGTCATGAGGAGCTTCTTCCCGCAGGCGATACGGTCTCTCAATCACAAACACACCACCACACAGTACTGACCCACACATATAGTTCTTACACACACACTGGACATTCTGGACATTGTTTTCACTTCATCACTTAAATCACTGCTGCTGTTATTGTGTATATATTTATTTATACTTCTTGTGTATTTTGTTCATACATTCTTATATAGTTCTATATTGTGTATTTTGTTGTACAGTTATTTTATTTTCAATTTAATTTATATATTTTATCTTATTCTTTCCCTGTGTGTTGTACAGTTATTTCATTTTTAACCTTAATTTATATTTTATTCCTTCCTAGTTAAATTTACTCTTTTTAATTTTTCATATTTATTTCCTATCTTATTCATAGCCTTTTCCTTTTTTGTTTTCTTTAGGTCACGAGCAGTTGTCCAAGCATTTCACTACATATCGTACTGTGTATGACTGTGTACGTGACAAATAAAAATTTGAATTTGAATTTGAATTTGAAAAATGATTAATGCAATGCTTGTTATATGATTCTGGTGCAATAATAATGCTGATGCTGAAATAACAGTAAAACACCCCCTTTTTATCCCTTTTACTTCACATATAAACGTATATAAATGTATCTTTTACCAGCCTCTTTTAAAACTTATTTCCCCCCCATTTTTTCCCTCTGTGACCACAGCAGGGGAAACTTAGTTTTGCTTCAGCCATGAGTGCAGCTCACCTGATTCATCACTGAGCCCCACCGGCACTGGCGTCTGACGGGGTGGCACCGCATGCTTTTCCTTTAATGTAGCTATTTTCAATCTGTTAATTAGAGTGCTTAAACATGAAGTAGACTGCGTCCACAACAAGTCAATACAGCTGTAAATGTGGCTAATTATCAATCTATTACCAATCAATAATGAAAAATAGCTTTTATTTTATGCATGCTTTTAGTCAACCACTCACCCAGAGGATTTCCAATCCCAGAAATTTCCTTCTCCTCATTTAATGAGTCTGTCCTCCTTCCATGCCCTGGTAACTGGTCCATCCAGAGCCATATGATCATGAAATATACATAGAACAAGCCAAACCACACCTTGGTCACACCAACCTTTCTCCGCCCTAAAGATGCTCAACGCCATCTTAGTCTGGACTGTCAAAGGTAACTTTAATGCTCACTGCTCCGACAATCCATTTCATAACATTATCTGGTCAGATTTACCAACATCTGCACCAGGGTTTTAATAGTATTGCAATTTTCATTAGTTTATATTTTTATTTAGCTTCGACTTCAGATGTTCAATGTTATATCCGTTTCTAATTAGTTTTTACCAACTATTTGCTAGTTTAGTTTAGTTTTTATTATTTGATATTTTGAATCACAGCAGAGAGACGAATCTGGCATTGATATTTGACATCACAACAGAGAAGCGAGTCTGGCATTGATATTTGACATCACAACAGAGAGACTGGATGTGATGTCAGAAGGATGACTGTGATGTCAGAACCCTCTAAATGTTGTAATTTACAGATAGTAAATGGCCTGTAAAAAAAGAGGCAAAAATTAGTTCGTTTCTTTATTCAACTTTTGAACAGTGGTGCTAACCCTAAGCCTATGATCATAACTCAAAGACGCAATGATGCAGTCAAATCATTTGGAATTAAATATCTCTGTCAGGGCGCCCCAGGGTGGCTGTGGCTACAATGTAGCTTGCCGTCACCGGTGTGTGAATGGGTGGATGACTGGATGTGTAAGGTGCTTTGGGGTCCTTAGGGACTAGTAAAGCGCTATACAATTTATCATCTGTAAATTACAACATTTAGAGGGTTCTGACATCACAGTCATCTTTCTGACATCACATCCAGTCTCTCTGCTGTGATGTCAAATATCACTGCCAGACTCGCTTCTCTTTTATGATGTCAAATATCACTGCCAGATTCATCTCTGTTGTGATGTCAAATATTAATGCCAGACTCGACCTCTCTGTTGTGATGTCAAATATTAATGCCAGATTCAGGTACTCCACTCCTTCAGACGTACTCAGACTAGAACTTCTGTCCAAGGAGCTTTAGACCTTTATTTTATTGCTGCAGCCACCAGTGTCGTCCAGTTGGGTGGTCCTTTGCTCTTCTTTCTTCAACCTCAGGGGTTAGACAACCCTTCAGTCGTTGCACAGATCAGGGGATTATTCTGCCCCGATTTCAAACAACAATCTGTGTATCCTCCGGTCCGGTGTATCCTCCAGAAAAAGGAACAGGAACGTGTCCCCCTTTTGCCCAAGAGCCTCTCGAACCTATATTTATCCAAACAGATGGGACCAATAATGCTTCACTGAGTCAGAGACTTTAATGTCTCTTCTATGTAAGAATGTCTCGTGCTGATATACCTGCAAACTTGACAACAAAGGTTTTTCAGACTACATGTAGCTGTCCTCTATGTCAGCTAACACATTTACATTTATGTCACACTTATTTCTGCTTTCCCATTTTATAATTATTACTTACATTTTGATTAGATACCTTGAGTTTGTAAATGATCAGATTACATAATTGGAATACAATGTATCCAATTCAGGGTTGCGGGTGGATGAAGCCTATCCCAGCTGATACAGGACAAAGACAGGCTGCCAGTTTATCGCAGGGCTAACACAACATGTGTAACAGAAAATCCACTTAAATGTTTGATATTTCTTATAATAATCATAATTATGACTATTATTTAAAGGTTTCTTTATAAATACATTTTGATTTTTTTATAACCTCTAAAATATAAACCTGAGCTGTTTCAGATTCTGACCTCTGACCTCACTGCAGCTCCCTCTTGGAAGTATGTCTGCTTCTTGTCCCCAGTGTTGACCGCCTGCCCTTGATATCACGTACTGTACCTGAGGAACAAAAAAGGACAAACACTTGCCTTCATTTAAGAAGTACATTCATACAGAGGTAATCTATGGAAACACACTAGTTCAACCTTTGGGAGAAATCAGTTCCTGTGAAACATTTCTGTAACTGAACATCATGTGGAGAATGAATGAAATGAGTTCTTCAGGTGACTCAGCAGTCCTACACTGACAAATGAAATCTAGTTAAACTATTAAGCATATTTGCTCTTCTGAAATCCGTGTTAAACAACAACAAACATAAATTAGTAACAAAAATACAGCTGAGTGGAGGCTTTACAAACCACCAGCAGCCATAATGCTAAATTTTAATCTTCAAATGTTTCTGAGCCGTCTTCAACCTGCTTTTAACACATTAAAGTCCCACAGTCAATGCAGCCTGACTCAATCCTAGATGTTCAGCACACAGAGGTGCTGTTTAAAGTTTAGTGATAACCTGAGTCACTGATCATTTGCAGTATTACAGAGTCTGGCAGTCTTTGCATGATTTCCACGTCACTGTAAGTTTCTAGCTGACTCTCAGGTGTGACAGGTGTGCCAGCAGGAAAGAGTAATAATAACCAGCATCCTGAGGTTTGTCATACAGGATTAAATTTACAGTGGCTTTGTTCACACAGCTGGGATTGTATTTTACACTGACCCTGGGTCAGTATAAGTATCATACAGTTTAAACGAAGCAGTGAAACTTGCACATATTTATTACAGATGCACTGAAGCTAATCGAGATATTTGCTGTCAACCTCTTTTTTTTATTAAAACCACCTTATAGAACATCACATCAGTTACAATGTAGAATCAATGTCATTTATAGTTTACAAATGACAAAATGTTTACACAAAATCATGACAGTGTTTACATGATATCACCCACTACTAACATTACTTTATTTACTGTATCTTTTGAAAAAATACAGCAATTTTAACAACACAAGACTTAAGAATATTTAACAGGAGCAGGTTTCATTTTTCCCTGGTTTTATTATCACACTGTTCACCAAACGCAGCAAACCTTCACCATCTTATCCAAAGCTACTTGTAAACTGTGTCATAAAATTGGACATTTTGCTTGTGTCTGCTGCTCATCCAAGACAAGAGATGTACGGGAAGTCCATTTGCCAAAACTCACAGTCCTTTACTTAACAGATCCTTCTCATGCATCAAAAGGATTGCAATGCAGCATAAATGTGAGCACACCTACGTCATCAGCTAAGGACATTGAACTGATTGTGGACACAGGTTCTGCAGTTTCTATCCTGCCTAACCACATCTACGAAGAGCACTTCAGTGGTACGCCACTAAAACCACCTGACCTTCAACTAGCTACTGACTGAGTACCACTGTTCAAAAGTTGAATAAAGAAACAAACTAATTTTTGCCTCTTTTTTTATTAAAACCACCTTATAGAACATCACATCAGTTTTATTATCACACTGTTCACCAAAACGCAGCAAACCTTCACCATCTTATCCAGGAGGGTCACCTCTTCACCCTCACATGGAAGAAGTAATCTGATTGGCATGGTGGTATGTTTGAAGCAGGTCCCTTGTGTAGCGCTGGAACCCAGTCATGATGTGTTTCACCCATTTCATAGGCTGGTTTACTACAATAATGCCAAATAATTAGCAACTCTATAAATAGAAGGTAGTTCTGCAAAATCACTCAGTAGGATGTTTGTTCTAATTTGCTATGAGCTCAGAGCGCATAGAAAATAAAACTAATAGGCTATAAAGAGTGATATGAACATATTTAGAACTTACCGGAATGAAAATGTCAGGAGCATCAACAGATATTTGGAGATGGAAGAGAACTGGATATCAGCTCGTCTCACAGCTGCTATCCAGGCTAGACACCTTCGTTTGGTAACATCAATACACGAGCTGCCTCATGTTGTGCCTCGTGCGATCGAACATTGCAGACGACCACACAGCAAGAACAAACCATGGCTGTTGGTGTGTGCCTGTTGGTGTGTGCCTTCGCTCCCTCTTCACTTGTGCTGGACCCCCAAAATGGCGGATCGGGCCAAAATCCTTTCCAAGCCCACCCCCGTGACATCACGCTCCAAAGCCCTATAACTGTGTCCAGGTGTTAAATTCATCCATGTGATTCAGCAACACTGTAAAATAATATTCATTTCTTCGGTAAGAAGTGTGTGTTTCTAAAAAAAGCTAAACAATTCTCAGTTATCGACTGGGAATGAAGAGATTATAAATATATTCGAGAATGCATATAGAGATGGACCCTATCAAAAAATCATTTACAAATTATATTGTTCACTGATCAATCTACGGGGTCATGATACAAGATATGTTAAAGGAAGATGGGAAACAGAGAGCAATCTATTCTTAACAGGAGAGGAATGGGATGGGATTTGTAGGCAGCAGTGGTCAGTAACAAGCTCCCCCTCGTGGAGGGAATTCAGCTGGAAGAATGTATTTCGTTATTTTATTACCCCAGCCCAAAAATCCAATTATTCTCAGAACACAACATGCTGGAGGCATTGTGGACATGCAACAGCAAATCATTTTCACATTTTTTGGGAAGGTCCCCGTGTGGTTCCATTTTGGAAGGAAATACATAAGGTCATGGAAACAATCTTCCAAAAGAAAATACAATTTCATTTTGCATTATTGTACCTAGGCAACCTAGAGAGTCTTAATCTATGCAAACCGGATAAGTATTTGTTCAGTGTGCTGTCGGTAGCTTGCAAAAAGGCCATAACTCGCCTTTGGATTAAAGAGGATATTCCTACCATAGATGAATGGATTGATGTGATATATAATATTTTTGTTATGGAAAGAATAACTTTTAGGCTAAAGTGCCAGGCGGACTCTTTTGAAGAATATTGGTTGAAATGGTTGAAATATGTACAAAATGGGAGGCCCGATTTTGTATAATGTCATTGTATTTCTTGGTTTGTTTATTCTTGTGTTTTGTTTGGTCTTGTTTTGGTCCGTTTGTCTCTTCTGTTGTTGTTCGGTTTGGTTTTGCTTTCCCCCTCACGGTGATTAAATTGAATTTGTTGTATATGTTGTATAAATAAGAAAACTAATAAAACATAAATTTAAAAAAAAAAGTGTGTGTTTCTGTCGTCATTATTTTACGCGTCGGGAGTGAGAACGGGTTGATTTCACTCACATGTGCTGTACCAGTGTACCTGCACATGTGATGTGACAATAAGTGATTTGATTTGAGAGTTCAAACTCACTGCTGTAATAACTTATAATGATTAATATAATAACTAGAATATTGGTCACATATATTTACACTGACTTTAGTCTCATGAACAACATTAGCTAATTGTTCAGGGCCCTAGAGTGCGACCAATATGGTCTTGTGATAATAACAGAAACAGATGCATCTATGTCATTATCTTTGAGCTTTTAAACTTAGCATAATTATAAAAACATGAGTTTAAAAGGTGTTAAAACTCTGATGCCATCTTGGAATACTGCACTTTGTTCATGTCATTACTCATTACAACATTTCTCTCTTTCTAATCATGCATCTAGATGTTATGTCAACACACATTTAATCTACATTATAAGAGTGCCTTTGTGATAAATGTGTCTTTCATTCTTGAATTAACTGGTTAAATATTTAATCTAACTAAACCATACAGATGGAGTCAGAAGACAACAGTCACCTGAAGGGGCTGAAAATTGTAAAGACCCTACAGAACAATCAGTAAATGTGAGTAAATCTGTGATTCTGCCAGTAACACACTGGGTTCAGTTTGGAGGTTGAACTCTCACTCACCAGGATTGACAGCTGTCTGTGCCACAGTTAAACTCATGCAGTGCTAATTTAAAAACTCTCAAATGTTTTGGACAATTTATATTTTTCTATCACAAAAAATACACGTCTTCATTGAAATAAACACACAGAGCAATTAATATATATTTTTAAATATAATTTTTCTTTATTTTAATTAGCAAATTACAAATAAAAAAAACAACCCACCTAACAAGCCCTGCTCAACCCCTCACTTGAATTTTTGATTTTCAGTTTAAGGCAATTAAATTGAATTCAAAAATTCAACCCCAACAATCAAGTGATTCCCTATGAGCAACGGTGGACAGGAAAAACTCCCTTTTAACAGGAAGAAACCTGTGACAGAACCAGGCTCGGTGTGGGGCAGTCTTCTGTCATGACTGGTTGGGAGGTGAGGGCAAAATAAAACTTAACATAAATGAGAGCAGAGTATAGTTATTATGTTATAAGCAGCCAATCAAGGTGGACAGGTAAGCTGCACCGAAGATGGTGCCCGTTATGGCAAGACCTAGACCTAGACCTAGACCTAGACCTAGGTTGCCAAGGGCACTCTGTGGTGCTTTCTCACGCCTCCTTTCACGCCTCTGTTCCTTTCTCAACTCCCATTCAAGGTTGTCCATCCTAGCACTAATCGTTCTATTTTCCTCTATGAGGAACTCTAAACGCTGAGCTATTCTCTCCATTGGCTCACTTTGGAGCTGCTGCAGGGACAAGGTCCAAAACAGCGATACCTGCTCCACGTCACGGGTTCTATTTATGGACTCACCTGGCAACTTTAGTGATGTCACTGCTGATGTTGTCACTGTTGGTGTGACCTCATGACTCATTCATGCTATCTGAATTGTGGTGTAATTATGAGGTCACAGGGGGACGTGAATTTATTCATAAAGTTGATAGAGAGTTTGGGTCATAACTCAAAGACGCAATGATGCAGTCAAATCATTTGGAATTAAATATCTCTGAATCTGGTGTCCTTAGGGACTAGTAAAGCGCTATACAAATACAGGCCATTTACCATCTGTAAATTACAACATTTAGAGGGTTCTGACATCACAGTCATCTTTGTGACATCACATCCAGGCTCTCTGTTGTGATGTCAAATATCAATGCCAGATTCGCTTCTCTGTTGACATCACAACAGAGAGGTCGAGTCTGGCATTGATATTTGACATCACAGCAGAGAGATGAATCTGGCATTGATATTTGACATCACAGCAGAGAGATGAATCTGGCATTGATATTTGACATCACAGCAGAGAGATGAATCTGGCATTGATATTTGACATCACAGCAGAGAGATGAATCTGGTGTCCTTAGGGACTAGTAAAGCGCTATATAAATACAGGCCATTTACCATTTATACTGACCCAGGGTCAGTGTAAAATACAATCCCAGCTGTGTGAACAAAGCCACTGTAAATTTAATCCTGCATGACAAACCTCAGGATGCTGGTTATTATTACTCTTTCCTGCTGGCACACCTGTCACACCTGAGAGTCAGCTAGAAACTTACAGTGACGTGGACATCATGCAAAGACTGCCAGACTCTGTAATACTGCAAATGATCAGTGACTCAGGTTATCACTAAACTTTAAACAGCACCTCTGTGTCTCTGTGTGCTGAACATCTAGGATTGAGTCAGGCTGCATCAGCTGAAGCTGTTATTTGTATATATCAGTATTTTTTATTCAGGTGTGGGGAAAATACTGCAAAGACTGCAGTGAAGCGATGCACCAGATTAATCCCTGGCCAAAGGTATCGTACTTAAATCAGACTACTGATCCAGCCACATCAGCCTTTTGTGAGGTCTGTTTAAAGTTGACTAAAAGTGAACTGCAGGTTCCTGAGAGGTGGACTGTGAGCACAGAAACACATGTTCATACATACAGCTGCAGCAAACTTACATTAATTTTAAATAGATTTGTTACTCTGATGTCTGTCTCTGTGTTAGTCCTCTGACACACTGGTGACCTGTCCAGGTGTGCTCTACCTATGACTACTGGGACAGGCTCTAGCCTCTGTAAAAGAAATCGTCTGTTATTCTCATTTAAAGTATTTAAGTGCTTATGCATATGCTTAGTTGTGACACTGTTACTGTTCAGTGAAAGTTTCTAAAACTAGATGAACTTACTTCAGCGTCAGCAGTTTGAGAAAACAACTCCCTTTACAGGTGCTGATAAGGCCAAGGGCACCAAACAGCATAACCATTGATCCGTTAGGTTTCATAGCGAGACACGTGAAGTGTGGTAGGATCAGTTTGTAACTTCCTCCCTCTTCCTTGGAATGCATAAATGAGCAGGAGCACCACTTCTGTGGCAGCGCTGACTGTGAACTGTGATGTTTGATGTGTGTTGGCGCAGTAATAAATAGCTTGATCACAGCTCTTTCTGTGTTGCAGACTTTATTTTAAAAATTCCACGACCCCCCCCCCCCCCCTCCCACTGTGAACATGAATTGAATATTCAGAAGACATTTGTTTAAATAGTTCTACAAATCTGAGCTGTTGGTGTGTCCTTGGATTGTGTGGTAATAATATTAGAGCCTGCAATCTTTCTTACTGAATCTCTACTATGAGTCATGTTACCTGAGATTAATTCTATGTTTACCTGTCAGCCTGGACGAATGTGCTGTGTGAAGGAAATTAAATTAAATCAGATCTGAACTGCGCACATTTAAGGAGCAAATCAAAGTTGGCATTCAGCGGTGAGTGAGAGGAAGGACGCTAGCATCAACTAGCTAGCCGGTCGTCACGGCAAAGCTACAAGAGCGTCTCTCAGCATGGGCCCGAAAAAAGTTCTGTCAGCCGAGGAAGGAGACGATATTAAGAAGTCGCTGGAGTTTATGACAGAGGAGATTTCTACTGTCAAACTGCAGCAGAAAGCCATCCTGGACCTGGTCGAGGAAGTTAAGGCTCTCCGCATCCAGAACCCCGAGAAGGATCGGCGGCTGGCGTTCCTGGAGAACAGAGTGGCGGATTTGGAGCAGTACACCCGGATGAACGATGTTATCATCACGGGGCTTCGCATCAAACCCCGGTCATACGCCCGGGCGGTCGCCACTGACAATGTAGGAGGGCCAGGAGAGGAAGATGTCAACTCCACGGAGCATCAAGTGGTTACCTTTCTACGGTCCAAAGGTGTGGAAGTGGATTATAACAACATTGAGGCTTGCCACCCTCTACCCCGAAAAAATGACAGTGACAAACCAGCCATCATTGTGAGATTTGCAAACAGAAAACAGAAAACAGCACTGTTAAAACAAGGAAAGAAACTGAAAGGATCCGATGTCTTCATGAACGAACATCTGATAAAAAGAAATGCGGACATTGCCAGGAAAGCACGTTACTTGAAGAAACAGGGAAAAATTCAAAATACATGGACCACCAACTGCAAAGTATTCATTAAACTCAATGGAACACCGGAACAAGCCAAAGTGTTGGTCATCAGAAATATGGAAGAGCTGGACAAATACTGAGGTCAACTTACTCTGGAGGTATGAATACACATGTGACGTGACACACAACACAACACATGGCACAGTCCAAAAGAACTTCATCTGCATCCGGCAACAATATCAACATAACTCATTGGAATTCTCTTTATGATAATCTGGAACTGAGAACATTTCGATACACAGACCATAATGTTCTAGACTTAGAAAAGGATATAGACCCGGAAAATAATTTCTTCTACAACATCAGCTGTAACTGCTGCTACTTCACTGATGAACAGTTTAAGCACACCATCAACACGGAAAATAAATTATCAATAATCCATTTTAATAGCAGAAGTCTGTATGCCAACTTCAACAATATAAAGGAATATCTAAATGAGTTGACAAATCCATTTGGAATTATTGCCATTTCTGAAACATGGATCAATGCGGAGAAAGGAATGGACTTTGGACTGGAGGGATATGAAGTGAATTTTGTAAATAGAAGGAACAAGAGTGGAGGGGGAGTAGCTGTGTATGTGGATAAAAACCTAAACTACAAGGTGGTAGAAAGTATGACAACTGTAATTGATAATTTACTAGAATGTATAACAATTGAAATTTATAAGGAAAAAGAAAAAAATGTAATAATTAGCTGTATATATACACTCAAAAAAATAATTCATTGGATGAACTTAATTTCATCTTGCCACCTATATTCCATCTAAACAAATCATGTTAAATCAATCCATCTTGATTGTGTTGTTTCAACACTAAATATGTTTGTAAGTGTAACATAATTTAAACATTAACATTCAGTTAATTTGATTTTTATTCAGTTAACATGTTTGTACCAAGTTAGTCTAATTAATTTAAATTCATGTTATATTGTTTAAACACTTTGGCACATCAAAAGTCAGTCTTGTTACATGAACTAGTAAAATATTTGTTTGTTACACCAATGTTAATCTTGTTGAATGAACAAATGTAATTTATGTCTGTAGTACTTACACCAATCATGTTTCAGTTAGTGTTTGTATTGCTTATGTAAACATTACTTTTAATTAAATTAATGAAACATACATAAATGATAACTTGCAAAACCATCTTTTATTTTGCTTGAACATTCTTAAAACAGTTGGCAGGATCCCAGTTCAGCCTAGCTTTCTCCCCTTTAACGATCTCATACCAAGACCACAGAACTTCCAGATCAAGACATGCTGACTGAAAGAAAAAATACAATAAAATAACCCTAACCCTAATAATAAAAATGAAATAAGTCTGTTGAATAGTTTGCAGACAAAAAATATTATCCCCAAAGCAACTTTCGTAAAATGTAGTAAAATATGCATTGCAAACAACAATATGAATTTTAACACAATTTACAGCTCAGACACAACATTCAACATTACTATAATATTACAACATTACTATGTTGCTTGCATACATTAGTCCTCCATTTAATAAGGCTGTATCCATTAATAGTGACTTTATGCTATTTAACGTGTGGAGAAAACATTAAATTTTGAGCATAACTGCTCCACTCAAACAATTTGTGAAAACCAGTGTGCATTTGCCTTTGTAACAATTGCCATCTGGCAAAAATCAGTGTTTACACTTCAAGTGTATAAGACTTTAAGTTATGGACAAACAATCTTTGTATAATAGCCACAGAGCAAACCACATAGTTTATATGAACATTTTATAACTTACAATTTTAAACTTTAAAACAGTAAACACATATTTGCATTGCAGAAACCTTGAAAAAAAAAATATCTGGCTTGCATGAGTCCGTTTCAAGCTCATTCACCCCATTAGCTTGTTTTTTAGGAACTGTGCCTTGGATGACAACCTCTGTCCATCCAGCTTCATGATAATCTTTTGCAAGACTTCAAAAGTGCATTTGAGCTCCGGTGGGTAGCTTAGGTTCAGACAGTATATCAGTCCAAATAACAGAGCACAAGCAATTGCAATGCTCCTCAAACCAGTGAGAACCTCCACGCCTTCAATCAGGACACCGATGTTCTCTGGGTCATCTCCAGGCTCCGCACCCTCCTGATGTATGACATACACTCCCATCACAGTTTGTTCCATGGCTTCAGTGTTGGCCTCAGTGTTCTGTGACGTAAAATATAATAATACATTTGTTTGAGTCTAGATATGAAAAAAAAAAAAGGAATTCAGCAATCAGCGTGAATATGCTGATATATTTACTAAATTCTATGTCTCTGGTTTCACACCTCAGAAATTTGACATGAAACAAAACAAGGACCAATTGCAATATCTTTTATTCACACGTGGTGTCACATTTTACCATTTCATATATCGAAATTACCCATAACTCCTGGAGCAAATTACATAACACAGAACAACTTGTGAATGTAACTGACCGTATATTCCTTCACAAGTTTCTCATGGTCTTCATTCAGGTAGACACACAAGGACTTCAGGATGCATGCTCGTCTTGTATGTATTGTGTCATCCTAAGAAAAAAAGGGAATCCACAATGACAATATTTAGCTTTTAGGCAGCAGTTTGAAAAAGGAATACTTAGTTTGGAAGAGTCCAAAAGGCCACATGGTAAATAGACTGGTTCTTATATAGCGTTTTTCTACTCAGAGCACTCAAAGCTGCCTTTATACAACAATTCATTCACCCAATCACTTTTTCTAAACTGTTTAAATGGCCTGTATTTATATAGCGCTTTACTAGTCCCTAAGGACCCAAAAGCGCTTTACATATCCAGTCATCCACCCATTCACACACTGGTGATGGCAGCTACATTGTAGCCACAGCCACCCTGGGGCGCACTGACAGAGGTCGAGGCTGTCGAACACTGGCGCCACCGGGTTTAGTGCTTACTGTCTAACATTCATACACATTCACACTCCGATGAATGCATCGGTGAGCAACTTGGGGTTAGTATCTTACCCAAGGATATTTGGCATGCACACTGGAGAAGCTTGGGACCAAACCGCCAAGCTTCTGATTAGTAGCTGACCTGCTCTACCACCTGAGCTACAGCCACCTCGAAACATCTGTCTAAACCAAATCAGATACAAAATGAGGCAACTAAACACTAATGTTTTTTTTGGGTTTTTTTCCCCATTTTGATCAAAATTAACCATACGATTTTATCAATTACTTATTAATATAAGACTGATGCTTATATAATTTGTATAAAATATGAAAACGTCTTAGCACTTTTGCCTACCATATGTATAGATATCTTTGCTCATAAAATTGCCAGATTATGGGCATAAAAAGTTCTTAAGCACAGATCTAACCCACCTTGGAGATGGCCACCATGATGTGTCTCATTTTTCTGCCAGCCACCCCACCTTTGCCTCGAAAGAGCTCCATCATGCGTGGAGTGTACAAGTCTAGCTCATAAAAGAATCTAGATAGCAGCGGTACTGTCGATATGCGCAGGAATTCCTTGTCAATCTGAAAAACATGAACAATGCACTTATAATATGCACCAGAGGAAGGACATACCAGGAATTATTAGCTGTTTTATCACTGTGTTATGTCAATATTAGTGAAGCAAGAAATAACTGGTCAACCATAAACACACTCTAAAAGTTAGACATATAGGACATGCACCTCTTTCTCGGTGAACAGAGCTGGCCATCTGCTTTTAAAATCTGCAATGAAGGGCTGTCCTTGAATAACTTCTTGCCTTCTGTACGAAAAAGTCTTCTGCATTTTCATTGTCACTATATTGTCATTGTTTCTCTTCTGAACCTCTGAAAGCAGTGCAATTCTCTCTTTTTCCAGGCTGTCAGTGGTTTCTCCTTTTGGATACTGCGGACAGTAATTGACTTCTGCTCTTCTAGGCTTTTTCACATTCAATGCTGCCTTACTTTTGTCTTGGGCCTTGTTCTTTAGTGAATTTACCAACACCTCAGCACAGCCCAGGCCTCTCAGTTTGGTGCGGACATTGGCCATTTTATACTTGAGGCTAATTTTCCAACCATAACAGCCATTAAAGGATCCCTGCTCCCTCAGACAAGGATGCTGTTTGACAAGGGCTTCTGCAACTTCATTCAGGTCATTGTCAGTTGGATAGACTTTAAATTTTATTATTTCTTCAGCCAGCCTTTCTAAAAGGTGGGATTTCAGTTTTGGTGAGGGGGTCAAATGAGTTCCACCAGCAATGAACTCAGCATTGGCCTTTTCAAGTTGCAGTTCAGCCTCATAGCTGAAACGAGGGACTGTGAAGACACTTGGCCACACTGACAGTCGTGTAGACGGTGATGAACCTGACGATGAAACGGGCCTTGTATTGTCTGTGTCTGAAGAGCTTGAAAGGGAATGTGTTGGACTTCGCACTGGTTGACATGTCACTCCATCTTCTGTAAAACTTTGCAACTGCACACTATCCAAGTATACAACCTTTAAAGTTGCTTTATCATTAATTTCAGAGATCGCAGTCAGATTTACAAAACCATTTCCGAAATCAGGATCTTGATATTGAAGACGAAAATCCTGTTGCACTCCAAAATTTGTCTTTATTTCCTGACACAATTCCTCAATGGAGTCTGATATCCCAGCTGGTAAAATTAGTTTCCTGGCATCATCTTCTCCGAGAATGATCCTCAGTCTTATGGGCTGGGCCATCATGCTGACCTGGACAAATATCAAATATTTAAAAAATAAATAAAGATGTACTCATTGACTATTGTGCGAGTGTGTGTAACAAATTCTAATGTCAACGATAATTTGATGATGTCACCTTGGCCTCGAGGAATTTTTTTACTGGAGAAGTGAATAGTGCATTTTCCAGATTTGTCTTGCATTCTTCTAATTAATGACAATTCTTGCATAAGATGCTTAAAAGAAATCTACTCTCAATAAATTAAGTAGCAATTGGTCTTCAAAGTATGATGTATTATTTACTGTGCCAGGTGATATAGGGGGAAAATACTTACAAACATCACTCCTGTTTACCCTGCAAGTTAGTGTGTCTCTTCAGAGTAACCAGACGCAGGCCTCCCACTGAATAGGCAGCTAACGGGTAGTCATCGAGTAGTTCCCCATGCTCAATCAGAGACACCTCTCTCGCATGTGACATGTCAAGCTCAAAAGCTCTGAAGTGCTCTCGATACCAAGCAGAGAACTTTTTTGCAAAAAAGTATATTCTGCCATGCAAAATAAAAATCTGCAGAATTTCTGCAAACTCTGGCAAACCAAATATTTGCCCATGAACAACTATCATTCCTGTGCTGTAGTTCATGCCATTGTATGACACGCTTTTTGTAATATGGACATCAGTTTCATCTGGTAATCTTTGCTTTATAGCTACTGCGATATCACTTTTCAGAACATCAATTGGTACTGATGAGCCAACATTTACCATTAAAGGTGTCTTAAGGTCAGAAGAGTGCAAGTCAGAGGCAATCACGAGCTGATGTTTTTTGGCAAGTGTAACAGGTATGTTCTTAAAACAGTTTGTATGGCGAGCAATTTGTTTAAAAAAACTATGTTTCGCCTCAAATCTCATTGTCCATTTGTGGACAAGAGGCCCAAAATGCCGAATCAGAGCAGGGTAGTGCTCCAAATAATGATGTTTAGGGAGAAGACTGTTGTTTGGAAAAAGTTCTTGGTATCTCTGGCGATGTTCACTGATTTTACACTCAAGGTATGAAATCGACTCATCAGACTGGACAGGGGCTACAACAAGCTCCACAATGTCCTTCAGATCCAAAACAATATGCCATGCAGGTTCATCCTCTGGAACAAGTGGACCAATAATTAGAGGCAACAAACGAAGCAGAGACCAATTTTCATGTGCATTTCCACCAATATTTTTTTTTAATGAGAAAGTCTGGGGAATTGCATGAGGCCGGTTGGTTTTATCTGCCCATTTATACTCAAAATTTTGGATCAAGTTGTTAAGTTTTTCTAAGGTGAAATACCTTTTAGAGATTAAAAAAGAAAAACAATGCGCAAGCTCCACTGGTATTATGCCCTCTAGCAGATCATGTGCTACATCTGGAGGGTAGCCTGCAGTGACATGAAAATGGCTCAGATTCTTACTCAAAATACAATCTCGCTTAACTCCACAACAAGCACTTGCTGTTTCTTGTGCACGCTTCAAATGGAATTCATGAAGTTCCGGTGTTCTACGCTCAAAATCACCAGCAGTCACTGACTTTATTTCAGATTTTTTAGCTGTACAGAATCTGCATATGTATTCAGCAGAAAAACTTTCCACAAAACCTGCCAGCCCATGGGCTCCTAGGTTGTCAGCTATGACGCAGCTCACAGTTCCTTTAATACACTCGTTCAACTGACTGATGAACACACCATGTTGCTCCAAAGTTACCAGATCTCTCAAAAGTGGATCAAAGACTTTTTCAAACCCAAATGTCCTCAAATCTTCACTCTTGCAAAGGATTGCCAAATAAATGGATGAAAGGGCTGAATGAGAACCAGGTGGTAAATTGCCCAAGACCCAATATACACCACAAAGCTTGTGCTTTTTCCGTGAGGTCCCAAGAGGATTACAAACCTCAAAATCATCAATATAAAGGTTAATAGAAATTCTCAACTTCTCACCATCTAGAAAGCTATTTCTTTTATAATGCTCCCCATCTCGAAAAGATCTGTAAACCCTCTGATCACCATTCAGATTCTCTCTATTTTCTTGAGCTATTTGTTCTTCAATCACTCTATCCAGCAATTTATTGTGACTCAATATTTCCTGCAATAACTGTAATAAAGGGATGTACTGAAATGACTTCCTTTGGTCTATCGATAAAAAATACTCAACAGGCTCTACAACCCTAAAATTTTGTATGTAGTATAGTTTTCTTTTATAAGGAGTGGCAAGAGGGCCACACTTTCCCAATATTTTAGCCACAGGGTTAGAAACACATACAGAATTTGCAAGCTCTTCAATAACAGCCTGACTAATATGGAGGTTATGGCTCTTAAAAATTTCTGTAATTGTACGTTTTGTCAGAGGTACACTAGCTGAACTCAACAGAAAAACTAACTCCTCTAAGAACTCATCTAATCCTTTTGCTGGAACATGAAATATGTGTTACAATTTCAACAATATTACTGCTAATTTCCGTCCAATTAGTTCGGGCTGATTTTCAACAGCACTATTATCACATTCTGTCACTGACTCACTTTCAAATTCACCATAGGATACATCTTCAGAACAGCTAGCCCTTACGTTATCAGAGGACTCTATCACTTGAACTGGGTCCACACGTGTAACTACACTAGCTTTAAAATCTTTAAGTGTGTGTGGATGATGCTTCCTCTTTTTGTGTGTATAAAATGTATTGTAAATATTTGTCTTGAAAGGGCAACCAAGAAACACACAACTAACTGTCTCGTTACTTCGCAGATGTGTTCCAATATGGACAAAAAAATCTCTCTCAGAGAAGAGGTCACTGCAGTCACATAACTCACATTTAAAAGTTACTGAACTTGAAGCTGTCTGTGTAAACTGAGATGAATGAGCTTTATAGACATGAGTGTTCAGTCCACTCCAAGTCTTAAATGTGCACGGACAATTAACATATATGCACAGATAATGTTGACCTATTCCGTAATGATGATGTAGTTTATAATGTTGAAGTAATTTGTACCTGCTGCTCTCTCTGGTAACACAATGCTTGCACTGCCACATACACGTCACTGATAAAAAATGAAATATGCATTAGAAAACATCAAGGAGATTAAACTTCTGCATCATCCAAAAAAAATAAATAAATAACATAATAATAATAATAATAATAAGGCAAACATGAACTTACCATGTATTGTTGAGGAGGTGCATAAGAATCTCAGAGCATGGGAATGTGGCTTTATTTTGTGATGTATTTTCTGGGGAGAGAAATTAATTAAAACAAAGTTATTACTCTGACAAATTTGTGTTAATATCTACATACTGTGAAATGTGAAGACTGTTACGGTGCGTACACACTGAACGCGATAGACGCGACCAGAGCTTCAGGTTTATATGTAAAGTCAATGGAGGAGCACGATGAAGCGCGACTGGGGGTCCAGCTAAACTTCGGAAGCAGAGTTGCATTGAGAAAACGCTTTTCTGCCTACTTCACACGACTGACGCCTTTGAAGCGCGAAGTAAAATACGCACTGCAGTTTGTGTGGTGCATTTTGTGCATTCGCGCTTATCACGTCTACCGCTCGAGCTGGTAAAATCTGCGGGACAGCAGCTCCTCAAACTCGGCAAGGGACAGAAGGTGGTACAGCTGAAAGCGGCCGTCATCCAGACGGAGCTTCTGGAGCAAGTGGTGAAACTCACCAAACTGCTCACGCTTGTGGAAGACCTGATGGACCCAGGTACAGTGAGGACGTCCTTTAGGCACTGCTCTGCTCTCCACAGCAAATAGAGAAGGGAGACTCTTTCTTCAAACGCTAGATTGACAGCTGCCATTTTAATAACATACCGTCTGGCACTACTTCCTCCCAGATCTCTTCTTCATACGCGTGAAAATTGCATATAAACCTCGACCAGTTCATGCTGGACGCGCTTCGAGGTGCAAATGTGCACGAGATCAGCTAGGGGCATCTATCGCGTTCGGTGTGAACGCACCGTTAGTCAGCCTTAATGCAGAGCACCAGAGAAACTATAACCCAAACAATTATCCACCTAAATCATTCTGAATTCAAAAACTAAGTGAATATATTACAAAAAAAAAAAAAATGCACATGCAATTATTGTGACAGATTTTATCTTACTCCTTGTTATTAACTCCCCTAAACGCTGGTTTAGTTTGATTAAACCTTTCATCAATCCAGTTAATGCGGTTGCCCGCGACTAAACTCCACTGACAAAAACAGGAATTTTAGATAGAGCATCATAAAACACTCATAAAATCACCAAAACCATGTCGGTCAGTCTTACCACTACTACCAACAATCACCAACTCCGGTTAAGCAGAAAGTAACCCTTCATTCATGGAGCTATATGCGAAGACGTTACGGCTCTACGCGGCTTTCCCGCTCTTCAAAGTTAGCTAACTCCAGAGAAGAAAAACAGTCCTACCAACACAGATAACCATGAAACACACCTCATTCAAAGTCGACAGAAACAAAAACAAAAAAACGAACTTACCAAAATAACCGCATCAGTTTTTGCTCTGTTGCAACAATTAGCGACTCCGGTTAAGTTTTTAAAAAAACATTAAATTCACCGACTTACATTTGAAAAATGTTTGGGTCTACAACCTCCCTGCTATATATAAATCTCCACACTACACAGGTAAAAATTTTTAACTGATAGTATTTATCTCTCACTCCACTAACCTAAATAAATATATCAAGAAATATTACTTACCTCACTATCAGGTATGCCAAAGAAGTAACTCCACGTGCGCTCATTTAACTTCTCAACGGACCTTTCCGCATCCGGTGGGCGTGGAGCATGCGCAATACATGACGCTATCAGAGCCTTTGGTTTGATGGACCTCATTCTCATTGGATTGCCATGAACGAATTTAACTCATCAAAGTTTTCTTTGATTTATATTCAACAAAAAAGAATGAATCATTTAATGAGCATAAAAATGATTTCTTCATGTGATGTAAACATATTACTACTTTGTTAATCAAACACATGCCCTAGTTGATTTTTTTGAGTGTAGAACACCTGGCTCTAGTATTCAAGTATTTAATGACTTCATAGAGGAAATATTCTCTAAAACAAATCAAAAAGTTATGTTTATCTGTGGTGATTTTAATATTGACCTGTTGAATCCAAAAAAGCATAAAATGACCGACGAATTCCTAAACACTATGTACAGTTTGAGTTTACATCCTAAAATAACCAGGCCTAGCAGAATTACACCACATTGTGCCACCTTACTTGACAATATTTTCACTAACAATATGGAAAACAACATTGTGAGCGGATTATTAATTAATGACATCAGTGATCACCTACCAGTTTTTGCAGTTTATGACACTAATTATAAGAAAAATCAGCATGAAGAACAACTGAGATACAGACGTGTAAGGACGGAAGAAACGATGACTGCATTTAAGAACGATCTATTAAATCAGGACTGGGACAATGTGTACAAAGAAGCTGATATTGATATTGCATATGGCATATTTTTAAGAATATTCATGGAGTTGTACGATAAAAACTGTCCAACAATAAAATACAACAGAAAGCACAAATATTCAGATAGACCATGGCTCACTAAGGGTTTACAAAATGCATGTAAAAAGAAAAATACACTCTATAGGGAATACCTAAAACAAAGAACAAAAGATGCTGAAAATAAATATAAAAAATACAAAAATAAGTTGACCAATATTATACGTGTATGTAGAAAGGAGTATTATAGTAAAATATTGAACAACAATAAACATAATATGAAAGGAATATGGGATGTTTTAAACGGTATCATTAAAAATAATTCTGGACAACAAAGTTATCCACAATACTTTATCGATAATGGCAATATTATGGAAAACACTGCTGATAAGGTCAACAGCTTTAATCATTATTTTGTAAATATTGGACCAAAACTGGCAGAACAAATTCCTGAGTCACTGCCATCAGTAGAATGTAGTGAAAACCTGATTGATAGGAACCCTAACTCAATGTTCCTCACATCAGTGGAGGAAAAAGAAATAATTGACATTGTACACATGTGTAAATATAAAACATCTACTGATTGTAATGATATTGACATGAAAATCGTCAAGAAGGTCATTGAAGGAATTGTAGGACCTCTAACATATATTTGCAACTTATCATTTCAGACGGGAAAAGTGCCAAACAAAATGAAAATAGCTAAAGTTGTGCCGCTGTATAAAACCGGGGATAGACGCCACTTCACAAATTACAGGCCTGTTTCTTTACTACCACAATTCTCCAAAATCCTAGAAAACCTGTTTAATAAACGATTAGACAAATTCTTAGATAAATATAAATTACTCTCTGACAGTCAATATGGATTCAGATCAAAAAGATCAACATCTCTGGCATTAATCGAATCAATTGAGGAGATTACGAATGCTATAGATCAGAAACAGTATGCAGCTAGAGTATTTCTGGATCTCAAGAAAGCATTCGACACAATCAATCATGACATATTAATTAATAAACTGGAACGGTATGGGATTAGGGGGGTTGTACTGCAATGGGTGAAAAATTATTTAAGTGACCGGAAACAATTTGTGAAGCTGGGTGTCCATTCCTCATCACGCTTGGACATTGCTTGTGGTGTTCCACAAGGCTCTGTACTGGGTCCAAAATTATTTATTATTTATATAAATGATATTTGTAAGGCATCTGATATATTAAAATTAGTATTATTTGCAGATGACACAAATATTTTTTGTTCTGGGGGGAATCTAAAGGAGCTGCTGGATACAATTACTTCAGAAATGTGCAAAATTAAAAAATGGTTTAACAGGAACAAACTATCGCTAAATCTAAGTAAAACTAAAATTATCTTATTTGGGAATTCCCTTAGAAATGCACAAGTGCAGATTCATGTAGATGGTGTGGAAATTGAAAGAGTACTTGAACATAAGTTCCTTGGTGTGATTATAGATGATAAATTAAACTGGAAGTCTCATATAAATCATATACATAACAAAATTTCAAGAAGTGTCTCAATCTTGAGTAAAGTAAAACACATTCTGGACCACAAATCACTCCACATTCTCTATTGTTCCCTGATTGCACCGTATTTGAATTACTGTGCAGAGGTTTGGGGCAATACTTACAAATGTTCGCTATCATCAATCTTTATATTACAAAAAAGGGCCATAAGGATAATCCATAAAACTGGTTACAGAGATCATACAAATCCACTATTCTTAAAATCAAAAATTCTAAAATTCACAGATCTGGTTCATTTTCTCACAGCACAAATTATATATAAAGCAATAAATAACCTGCTTCCTGACAATATTCTAAAAATGTTTTCTAAAAGGGAACGGGGATACAATTTGAGGGGGGAATTAAATTTAAAACATCCTCGTATCCGTACAACATTAAAAAGTTTTTGCATCTCTGTGTGTGGAGTGAAGCTGTGGAACAGACTAAGTAAAGATATGAAGCAATGTCCAAGCATGGCGCAGTTTAAAAAGCGGTTTAAGGATATGGTTTTTACAGGGTACAGGGAAAAGGTAGAGATTTGATAGGGTGTTCTTGTCTAATATTTTCATGTGTGTGCGCATGCACGGGTTTGTTGGTATGGGTATATATATGTATGTATGTATATATATATATATATATATATATATATATATATATATATATATATATATATATATAGGTTGTGTAGGTTGTGTATCCTTCAGGTGTTAATGGGGTTATTGAAAATGTGTATATGTGCGCATGTGTGTATATACGTAGGTATGGATAGATAGAAACATATATGTGTATATATAAAAAAAAAAATTACACATAACATATAATGTAATTGCAAGGAGGTATTTCTGTAGTCTATTGATACTAGATAGTGGAAAAGGGGTGGGATTAAATAAGCTTATGCTTCTTCCTGCTCCTTTTTGAACATGGACGTTATTTGGAGTTGTGGTTGCTCGTTTTCCTTTTGTTTGCTTTGTTCATTTGTCTCTTTTAATTCTATTTTTTTTATACTTTTTCAACATGTTCAAAATAAAGATTCAATCAATCAATCAATCAAGGTCTAGCAGGACAAGCACAGAGATGAGTCCACTGTCAGAGGCCATAAGAAGATCATTTGTAACCTTCACTAAAGCTGTTTCTGTGCTGTGATGAGCTCTGAAACCTGACTGAAACTCTTCAGATAAACCATTCCTCTGCAGATGATCTGTTAGCTGTTTGACAACTACTCTTTCAAGGATTTTTGATATGAAAGGAAGGTTGGAGATTGGCCTATAATTAGCTAAGACTGCTGGGTCTAGAGATGCTTTTTGAGTAAAGGTTTAACTACAGCCAGCTTGAAGGCCTGTGGTACATAGCCGATCATTAGAGATAGGTTGATCATATTTAACATCGAAGAATTAATTAATGGCAGGACTTCTTTGAGCAGTTTTGTAGGAATGGGGTCTAAAAGACACGTTGAAGGTTTGGAGGAAGTAATTATTGAAGTTAACTCAGAAAGATCAATTGGAGAAAAAGAGTCTAACTTAACATCAATGGTACTAAGAGTAGCTGTAGATAATATTACATCTGTGGGATGATTACTGGTAATTTTTTCTCTAATGATAAAAATTTTATTTGTGAAGAAGTTCATGAAGTCATTACTAGTTAACGTTAAAGGGATTGTTGGCTCACAAGAGCTCTGACTTTTTGTCAGCCTGGCTACAGTGCTGAAGAGAAACCTGGGGTTGTTCTTATTTTCTTCAATCAGTGATGAATAGTAAGATGTTCTGGCTTTGTGGAGGGCTTTCTTATAAAGCAGCAAACTATTTCTCCAGGCTAAATGATGATCCTCTAAATTTGTGACACGCCATTTCCTCTCCAGATTACGAGTCATCTGCTTTAGGCTACGTGTTTGAGAATTATACCACGGAGTCAAATACTTCTGATTAGAGACCTTAGTTTTCACAGGAGCTACAGTATCCAGAGTCGTATGTAGTGAGGAGGTGAAATTATTAACAAGATAATCGACCTCTGTTGGGGTAGCGTTCAGATAGCTGCTCTGCTCTGTGTTGGTACAGAGCATTGAAGATGATAACAGTGGGTGGATTATATTTTTAATCTTAGTTACAGCACTTTCAGAAAGACATCTACTTTGATAAAGTCTACTCTCCACCGCTGTGTAATCAATTATTGTAAATGTAAATGTTATCAGGAAATGATCAGACAGGAGAGGGTTTTCAGGAAACACTGTTAAATGTTCAGTTTCTATGCCATATGTTAAAACAAGATCTAGAGTGTGATTAAAGTGGTGGGTGGGTTCTTTTACATTTTGAGAGAAGCCAATTGAGTCTAATAACAGACTAAATGCCATGTTGAGGCTGTCATTTTTAGCATCTACATGGATGTTAAAATCACCCACAATAATTATTTTATCTGAGCTCAGAACTAAATTAGATATAAAGTCTGAGAAATCAGACAGAAACTCTGTGTAAGGTCCAGGTGGACGATAGATGATAACAAGTAAGACTGGTTTCTGAGTTTCACAGCTGGGGTGGACGAGGCTAAGCATCAGGCTTTCAAATGAATTAAAAGTCTGTCTTGGTCTTTCATTAATTAATAGGCTGGTGTGAAAAATTGCTGCCACACCGCCCCCTCGGCCTGTGCTTCGAGATTTCTGGTAGTTAGAATGACTCGGGGGTGTTGATTCATTTAAACTAACATAATCATCCTGCTGCAACCAGGTTTCTGTAAGGCAGAGTAAATCAATTTGTTGATCAATTATTAAGTCATGTACTAACAGAGACTTGGAGGAGAGAGACCTAATATTTAATAATCCACATTTCACTGTTTTACTCTTTGGTTCAGATGTGGATACTGTATTGTTCTTTCTTTGTAATTGTTTATGTTTAAGTCGTTTGTTGCTGGTTTTTAGTTTGTTTTTTGTCTGTTTGGGAGCTGACACAGTCTCTATGGAGATGGGTTTTTGGGGGGGTAGCAGGAGGAGAGAAGCTGCAGAGAGGCGTGTAAGACTGCAACTCTGCTTCCTGGTCCCAACTCTGGATAGTCATATTTTGGGGGGTTTAATAAATTTGTCCATATTTCTAGAAATGAGAGCTGCTCCATCCAAAGTGGGATGGATGCCGTCTCTCCTAACAAGACCAGGTTTCCTCCAGAAGGTTTGCCAATTATCTATGAAGCCCACATCGTTTCTGGGACACCACTCAGACAGCCAGCAATTTAAGGAGAACATGCGGCTAAACATGTCACTCCTGGTCTGATTGGGGAGGGGACCAGAGAAAACTACAGAGTCCGACATTGTTTTAGCAAAGTTGCACACCGATTCAATATTGATTTTAGTGACCTCCGATTGGCGTAACCGGGTGTCATTACTGCCGACGTGAATTATGATTTTACTGAATTTACGTTTACCCTTAGCCAGCAGTTTTAAATTTCCTTCAATGTCGCCTGCTCTGGCCCCTGGAAGACAATTGACTATGGTTGCCGGTGTCTCTAGCTTCACATGTCTGAGAACAGAATCACCAATTACCAGAGTTTGACCCCCGGCGGGTGTGTCACCGAGTGGGGAAAAACGGTTAGACACATGAACGGGTTGGTGGTGTACCTGGGGCTTCTGTTTAGGACTATGCTTCCTCCTCACCGTCACCCAGCCGCCCTCTTTCCCCAGCTGCTTTGGGTCTGCCGGGGAACAGCTAGCGGGGCCTATGCTATCTTCGGCTGCACCAGCTACAGGGGCCTGGCTAGCTACAAATCAAATCAAATCAAATCAAATCAAATCAAATCACATGTGCAGGCACACTGGCACAGCACATGCGAGTGAAATTCTTGTGTGTGAGCCCCACAAGCAACAGAGATATGCAAAACACAACAACACAAACGAGCAAAATACAAGAATGGCTAATCTGAAACTAATAAATATATGTACAATATATAATAGTGTATGCATTCCTGGATGTGTATACTAAATATTATCCTACGTGTGTGTGTGTGTGTGTGTGTATACACATTTTTACAAATTAAATAGTAAAAAATAAAAAAATAAAAAAATAAAATAAAATATAAATAAAATAAAATATATAAAAATATACAGAGTTGAATATGTGCAAAACAAGTGGCATTTATATACAGTGTGGAGTGCATAGTGTTGAAGTTCCAGTAGTGAAGCTGAGGTGTCTATGACGTGTTCAGCAGTCTGATGGCCTGGTGGAAGAAGCTGTCTCTCAGTCTGCTGGTACGGGACCGGATGCTGCAGAACCTCCTTCCTGATGGAAGCAGTCTGAACAGTTTATGGCTGGGGTGACTGGAGTCCTTGATGATCCTCCCCGCTTTCCTCAGGCACCGCTTCCTGTAGATGTCTTGGAGGGAGGGAAGCTCACCTCCAATTATCCGTTCAGAGCACCGCACTACTCGCTGGAGAGCTTTGCGGTTGTAGGCGGTGCTGTTGCCATACCAGGTGGTGATGCATCCAGTGAGGATGCTCTCAATGGCACAGTGATAGAAGGTCCTGAGGATGCGGGGGCTCATGCCGAATCTTTTCAGTCTCCTGAGAAAGAAGAGGCGCTGCTGCGCCTTCTTCACTGTTTTGTTTATGTGTACTGACCACGTGAGATCCTCAGCCAGATGTACACCAAGGAAACGGAAGCTGCTCACTCTCTCCACAGCAGCGCCGTTGATGGTGATGGGGGTGTGTACTTCTCTGCACCTCCGGAAGTCCACTATCAACTCCTTTGTCTTTGCGACGTTGAGGGTGAGATGGTTGTCTTGACACCAGTGGGTCAGGGCGCTGACCTCCTCCCTGTAAGCCGTCTCATCACCGTTGGTGATAAGACCCACCACTGTAGTGTCGTCCGCAAACTTCACAATGATGTTGGAGTTGTTAGTGGCCGTGCAGTCGTAGGTGTAGAGTGAGTACAGGAGAGGGCTCAGTACACACCCCTGTGGAGCACCAGTGTTCAGTGTGATGGGGGATGAGGTGATGCTGCCCAGTCTGACCACTTGGCGTCTGTCAGACAGGAAGCTAAGGATCCAGCTGCAGAGGGAGCTGCTCAGTCCTAGATCCTGCAGTTTCCTGTCCAGCTTCGAGGGAACGATGGTATTGAATGCTGAGCTGTAATCTACAAACAGCATTCTCACATACGTGTCTCTCTTCTCCAGGTGTGACAGGGCAGTGTGTAGTGTCAGGGCTATGGCATCATCAGTGGACCTCTTGTGGCGGTATGCGAACTGTAGAGGGTCCAGTGAGTCGGGTAGTGCAGAGCGGATGAAGTCCCTGACCAGCTTCTCGAAGCATTTGCTCACGATGGGGGTCATGGCTACAGGTCGCCAGTCGTTCAATGAGGAGATGGTGGAGGATTTGGGTACAGGGACGATGGTGGCCATTTTGAAGCAGGCTGGGACTACAGACAGAGAGAGGGAAAGGTTGAAGATGTGCGTGAACACTCCAGCCAGCTGAGCCGCGCATGACTTGAGGACGCGGCCGGGAATCCCGTCCGGACCAGTAGCTTTGCGCGCGTTCACCTTCCTGAAGCACCTCCGCACATCCTCCTCAGACACAGTGTGCGCACTGACGTCATCCGCGGTGCGCACACTGTCCGGTCTCATGGTGTTCGCTGTGTCGAATCTAGCGTAGAATACGTTTAGATCCTCACACAGAGAGGCCGTGGTCTGCGGTGTGCTGGTTTTCCCTCTAAAGTCTGCGATCGTTTTTAGTCCCTGCCACATACTCCGAGGGTTGTCAAACTGTTGCTCCACCCTGTCCCTGTACTCACGTTTGGCTGCTTTGATCGTCTTCCGGAGTTGGTAATGTGCGTGTTTGTAGTCCGATGTGTTCGCGGAGGCAAAGGCGGTGCTCCGTGCCGCCAGTGCCGCACGAACATCTCCGTTAATCCAGGGTTTTTGATTTGGGAAGGATTTGACTGTTCTGGATGGGACGACATCTTCCACGCATTTCCTGATAAATCCACAGACTGAGTCTGTGTATTCATCAATGTCTTTAGCGGCCACGTTAAACACTTCCCAGTCCGCGTGATCAAAACAGTGCAGCGCAGACTCTGATTGGTCCGTCCAACAGTGCACCGCCCTCCGGGTTGGAGCTTCCTGTTTCAGCTTCTGCCTGTAGGCGGGTAGGAGCAGGATGGAGCAGTGATCCGATTGGCCGAATGGGGCGCGGGGGAGGGCTTTGTACGCATCCCGGAAGGAGGTGTAACAGTGGTCGAGAAGCCGGTCTCCACGTGTGTTAAAAAGAATGTGTTGATGGAGTTTTGGTGAGACTTTCTTCAGGTTTCCCTTATTAAAGTCTCCGGCTGTGATAAACGCTGCCTCTGGGTGTGCGGTTTCCTCGCTGCTGATCGCGCTGTACAGTTCCCTGAGTGCTCGGTCAGTGTCGGCTTGTGGGGGAATGTAAACAGCCGTAATAATCACTGCTGTAAATTCCCTCGGTAGCCAGAATGGCCGGCACTTAATCATCAGGTACTCCAGGTCCGGTGAGCAGAAGGATTTGACCGGGTGCACGTTCGCATAATCACACCAGCTGTTGTTGATCATGAAACATACACCACCGCCTCTGCTTTTCCCAGTAAGATCCTGTGACCTGTCCGCGCGGTGCACAGAGAACCCCGGTAGTTGTATTGCGGAGTCCGGTACTTTGTCCGATAGCCAGGTTTCTGTGAGGCAGATCACGCAGCAGTCCCGCATCTCTCACTGGAATGAGATCCGTGCCCGAAGCTCGCACAGCTTGTTCTCCAGAGACTGCACATTAGCCAGTAATAAACTGGGTAACGGTGGTCTGTAAGTGCGCCGTCTCAGTCGAACCAGAACGCCAGATCTTCTCCCTCTGCGTCGGCGTTTGCGGCCTCCAGGGACAGAGAACAAAGGCGTCTCAGGTGAGATGAATGGGGGGTCTGCAAATGGAGCGTCCGTGTTGCAAAACTTGAACTCCGGAAAGTTATAAGAAAGACCGTCTTTTATGTCCAGTAAGGTTTGTCGGTCGTACACAAGGAGACAAGTGCTGCTCGTGAAAAAATAAAGGAAAAGTAAAATTAAACACAGAAGAAAGCCGTTGCTTGGAGGAGCTCGCGACGAGGCTGCCATACTCGGCGCCATCTTGGGTCATGTCAGGTGAATGAAGGGTGCGAAGCCGAGTCTCCAATTCAGTAATCCTGGCCTCCAGAGCTGCAAATATGCTACATTTGTTACAGATATCATTACTGCTAAAGGAGGCCGAGGAGTAACTAAACATCTGACACAATGAGCAAGAAAGTGCAGGAGGGACAGGTGAAGTAGCCATGGTGCTAACGAGTCGGCTACGAGCTAAGCTAAGCTAGCGAAACAGTACAGAGACAGTGAGTGAATACTTTGGCTATAAATTAGGTAGTGAGTACAGAGAAAGTGTGCTTCGGATGAAGCACGTGAAAATTATACTATGAAAGAAGAATATATTTAAAAGTTGTTAATTAAATTGCTAAGCAAATAAGCTACTCAGAAACACCACTGTGTTTGAGCAGGAACAGGAAGTGATACTCTACCGCAGAGCGAGCGAACACCAAGTGACAGCGCCACCAAGAGTGCGCTGTCACTTGGTGTACACAATGTATTTTACAGCGCTTGAGGCCGAAATTCTGATGGCAGTATAGGGCTTTGGAGCGTGATGTCACGGGGGTGGGCGATAACATGCAAATTTTGCGGGACAAAAGTAACACAGCCTCAGCTGCAAAAGAAAGGGAGCATGCATGGCAAAACATAGCCAACAGAGTCAATGCGTGAGTGTTAATTTAAACACTGATCTAGGGATTTCCACCCATTTAACACGTTATTTTATTATATTATATTTTATTTCATTTTTTATTTCATACATTCTATTTTGTGATGTGATGTGAGCGCAGGTGCAACCCAACAGGCCCCAAACGTTCCTGGCAGCAAGTAAAAATGAAATATAAAAATATAGTCCAAACAGGTAAGGTGTAATTGTATTATGAGCCATAGTGCTTGGTCTGTTTGTCCCATGTAAATCAATTGCAGTTAGAGGCTACATTAATTTCCCCTCTGTAAGCACTTATTGAAATTATCTGAGCACATTACAAGTACACATTTGCTTACTCTGTATGCTCAAATGTGACCCGTTATAGCCAACAGAAAAAAAAGCGGAGGCCTGAAAAACAGGTGGGGGTCCTCCTCCACCACCACTCACAGAGGCTGAGCAGTTGGCTTCCACATTTGTGATAATGTTGGCAGCATCACATATGATCTTCACAGTGCAGAGAACACAAATTAGCATCCATTACTATAATGAAATAATCTGTTAGTTTGAAATGCTACAGGGAACTATGTACCTGTACATTAATGCTGTGGAAAGACTTCCTGTTCACATAGTCTCCTTCATTTACTGAAGGAGCAATGATTGGAATGTGAGTGCCATCTATACAGCCAATCACGCCTGGGAACCGTGGGAATAAATGTAAAATTTAAGTAGTAGTTCAAATATCACCTCATCATGAATTGAGTTTTGTTCATCCTGATACCTGCAATTTTGTGGCATCCCTCTTTGATAAATCTTGTGGGTCTATGACCGGGGAACACCACAAACGAGTACAGGAGATGTTTCAGTGCAACTGTAACATTCCTGACTGCCCGACAGAAGGTAGCCTTGGAAACGTGCTCAGCGTCACCAATATTATACAGAAAGCTCCCGTTTGCAAAAAACCGAAGTGCAATACAAATAATATGTACAGAACTGAGAGGATGTCCGCGATGTGTCACATGAGCAATATTAGGCCTGAGGATGTTATTCAAATAACTTATAGATTGTGCTGAAAAATGGTAACGTTCACACAGGAAATCATCAGGAAATGATAAAATGTCCAAACGCGCTCTAATCACTCTCTCCCGGCGGAGAGCTCTGCGGAGAATTTGGGCTTCACGATCTACTGGCTCTTCAAGGAAGGAGCACGCCATGTCTGACACTTCCTACAGTCAGGTTTCCGACAAAGAGGCGGAGAAAGTTAGGGTTAGTTGAAGTAAACCTGCTAGGGGGCAGGTTAGCTTCACGGAGTGTGTCGTCATAGTAACTCACTCAGGATTAATCTAAACTCGCTTTGTGAAACCGAAAACCCAGAGTTTTCGTTAACTCAGGGTATACTTACTCAGAGTTTGCACTAAACCGGCTTCCTGAAATAGGGCCCTGGGGCCCGTTCTTCGTACCTCGCTAAGTAAGTTAGCCGGATTTGATTGTTGACGATTTCGCGTGATCTTGGATCGTTCGGTTCCCCGAAGCTCATCCGGAACTTGCTGTCATAGCAACAGAGCCGTAAGCGTAAACCTGCTCGGGAGCAGGTTTACTTTATGTAAACAGGATTAGATCGCGGCCACTCAGGTATGTCCGCTTCATTTATACGAAAGCAACAGCGATATTTTACCACTGTTTCACCATAAATAAATAACATCAATGTAACTAAAGATAATGCAGCACTTGATCCTTTTATTGATGTCACACAGATACATACAGGTCATTTCCTAAAAAAGGGAAATGTACTATTAACATTCTATTACATGTATGTGATTATTACAGATGTAATTCATATCTCAGAGTAGTAATTGCAAATTACTTCGTGTAATCAAGATGAGAGACCACGGCTATAAAAGCGAAGGTGGATTTGGGAAGTCTGTCGCAGCCATGTCCTGTCCGTATACGCGAGCCACCCATTGCGGAAGGTGCAAGATTGATAAGGAGAGTCCTCAGAATTCAGCGTATATTGCGGGACAGACAGGATCCGTTAGCTCAGCGCAACAGTGTGCTCATTGAGAGATATCGATTTTCCCGTGAGGGTATTATTCACTTAACCAACTTGTTGACGAGGGGGTGCAGGACCACCACCTGTCTTTTATTGCTCTGCCCTTTTCTTGGTTGCTGTTATAAACAAACAAACAAACAGATTATTTCAGGGTCTCTTTCCAAGAGACGAAAAGCAATATAAGTGATAAATATTACCATTCTGTAGAATGTTCTTATATTTCACTTTTACTTGTTCCCATGTTCTAGTGGGTCCTGTTGTGGCTCTAATGTGAAAGGGGATATAATATAACATATTATAATATAATGTAATATAATATTGGATAATATAGTGTGATATGATAAATCTACCCTACCACCTACTGGTGTTGGCCAGAGGGGCCGATGGCGCGATATGGCAGCCTCGCTTCTGTCAGTCTGCCCCAGGGCAGCTGTGGCTACAACCGTAGCTGCCTCCACCAGTGTGTGAATGTGACAGTGACTGAATAGTGGCATTGTAAAGCGCTTTGGGTGCCTTGAAAAGCGCTATATAAATCCAATCCATTATTATTATTATTATTAAATTACTTACGAGTTTAATTTGTCAGCAACTTTCTGCCAGCCCTCTCTCCTTGCTTTTGCAGCCTTTGCAGTGTTCCCTTGCGTTTTAATTAAACTCTGAAACTCCTGAAATCCCTCACTCAATAGTTCTTGCTCTGCTGCCGAAAAATACCGAGCGCTCTCCTTCAACATTTTCGCCGACCAATCAAAGGGTTGCCGATCAATGTTTCGATGCGTAGCCCCTGTTGGGCCATCCAGTGATCTCACATTACTTCATCCAGCTATACTAATCGTCAACAACAGGTGTGTTCGGGGAACCGGAATAGCGAGCTCAGAGTTAGCGCGATGATTTGATCTTGGATGTGTCATTTGATCTTGGATGTAGTAAGCGACGTACGAAGAACGGGCCCCTGGACGTGAAAGTAAACTTTGAGCAGGAAGGAAACACCCAGAGAGACGTTTGAGGACAATCAGGAGCATTGGAACACTGTGCTGCGTTCAGGTGCACCTCGGAAACTCCAAACCTCTGGAAGGCTGTGATTTATTTCTGCTGGTTTTCCTGTTTGAAGCACAAATATCTGTCATCACTTTGTTGTTCTTCTTCCTGCAGCGTTTAAATATTTCAGCACTGAACTGATGTTTCTTCAAAGCTCATTTCAACCTATGAATGAAAGTGCAGACTGAGAGTGCATCACATGATGTCTAAGGTGTGTCATATGACATGTTCAGTATTGTCACACATGTCTAGATTGTCCCTGATATCATAACTGCTCAAACACTGATGATTATATTTGAAGAATTATTCCTGATGGCAGCAAAGTTTGAATGGAGCTCTCTGTCTATGCTGATTTGTCGCCCTCTGGAGGTCAAAGACTAATCAACGCTGCCCAAAGGACAATCGGCTGCCCTCTCCTCAAACTGAAAGACCTACACAGTTCCTCAAAAGAGCCCATAACATCATAAAGGACACCTCACACCCTGGACACTCCATGTTCGAACTGCTGCCTTCAGGTAAACGGTATAGAACAACATACACAAGGACTAACAGACTCAAACACAGTTTCTACCCAATTGCAATATCATGTCTCAATGCTACTAAAAGTAGATGACTTTCATTGCCCCTGTTGTCATTTGTGCCCTTGATGTTGGAATGCTTTCAGACATGTTTTGTTGGATGCGCTAACAAATTGACTGAGTGATTGATTGTTTGAGTGATATATCAACTAGGTCGTATGTTGAGTGTCTGTATGGGGCCTTAGGCCTGGATTGCTTGGGTGTATTTACTGTATGAGAATACTGTATTTTATATGTATTTCTATCTTTTATATCATATCTATTATAGTTTTTAAGTATTTATCTTTCGTGATGTTGCACTGACCGGAGACATCTTTCAATTTCATTGTACTTGTGACAATGACAATAAAGAATATTCATTCATTCAAACTGCATGATGTCACTGTAACCAACAACAACAACAACAACAACAATCTTTATTTATAGAGCACATTTAAAAACCAACGGCATGCCAAAGTGCTTAACATAAAACAAATTAACACAAGTATAGTCAAAGTCATGAAAACAAAAAAATAAAAGTGTAAAATTATGTTCTCAGGAAAAAGCCACCAATAAAAAAAAGTATAACTATAGCACATAACTATAGCACAATATAACTATGCCATCAAAACACAATGGCGATATGACATGCACAGCGCAAATAAAAGCATGATAGGAAAATTAATAGAATAAATCACTGCAAACAAGGCCAGCATTTCACCGGTAGAAAAAGCAAGTTCAAACAGATATGTTTTAAGCCGTGATTTAAAAGATTGAATAGAGTCAGACGCCCGGATGCCAATCGGAAGGTTGTTCCACAACTCTGGTGCAGCCAGGGCAAACTCTCGATCACCTCTAGACTTCAGCCGAGATCTAGGCTGCACCAACAGTAACTGTGAGGATGATCTTAAAGCCCTAGCAGGAACATATGAGCTTAGGAGTTCCTTAAGATAGCTCGGTGCTATGTTGTTAGTGATTTTAAAAGTAAACAGCAGAATTTTAAATTGGATACGGTATTTCACAGGCAACCAATGCAAATCAGCTAGGACGGGAGTAATGTGGGCAAACTTCCTAGTTTTGGTTAGAATGCGTGCAGCAGCATTTTGGACTGTCTGTAATCTGTGAAGGAGGGCAGAGTGGAGACCAAAATAGAGTGAATTGCAGTAATCCAGTCTCGAAGTTACAAAGGCATGGATGAGCTTTTCCAGGTCTTTATGCGGGATATACTGCCTGGCCTTAGAAATAAGGCGGAGTTGGTAAAAACTGGATCTAACAACAGCAGACACTTGTTTATCAAGTTTAAAAGAGCTGTCAAGTAACACGCCCAGATTCCTAACAGTGTCGGAAAAGGAACTAGTGAGAAAACCAAAAGCATCACAAAGTTTGGCACGGAGAACGTTACTACCAAAGACCACAATTTCAGTTTTCTTATCATTGAGGATAAGAGTATTTGCCAGGAGCCATTGCTTGACCTCACACATGCACTCTCGAAAACAATTCAAGGACAAAGCTAGGTCATCATTTAACTCAAAGTAGATCTGAATGTCATCGGCATAATAATGAAAAGCGATGTGATATTTCTCAAAGATAGCGCTTAAAGGAAGCATGTACAATGAGAACAGAGTAGGGCCTAACACAGATCCCTGAGGGACACCACAGCAGACAGGTACAGCGGAGGAAGAGGAAGTGGCCAAGTGAACCGAGGAGAGCCGATTGGAGAGGTATGATTGATGCCTTGATCAATCATCAAGGCATCAATGAGCATCAATGCCTACAGTGAGCTCAAGTCTCGCCAATAGGATGTTATGATCAACCATATCGAATGCCGACGACCACCACAGTGACAGGAAGTGTTTTTATGACTGAAACACTGAAATGATGCTAACGGCTGTCGTTAAGCTCACTGACAGCAGTGCTGATGTGTTCATGTCAAACACTGGCTCAGGTCAGACTCCTTCATCCTTCTCCAGCGTGAGGCTGCCCTCAGACCCACAGGAGCACTGACCTTTGACCTCCTGACCCTAACCATTTTTTCTTGTTGCATCTTTAAATGCAAATCCATCCAAACTGTAGCCGAGCAAAAGAAGCTCGAAGTTGTTCTATGAATGCTGTTGTCGAAGGAGCTTGCAAAGAAAAGCGTCTGGACTTCTTTAAGTTGCTTGAAGACGTTTCACCTTCATCCGAGAAGCTTTTTCAGTTCGAAGGTCATATGGTGGAGAGTCCCAGATTTTAAGCCCTATGGGAGTGTCACCAAAGAGGGACATGGACACCTTAACGCCCACTCACATCCTGGGCCATTTGATCACAGGAAATCACATGATAGGGTGGGGCTAGATCTCACAATGGGTTCACCCAAAACCTTGGCTGATTGTGACCCACACCCGTTTTCACACCGTGGCTCGTGTGATTAGGTAGAGGATGTTGGATTATAATATTATTTTATGCCATGTTAGACCCCTAATTAAAGATTGTGAATTATTATGTAGTTTTAGTTTGCATTATTCTCCTGAATTAGAGGGGAGAACGTCACCTTGAACTCCTCCAGAAAATCGTCGTAATCGCAACCACGAATGGGGTGAGAGGTTAAATAAGCCTCAGCCCATGCTAAAGCTCGTCCCCGTAACAATAGAATAGAATAGAATAGAATAGAATAGCCTTTATTGTCATTGTACAGAGTACAACGAAATTGGAGTGCCACTCCCTTGGTGCAAGTTTCAATAATAAATATAAATGTAAAATATAAAAAGTACAAAAAAAACAATCGTAAGTAAAATGGCCTGGTAAATGGCCTGTATTTATATAGCGCTTTACTAGTCCCTAAGGACCCCAAAGCGCTTTACATATCCAGTCATCCACCCATTCACGCACACATTCACACACGCGCCACCGGGCCCTCTGACCACCACCAGTAGGCAACAGGTGAAGTGTCTTACCCAAGGACACAACGACCGAGACTGTCCAAGCCGGGGCTCGAACCGGCAACCTTCCGATTACAAGGCGAACTCCCAACTCTTGAGCCACGATCTCCCAATACTCAAACAATAGTATGTACAATATATACAGGATAGCAGCATTAATATAATGACAGTATGAATAGCAGCATAATATAATGACAGTGACGGTATGGAATAGGTTCAATTGTTTTTGTGCTTATTTACTACGGTGATAGCTCTGGGAAAGAAGCTATCCCTGAATCTGTTTGTCCTGGTTTTATGTGACCTGTACCGTCAGCCTGACGGTAATAGTTCAAACAGTTGGTTGCTGGGGTGAGAGTGGTCCTTGATGATATTGCCAGCTCTGCTGAGGTACTGAGAGTTTGCAGTGACCTCCAGGCTGGGCAGAGAGCAGCCAGTGATCTTCTGGGCTGTGTTGATGACCCTCTGCAGTACTTTCCTGTCCGCAGCTGAGCACCCTGCATACCATGTTGTTATGCCGTACGTTAGGATGCTCTCTATGGTGGCTCTGTAAAATGTCACCAGCAGCCTCTCCTCCAGGTTGTTCCTCCTGAGCACTCTCAGAAAGTGGAGACGCTGCTGGGCCTTTTTAACCACCGCCGTGGTATTTGCAGTCCAGGAGAGGTCATCAGAGATCTGCATGCCCAGAAACCTCATGGAGCGTACCCTCTCCACACAGTTCCCGTGAATGTAAAGTGGGGCCGGGTCTGCTCTGCCCTTCCTGAAGTCCAAGATAAGTTCTTTAGTTTTCGTGGTGTTCAGCTGGAGGTTGTTAACTGAACACCACTCAGTCAGTCTGTTGACCTCATCTCTATAGTCCGACTCATCCCCCCTTGAGATGAGTCCAACCACTGTGGTGTCATCCGCGAACTTTATGATGGTGTTTGAGAGATGGGTAGGGGAGCAGTCGGATGTGTAGAGCGTAAACAGGAGGGGACTCAAAACACATCCGTGTGGAGACCCGGTGCTGAGTGTGATGGTGCTGGACCGGTGGGGGCCGAGTCTGACAGACTGTGGTCTATTTGTCAGGAAGTCCTTGATCCAGAGGCAGATGGGGGTGGAGAGTCCCAGGTGAGACAGTTTCTGGACCAGGATCTCCGGGATGATATGATTGAATGCTGAGCTGAAGTCCAGAAAGAGCATTCTCACATAGCTTCCTCGGTGCTCCAGGTGACTCAGCGCAGTGTGGAGCGCTATGGTGATAGCGTCCTCGGTGGATCGATTTGTCCTGTAGGCAAATTGGTGGGGGTCCAGAGTGGGAGGCAGACCGGCCCTGATGTGCTGACAGACCAGTCTCTCAAGCACTTCATCACTACAGGCGTAAGTGCAATAGGCCTGTAGTCATTTGGGCTGGCCACAGCTGTCTTCTTGGCGATGGGGATGATGGTGGAGGTTTTGAGGCAGGGCGGGACGGTGGTTGATGACAAGGAAAGGTTGAAGATTTTAGTGAAGACTCCGGTCAGTTCGTCAGCACATGCTCTGATAACCTTTCCATGTATTCCATCAGGACATGCTGCCTTCCTGGGATTCACTGACCTTAGAACACGCCTCACTTGATGCTCCCTGAGTGTTAGTGTGCCAGTGCTGGGGGCGGGTGGAAGTGGTGTGGCAGCTGAGGGCCTGGTCGTCTCAAAGTGGGCGAAGAAACAGTTTAGATCCTCAGCCAGTCAGGCATCAGTCCTAGATGTTGCCTGGTTATTGCTTCTGTAGTTGGTAATGTGATTGATCCCCTGCCACATTTTTCTGGGGTCGTTGTCAGCAAAGTGATCTTCAATCCTCCTCCTATAGGCAGCCTTAGCTTTCCTGATGCCTCTACTCAGGTCTGCCCTGGCCGCCCTATACGCAGCCCTGTCCCCTGACTTGAAGGCAGTGTTGCGGCTTTTTAGGAGGGATTGCACTTCGCTATTCATCCAGGGTTTTTGATTTGGAAACACCCTGACCCTTTTGTTGACGGTGACATTGTCAACACAGTTCCTGATGTACGAGAGTACAGTGTCCGTGTACTCCTGGAGGTTGTGGCTGGAGAATAAATCCCATATAGTTGTTGAGAAGCAGTCCTGCAGTTGAGAAAGGGCTCCTTTAGGCCAGGTTTTTATTGTCTTTGTCTGGGGCTTTGTTTTTCTCAGCAGGGGGGTGTAGGTGGGGGTGAGGGACATGCAGAGGTGGTCAGATCCAGCCAGGTGGGGGAGGGGACAAACCCAACCCCACAAAGTGGGAAATTTTAGCAGCATCCGTGGGGAAGGCGTGCGGCGTGCGGCTGAAGAATAAGGAGCATTGGAAAAGGAACCCCCAACACAAGTCTAACTCCCCGTGGAAGGGCTCCAGCGGCGGAGGTGAAACGCTGCGGTGCACAGGGTCGGGCTGCTTGGCTTGCAGCTGATCCTGAGTGTCACTAAGCTCCTGGTAACGGTCTTGGAGTGATTGGAGCTGCTGATCGTGGCGACCGAGAATAGCGCCCTGTTTGTTAATGACGGAGCGGAGTGGATCTGCTGGGTCCATACTGGCCAGTCCATACTGTCATGAACCGAAGTTCAGCGCACAAGCTGGACCCAGAAGCAGAGCCAACACACACAGGAGTACGAGAAAATAAACTTTATTTTAACTGAAGGTGTCCCGGGAGGGTAGAAGGAAAACACGCGTGAAACTAGAGAAACCAAGGGACCGGGAGATGAGTCGCGCAGGAACGCCGAAAACGGGACTGTGGGAGGCTGCAACAGAAAAAGGAAAAGAATTATTGGGGCGCGGGGAAATAGCAGCATACGTGGGGGAAGAGTATGAGTCTTACGATGACAGCGGGGCCGTGGGAGCCGGAGGGAGGGGTGAGGGTCCGTGGGGGAGCTCCAGGAAAGTCGAGGTGGCGAGTACTGAAGGCGATCCAAATTCCAGATGGGCAGGTGGACAGGCAGGTGGCTCAAAAAACACGCCGAGTTGTTATCTGAGTGCACAGGACAGAATTAGCGCTAGTTCAGACAGATGAGTTTTCACAATCGCTTTCCTGCAGGTGTACGTTACCGCTGTGAGACGACTACGGACTGGCGTGGAGAAGCAGGCTGGGCTGGATCAAATAGTCCACCTGATGATCGCCTGGGATGGGGTGCAGGTGTGGAGTTAACAGCCACGCCCGTGGGCGTGGGCATCCCATCAGCACCTCGGACGCCGGGCCGCGGACCATGACACTGGGTCACCGACCCAGGAACCCTGACAACTTTTTATCCATGTCTCTGTTATAATTAATACATTTTTGTTTTTCTTTAACAAGTTCATCAATTTTTCTTTTTTATTATTAATTGACTAAAAATTGATCAACACCCAGCTTCCGTTATCCCCTGCATCGCATTCACTATCATCACCACTGTTATCATCACGCGTGTCAGTGCTATTAGGTGTTGAGGGCTCATAGTCTTTATCTCTCTCTGTGTCATCAACACCACTCTCCTCATTTCCTTGATTACTTTCTTCCTCGTTGCCACCACCACTCCTTGTTTCAGGAGCAGGCTGTTCTTCACGTGCTTGTGGAGCTAGCTTGTTCACCTTGTATCTGTAAATAAAACCAGTGAAGGTCAGGTCAGTGTGATTTCAGCTGTAAGTGGTCACCAACAACAACAAACAACAAACAGGATTTACACTCATGCCAGATTTACCTAAAACATCTGGAATGCAATAAATTTACTAATGAAATCCTGCCCGACTGTGACATGATGTTATTTATAGTTTCCTTGGTGATCATTTATGGAGGACTTAGTAATTCAGAAGATGTTGATATAAGTTATTGCTCCAACTTGGTAGATTTGGTGTGATCATACCAAATTCTTTAAAGGATATGACTTTAATTCAGGCATTGTTAAGTTGTTCTACTGGTGTCCATTTGAGCAACTGGAGGCTTTAACTCTTGGTTAGTGAGCTTCAGGGTTTTAAACTGTGTCATATGTTGTCATATAACTCACTACAAACACAATTCAAAGGCAGTGACAGCAGTGAGCCAGGTGTGATTTGTAAACATAAGAAACATGGAATGGATCCCTGCCACATGTGTGTGCTGGAGTTTCACCTGTGACATAGACAAGCTTGTTTTCTTGGAGCCTGCTGAAAGGAGGCATACTGGATATTCTAAATTAATCTGTTTGCTAAGTTACATGTATTTTCACATTAAATTCTGCGGATGAGACACATTCTCCGTGTGTTTCAGTGTGTGAGATACGAACATGGTGACAGTGATGGTTGAGGTGTGAATTAGAGGGCACTAGAGCGAAGACACATTTTAAGATACTCAGGTTGATGTCTAGTGGGCCTTGTGGATTTTGTTCCTGGAGTGGTTTACCCACCTGTAGTTCGGACACGGCCCGGAAGTAACTAGGATAGCAACCTTGGGTGTGGAACCCCAAAAAAGCTTGTTCATGCTTGCGTCCCCCTGCTTGTGGATGCACAGGCAGGCCCAGCGGTTTCTGGTTAGCCAAGGTTGGCGACTTGAGAACTTAGGACTCGAATTAGCCTCAGTATAAACAAAGAGACTGCTGTGTAATCACGGGTTGATGTTTATTCCAGCGTAGAACAAGATACATATTATTAAAAAATCACAGGTTGAGTTCTACATTGGGTAAAAAGGTTGAATCACTTGCTTCAACGGTAAAAATTGTTGATTGTTGTGTGCCTGTCCCCTGACGAATGTGTTTAAAACAAAATAAGAGAAAAGAAGAGACACAGAAAAGAGGGTAATTCGGAGCCACATAGAGACAGACTTAATTGGGTGAAATTCTCAGTTGTGTAAAAACAAAAGTGAAAGGTGAGTAGTGATGTGAAATATGTTGGGTTTTAAATCTGACGAGGAGAAAGGAGAAATAAAGGGAGAGTGGAGAACTATTGAGAAGCAGAGAGAGGAATGTTTTGTGAGACTGGTGTGCAGTTTGTGCTGTAAAGGTGGGCATGTTGCCTACTTGTCTATGAAGCAGTGATGAAAATGATATTAAATAAGTGTCTCAGTGTGTTAATACAGGCTATGGACCTGGATCAACCGTCCACCACGAGCACAGTGGCAAGAGCAAAATGATAGATTAACATAATGGGAACCACACCCAGCAAGAATCAGCAGCTGTGAAACGGACAGCAGCGAGGAGAGAATTAGAGGAAAAATTAAGGTTTTAAGAGCACACAGCTAGCAGAAAGCTAAGGCAGAGAGAAGCTTTGCTGGATCTGCAGCTCCACTGAACCCACATAAAATTAACCCGCCTACTAATGCACACACATGCAATGAAAATCAGCTTACACTCATGAACACGTGAAGATTTTTCAGCAATATTAAAGCAGGGAAAATTAACATATACTTGTTGTTAAATTCTAAGTTCATACACTACTAACAAATGACATCTATGGGTTGCAGGACAACAGCTTAACTTTAAAAAAAAGAAAATAAAGAGACTGGTATGTAAACATGTACCTGTTGTCCTGGCAACTTGGTGGGCTATGAGTTGATTATGTTATTAAAAAATAAAAAGTGGGGCGAGAAGGCTGTCACAGGGCCCGGCCCAGCCTTTCTCCCCTATCCTTGTAACACAGCAAACACAACATCATTTTCCTGTTTGTACACTCCTGTCTGTTTTTTGTTTTGTTTTTTCTCTTTATGCTTGATTACAGACTGCTTTGCCGGCCCTGGAAGCCAAGGCTGACCTGGACTCCAGCGCTCCTCTCTACCATCTTTGATGTGACCCTGACCAAACGCTGCAGCAGCTGGACCCAAAACAACAACCTGAAAATGTCAACGGTGCTGCAGGAAAGGGATCTCATGCAGAGACGGAGGACGCTAAACCCAAGGCCTGTTTCATTACATGAGGGAAATTCCCAGACAGCTTCAGCTGACAGAGCAGACGCCCATTAAGCCCGGATAAAAAGTGAGGCTGAGCAACATAATGCTGACCTTGATAACTCTGCACTAACACTGTGCAGGGCAGTGATGGACCAACACGGATGATCGGGCAGCAAAGAAAAGGGCGTGACAGAGACAGAAGGAGCAACTGAGGTCAAAAGCCACCTCAGAATGGACAAAACACTGGGACGTGGCGTCTTTGGTACAGGGACGAGGCATGATGTCTTCCACATCACCGGGACCCTCTGCAGACTCAGACTCAGCATAAACAGTTTATGAAAGACTCCACACAGCTGGGGGGCACAGGTCTTGAGGATGAGGGGACTCACTCCGTCTGGTCCAGCAGACTTGCCTGAGTGAAGTCTCCTCATTTGCATCTCAACCTGGTATTGAGTGAAGGTGATGGGTGGGGGAGGGGTGTCAGGAATCTCACAGGAGGCAACATGTGAAGAGAGAGGCTGGCACAGTGGTGTGGCTCTGGATTCCAGGCTGACTACAGGTGAGGTTGTGGGGGTAGGAGCAGACACTGTGGTGTCGAATCTATTGAAAAACAGATTCAACTCGTTGGCTCTATTCTCACCTCCCTCAGCTCCCCTGCTGTTGGTTGGCCTGAATCCAGTGATGGTCTTCATGCCCCTCCACACCTCTCTCATGCTGTTCTGCTGGAGTTTCCACTCCAGCTTCCTCCTGTAATTGTCCTTAGCCTCTCTGATCTTGTCCTTTAGTAACACCTGGATCTTCCTCACCTCCTCTTTGTTGCCCCCTCTGAAAGCCCTCTTCTTGTTGTTGAGGAGGGCTTTGATGTCCTTAGTCACCCACGGCTTGTTATTTGGGTAGCAATGAACAGTCTGAGCTGGAACAATGGCGTCGGTGCAGAAAGTTATGTAGTCTGTGATACACTCAGTAAGCCCATTGATGTCCTCGGCGTGAGGCTCACAGAGTGTTTCCCAGTCGGTCACCTCGAAACAGCCCTGTAGTTCCGCTATTGCCTCCTCTGACCACCTCCTAACAGTCCTGGTGGTCACAGGTTCCCTCCTCACAATTGGCACATAGCGGGGGGTGAGGTGAATCAGGTTATGATCTGACCTACCAAGTGGGGGGAGGGAGGAGGAGCTGTATGCATCCTTGACATTAGCATACAGTAAGTCTAAAGTTTTCTCTCCCCTGGTGGGACAGTCCACATATTGTCTGAATGTTGGTAGTGTATTGTCCAGTGATACATGGTTGAAGTCACCCGAGATCACAATACAGGCACTCGGGTGCTGAGTCTGTACCCGAGCTATGGCAGAGTGGATAGTGTCACATGCAGCTGTGGGGTTAGCAGAGGGGGGAACATAGACAGCCACCAAGATGACGTGAGAGAATTCCCTGGGTAAATAATACGGCCTGAGTCCAACAGCACACAGTTCAGTGTCCGGGCAACAAATCCTTTCTTTGATTGTTATATTGGCAGGGTTACACCACCGGTTGTTAACTAAAACAGCAAGCCCACCTCCTTTCCGCTTACCGCTAGCGATGCTGTCCCTGTCCGCCCGAACAGTGTGGAAGCCTTCCACGGAAGCATTCTCATCGGGAATGTCCTGGTGCAGCCATGATTCGGTGAAACACATCAGGCTACACTCTCGGTATTCCCTCTGACTCCGTACCAGTGCTGAGAGCTCGTCGATTTTAATTGCCAACGATCGCACATTTCCCATCACGATAGACGACAGACACGGTTTAAACCTCCTCCTTGCTTCGAGCCTCCGCTGTCTCACCGTCACCTTTTTTCTTCTCTTCTGTCCTTGACCTCTGCATCCCCAATGTGTTTTCCTCCAAATTTCAGCTGGTATTTCTGTGGGCCTGGCCAGCGAGCCGGCCGGCATCAGGGCGATCAGCTGATCTCTGGAGTAAACAGTCCGTGAGTGTAGGAGATGTGCCGCGGTCCCATTCCTTGATAAAAGTAACAGTTCCACGGCCACCAGAAGAACAAAAACTCTCTCAATCCACATGATTGAGTAAGAGATAGAAAACGGAGGAAAACACAAGTCAGAAAAAAAAAGAATACATAAGAAAAAAGAGCTAAACTAAGAGAAAAAGCAGGAGCGACTGTAACAGGCTGCACGCTGGTTGGCGCATGCGCATTACACACGCATTGAGATTTAATTTATGCAGGAACAAAAAGTGCTAGGGTACCAGAGGTTCTAATTTCCACACAATGTTGTTCCATGAGGAAGCATAAACTTCCTGTGAATTTTCTTTTGGTTGACTTGTGGGTTTTGGCTTAGAGGTAGGTTGATTTTATCAGTGAGGTTTGGGTTGTTTTCTTTCTCTAAGAGAGAGAGAGACAGTTTTACGCTTCTACATGTCTGGAACTGGCCCTAGTATTTGTTATGGTTATTATTATTTTATTGGTTACCTTTGTTTTTGCTTTTGTTACAGTGCATTGAGATAAGGAAATCTGAGAGGTGTGATCCACCGATGGTGATATTTTGTGAGTTCATGATTTAACAATCAGCTCTTTAAACCAGGCCTGAAAGATTTAAATTTATAAAATATTCTTACTTGAAAAAGTCGCAAAGTGTGCTTCTCCATGATTATAATGGGCTTGGGAGAAAATTCACTTATATGGGACATTGATCACATGAGATGGTAAGTCCTGAGTCTAAAAGGATTGCAGCGAGTCAATCCAGTCCAAAATCATAAAGAAGTGTCTTCTCATTGACATGACATAATATTGCTGTGAGTGAACACTCACAGCACACACGTGCGCGTGAGACTACATTATCAGCAATACCTGGTATGGATTGGTGTGAATGAATGCATGTGACTGGACTGTGATAGACTGACGATGTGGACTAAAAGTTTTAACTGACTTGATACTGAGACAAAGACTGCACCAACTTTAGGATTAGTAAATGTTGAGCAACAATTCACCCAGCCAGTAAGAAAAGGGTGGATGCTTTGATTTGTTTTTTGCAGGAGCAGGAGGATAAGAGAGACTGGAAGGGGAGGCTGTAGCTTCACATGAGAGTGTGGAACTACAGACTTAACCCTTGGCTGCTAATTTTGAGTTACTGATGTTTTCATTAAGAAAATTGTGTTATATTGGCTGTGTTTTCATTAAAGTATCACATTATATTGTTGGGAATGGCAAATGCAAGAGTGGAGGAAACTTTTGATATCACTCATGCCTGGAATATGTTACTATTAACCACAGCAGGTATGAGATTATAATATTATTTTATGCCATGTTAGACCCCTAATTAAAGATTGTGAATTATTATGTAGTCTTAGTTTGCATTATTCTCCTGAATTAGAAGAAGGTGATAACTATTGCATTCGTTAAACTGATTTGCATTACATCAGACTGCTGATTTATTGTGAATGAATGATATTGTTTTATGATGCATTATACTGCTGAGTTATAAGAGATACTGTTGGCAGAAAGTCATCGCCTTATTTGTCTGATTAGAAGAGAACAGGGCATGCTGGAGTTTTCTGCCCCATCTCAGCAGGAGCAGATAAACGAGGAGCCAAGGTCGTAGCTTAGGCGCCGTGTGAGAGAAAGGATGTGAATGTTTAGGCTTTTATGATAAGGTGGGGGCACCAGAGGCTATAAGAGGTTGATCAATGCTCCACCATTTTGAGATCTGATGCTGTCTGCGTACGGTGTCCATCTCCCATGCGTGTGACTATTAAAATCATTGTTTGACTTAACCCGGCCGGACCAGTGTTGTTATTATGGTTTTTTTCTCTTGTATCCATCCCCAATATTTGAATCCGTAACAAGGATCAACAGGGGGTCCGTGTCCCTGAATTTAAACTGAATCTAAACACAACTGCTGACTTCATGTGTTCTGCTCTGACAGCTGCCATGTGTCACAGCGTGGATAATAAAGCCATCAAACTTCACTCAGCTCCAATAACACCATCAGTGTTTGATCTCCAGAGGATTCATGAGCTTTAACCACGATAAAAGCAGGAAGTTAAGATGAAGATGCACCAGGTTGTGACTGAAGCTGAAAACATACAGATGTGAACAGATTCAAGATTCAAAGATTCAAGATTCAAAGCGTTTATTGTCATATGTACAGAAGAAATAGCATACACAATGCCAAGTTAGATAAGGGTTAAAAGAACAAGATAAGAATAAATAAAAAGATAAAAATGATAAAAAAATAATAATAAAAAAAAGAAAAAGATAAATAACTGCAAATAAGTACAAATAAGTAACTGAAGACACATGTGGCCTGCAGATGTCGATGTACATGGATGTACAAAGGAGTTTAATGTGCAAAATGAACTTAGTGTGCAAAGTGACCTCTCTGCATTGAATCATATCTGTTATTAACCTCTGTCTCTCTTCCACAGCATGTCTTTATCCTGTCTTCCTTCTCTCACCCCAACCGGTCGCAGCAGATGGCCCCGCCCCTCCCTGAGCTTGGTTCTGCCGGAGGTTTGGCATAAAATTTAGTGTTAAATATATCACGAAGGAATCGGTTTTTGTTCCTATGTTCAATTATAAGAAAAATTATGCATAGTTAATTGTAATAAAATATAGATTGAGACCAACTTTATGCATTGTTCAATTAAAAAAAGTATATTTACTTTTTCTTTCGTTTCTTAGAAAGACAACATTTGCACAGTTTTCATATAGCAAAAATGTGAAATCTTACCTGCAGAAAGCTTGCTTTGCAGTCTTCAGAGCTCCACTTAAACGGCTACTCTGACTGTGGAGTGAATGACGTCACATGCCCTGCAAAAGTTTGAGAGCGTGCAGTGCAGGTGCGCAGGGGCAGTGTTGCCAACTTAGCGACTTTGTCGCTATATTTAGCGAGTTTTCAGACCCCCTTAGTGACTTTTTTCTAAAAAGCGACTAGCGACAAATCTGGCGACTTTTTCTGGTGTTATTGGAGACTTATTTATGACGACTTTTTGACGCGTAAGCGGGTATCGCTTTTACTCTCAACAAGCAGCGGGTGCTGCCGTGGGTACCTCGCCCGTTTCAAAGCGCTCACGGGCGGAGAATAGTCCTCCCCCCGCTGCTATCAGGGCAGAAGATGTTCACACCTATGCGTCCGAACTGCAAATGAATCACGCATGAGCGAAGCCGCTGCTCCCGCACTGACTATAACGCAGTCAGTTCTTCTTTTACTGTTATGCTGCTTTGTGGATCGCGAGGTTTAAAACTACTCATACACACACACACACACACACACACACACAGTAACTCCACCAGAGTGCCTATTTCGGGTCACTTTTGCCGGTCCAAGCCCGGATAAAGGAGCAGGGTTGGAATTGTGACATTAAAAAAAACCAATAATTGCTAAAATAAATTTAATTTGTAGTTCTAAATAAACTCTAAATGCATTTAGGACGTTTTTTACTCACTTTGTCTCTTCCATGATGTTATTTCTCTCTCCAACAACGTAGGTTACTATCCGGTTGTTCAGTCTGACGTCACTAGCCGTGTCTGGACCTACAGGGAGTGCAGAATTATTAGGCAAATGAGTATTTTGTCCACATCATCCTCTTCATGCATGTTGTCTTACTCCAAGCTGTATAGGCTCGAAAGCCTACTACCAATTAAGCATATTAGGTGATGTGCATCTCTGTAATGACAAGGGGTGTGGTCTAATGACATCAACACCCTATATCAGGTGTGCATAATTATTAGGCAACGTCCTTTCCTTTGGCAAAATGGGTCAAAAGAAAGACTTGACAGGCTCAGAAAAGTCAAAAATAGTGAGATATCTTGCAGAGGGATGCAGCAGTCTCAAAATTGCAAAGCTTCTGAAGCGTGATCATCGAACAATCAAGCGTTTCATTCAAAATAGTCAACAGGGTCGCAAGAAGCGTGTGGAAAAACCAAGGCGCAAAATAACTGCCCATGAACTGAGAAAAGTCAAGCGTGCAGCTGCCAAGATGCCACTTGCCACCAGTTTGGCCATATTTCAGAGCTGCAACATCACTGGAGTGCCCAAAAGCACAAGGTGTGCAATACTCAGAGACATGGCCAAGGTAAGAAAGGCTGAAAGACGACCACCACTGAACAAGACACACAAGCTGAAACGTCAAGACTGGGCCAAGAAATATCTCAAGACTGGTTTTTCTAAGGTTTTATGGACTGATGAAATGAGAGTGAGTCTTGATGGGCCAGATGGATGGGCCCGTGGCTGGATTGGTAAAGGGCAGAGAGCTCCAGTCCCACTCAGACGCCAGCAAGGTGGAGGTGGAATACTGGTTTGGGCTGGTATCATCAAAGATGAGCTTGTGGGGCCTTTTCGGGTTGAGGATGGAGTCAAGCTCAACTCCTGCCAGTTTCTGGAAGACACCTTCTTCAAGCAGTGGTACAGGAAGAAGTCTGCATCCTTCAAGAAAAACATGATTTCCATGCAGGACAATGCTCCATCACACGCGTCCAAGTACTCCACAGCGTTGCTTGCAAGAAAGGTTATAAAAGAAGAAAAACTAATGACATGGCCTCCTTGTTCACCTGATCTGAACCCCATTGAGAACCTGTGGTCCATCATCAAATGTGAGATTTACAAGGAGGGAAAACAGTACAGCTCTCTGAACGGTGTCTGGGAGGCTGTGGTTGCTGCTGCACGCAATGTTGATGGTGAACAGATCAAAACACTGACAGAATCCATGGATGGCAGGCTTTTGAGTGTCCTTGCAAAGAAAGGTGGCTATATTGGTCGCTGATTTGTTTTTGTTTTGTTTTTGAATGTCAGAAATGTATATTTGTGAATGTGGAGATGTTATATTGGTTTCACTGGTAAAAATAAGTAATTGAAATGGGTATATATTTGTTTTTTGTTAAGTTGCCTAATAATTATGCACAGTAATAGTCACCTGCACACACAGATATCCCCCTAAAATAGCTAAAACTAAAAACAAACTAAAAACTACTTCCAAAAACATTCAGCTTTGATATTAATGAGTTTTTTGGGTTCATTGAGAACATGGTTGTTGCTCAATAATAACATTATTCCTCAAAAATACAACTTTCCTAATAATTCTGCACTCCCTGTACAGTATTCTGAAGAAGGTCTAAAATGTCACTGTGTGTGCATGTGTGTGTTTTATGTATATGGATTTTTAAATTATTACTCATGATATAACATTGTCCAGACATGGCTGGTAAGGACATGAGGAGGAAACAGTAGGAGCTGTGCGAGGCGACTAAAGGCAGTGGATCCCTCAGCAGCTGTATTACAAAGAGCACAGGTAACATTAACACATGTACCAGTTGTTGGAGAGGTATTCCAGTATAAACAAAAATAATAAGCACAACTGAAATGTTTTGCTTCTATAACATTTTTCTGTCATCATTTTATTATAGATTAAGTGTAAGAGTTGTTAAGTGTGGATAATTAAATAATAGTTTATTGCAATAGCAAGTTGTGTCTTGTTCTCTGATGGACAGCAAGTGGAGAGTGCGGAGCAGGGAAATTATTTTACTGCTATTGGTAAATAATCATCATTATTACTATTGCATTATTAATATAATCTGCAGCATTGATATTGCATTCAGAGGTTTAAACAGTGTGTGTGTCTTTCAGAAAGACTAAGTTGCAGTTGACAGGAAGTTGCAGGCTTTGCAGAACTGAAACCGAAAGTTATTCTGAGGAGCAAGTTAGACGAGGCTATTTGAATTACTAGGTTATTCAAATTGTCTGTTATAAATTTATATTATTTTATTAAGCTCTTAGTAGAGTTTCTTGATTAAAACATTTATTCAACATAGTACATGTAGTTTCAGTTAGGTTATTGCACATAAGGATGAGCCTCTGGTCTGGTAAAAGGTCAGAAGTGCAACGGGTGAGATGAGAGAGCATTTGAGGACGACACACACACACACACACACACTCAGTTAGAGAGAATCATTTATAGGTGGAAGTTTAATCATGTTTTGCTTGGGGTTGCAAAAAGAGCAGTTTGTCGCAGAACTGCTGCTGAGGTGTCAAGATGACAAGCGAGCATCCGGCAGTGAGAGGAAGTACCGACAATGAAGATAGAAGACAATGTTCTTTTAAACCGCGTTAAAAGTCATTTGATTTGGTTTTGATTTGATGCATGCATATATTCTGTCTGTGACGTATGAAGGGGTGTCATTAATTCAAACCCTGATGCTATAAAAATCTGTGTATGCTTTGATTAAGTCGAAGATCAATCCCTGTCGTTTTTTTTGTTTTGTTTTTGTTGCCTGTCCCGTTTGGCTCTTTTGCCATCAGAATTGTTGTCTAAAGGCGAAGAAAGATGCCCAACGGATTTACTTTACCAAATGGACCATCCCAGCCTTGCCGTAATGGTCCATTTGATTCACCTTTTATTGTTTATTTTATTTTCACTTGCTGAATACGGGACAGACTTGACTGGGGGAAAGAAGGGGAGAAAGAAAGAGGGAAAGAGAAACAGCTGAGAAGAGGGACGGGGGAGAAGGGCAAAAGACAAAAACCAACAGAACGGGCAGAGAAAAAAAATGCATATATCAATCACCTGGATCACCTGCTGAGAAAGAAAAAAGAAAACAAGCAGAAGAGAACAAGAGTAATAGAATAAACAACATCACAATGATATATGGGAATGTGACAGTAAATACTAAATATTAAACATTATTGTGCAGCACATACGATCAACAGAACACAGTGTGCTTTGAGGTAGGAGCCAAAAAGGGTGTAGTTTGTGGGTGTGATCACCCTTGTGTACACCTGTGAGCATGGACGCGCTTGTTTTTAAAAGGTTCCTTCATGTAATGATCTGCTAGAGGGTGTGGGGGGGCCACAGCCCCGTCCTCCAGGGCATGAAGCAGGTATGGAGGAGATCAAAACTCCAGACATCCAGAGGCCCCCAGAACACAAGAGACCAAGGAAGACCAACAGAGGGGCAGCCGCGCCACTGTCCCAGAAAGAGCTGAGGAGAGTCCCAGATGAGGGCTCACTCAGCAGCCGCGGAGCAGAAGCCAGGGGGAGTTGCAGTGACGCGCCCGTGAGCTCCGCCGGCAGCCAGCTGCGCCTGAGTGACCGAGCCCCAGGCCGAGAGGCCGGGGGCACCCCACCTCCGAAGTGGCCTGAGCGAGCCCCAGGCTCCAGGCCCCGATAAGCGGCCGCCAAGGACTGAGCCGGTGTGTACCTGGACACCCACCCCTGGACACAAAGAACCACCAACGCACCGAGGGCGTCTGCCACTGACAGGGGAAGTGGTGGTAGGGGGAGATAGGCCTCCAAACCCTGGAGGGCCTGAGGTGTCCCCAGAGAGGTGGCGCCTGACACCCAACCTGACATATAGACACAGACATACAGGCACACACAGACACAAACATCCATTCCCACCCTCATGCTCTCATATGCACTTACTCCACACTCAACCAACGTGGAGACAGACATACACACGATCACACTCCCCAAGCGTACTCTACAAACCGGGTCTAGGTACCCTTGCCCCTGGAGGGGGGAACTGCACCCAGGTGGTGTTACCCTTTTCCCTGCGGTGGGGAGAGGCAGACCGCCCCGACTCGGCAGCAGCAGGGAGGCCCCACACTCCAGACCGCAGTCGGACGGCCAACTCCTCCTCCTAGCCCCCTGCTCCAGCAGGCCACAGAGAACGGGGGTGAGAGAAGACTCCAAACCTCCCTCCACCCGCTCATTGTAGTGTTGATGCATGTGTGTTCTAAGGTGCATTTAAAACCCAGGAGGGCATGGAGCTACCTGCCAGAGAGCAGCAGGTAAGCGCATAGCCCCTCCTGCTAGCCCTCAATGTCTATGTGTATTTAAAATTGAGAGGTGGGCAACGACGCCAGGGGTGGGGTGTACACCCTGATGGTAATTTGGATTCCGTGTAGCGTGCCCACCCCCAAGATCCTATATGTATGTGTAATGAGAGTGTGAGTAATGTGAATGTCTAAGTTGTGGGATAAAATTGAGGCAGAGGCAGCCAGAAGGGGACAGAGGGGACGGGGGGGTAGCCTCCCCTGCACCCTGGTGACATACCCCTACTCCAAGGTCCTGCATGTGTGGGTGGTTGTGGTGGAGCGGGAAGAGGGAGGCAGCTGGAGATGGGGAGGGAAGGAAGGGAGGGGCAGGTGACCCCTCCCTGGGGCCAGCTCCCCTGCTGACCCCAGGAGGCACCCCCAGGGAAACCGCCAGGTAAAGGGGGCCCAGGCCCATCCAGACCGGGGCCCAGTGCAGCAGCACCTCCCAGCCCCACAGAGCCCGGGACAGTCCACCCAACCCCACCACAGAGAAAACTGCACCCACCCCACCATCCACTCATCTTCCAGACTACATAAGACAGTAAACGCCCAGGCTGAGATCTTCCTCCACCTCTCCTGTATCTCCCCCTCCTGCAGAGAGAGTTCCTGAAGAGAGGAAAGCTCCTGCAAGATGTGACAATCTCCCCCACCAGTTGAAGAGCCCCCCAGGTGGCTCGATGCACCGGCGGCACCCTGCGCCAGGGCCGGGCCCCCATGCACCCACCCGCCCACAACCCCGGCAACACACCAACCAGGACCCAAGCCCCCGAGGCCCGGCCAGGGCCCCAGCCCAGAGACGGAGCACCCCCAGAACCTCACGCCCATCCCGGACCCACCCAGGGGCAGCCAGGCTACCAGGTCAGTAACCCACGTCCGTCAGCACAGACCCTCCCCTAGCCCCGCTGCACGTAGCCACGAGGAAACAGTCACCTGAGAGCCAACAGAGCCCCCAACCGGACATGACCGCTACCCCGGGTTGAGCCCCCCAAGGAAGATGCCTCCGGGGAACCCCCCGACGCCCTAAGCCTGTCCCTACCCCCACACCAATCACAACAGTGAAGGCGGGACCAAACTATGACCCCCCACCCCCACTAGGTGATGGAGCTGATCAAAGGAGCCCAGAGCAATTGATCTGATGTGGTGGCAGAGGCTGTATCAAGACTAATGTAATCTAATAGATAATTTCTATATTGGTTAGAATTAAGATTGTTTTTATTTTTCCAGTTCATGAGGACTGTTTTCTTGGCTATGCATAGGGCAGTGAAAACCATATGGGCGATATTCTTTTCTGAAGTGACATTATCTAAACTGCCCAACAAACACACTAAGGGGGAGGTTGGAATGTTACATTTCAGACACTTCAATAAGTCTTCACATATCTCGCACCAAAACTTCTGAACTGGTGGACAGAACCAAAGAGCGTGGATATAATTGTCCGGTGAATTGGTTTGGCAGTGTGAGCGGTTGTTGGTAGACGTAAAGCCCATCTTGAACATCCGATAACCTGTATAGTGCACTCTATGTAATATTTTGTATTGAATTAATTGAAGACTGGGATTTCTGATTAGATGAAAGGTTTTTAAGCAAGTCTGAGACCAGAAGTTTAGGTCTAAGTTAACTGATAAATCCGCTTCCCATTTTGCAATAGGAAGTGATATTGATTCATCTGTTTTAGAAAGCATTCTGTATATTTTGGATAGTAATTTGGGGGTTTTAAGAGTAAGAAATTGAACCACACTTGGTGGTGTTTGTAGTTCAACTTGACCCGGTTTAAATTTCTTTTTTACTGTGGATTTAATTTGTTGATATTCTAAAAATCTTTTCTTGTTGATCCCATATTGTGTAACTAGTCTGTCAAATGAAATAAATTCTGTTCCTTCTAGTATATGTTCTAAATATTTGATTCCTTTACCACTCCAATCTGAAAAGTTTATCATATTATTGTTTTGTAATATGTCAGGGTTGTTCCAGATAGGTGTACGTTTGCATGGGATTAATGAAGACGCCGTCAATTTTAGAAACTTCCACCATGCTGTCAGAGAAGAGCTGATGTTGATGCTTTTAAAGCATTCATGTCGTTGGATGTTTGAGCTGATAAATGGTAGGTCTGAGATCTCTAGATTATTGCAAAGTGCTTGTTCTACATCTAGCCAAGGTTCATCTAAGAGGGTATGTTTTAGCCATCCTGAGATAAACTGAAGCCTGTTGGCTAAGAAGTAGTGCTGAAAGTTAGGTAGTTCTAATCCTCCTCTATCCTTGGTCTTTTGTAGTGTTTTTAAGCTTATACGTGGGGGTTTATTTTTCCAAAGGAATTTGGACAGACATGAATCTAGAGATCTGAACCAATCTTGTGGCGGTTTAGTTGGGATCATTGAGAATAAATAATTTATTTTTGGTAAGACCATCATTTTTATAGCGGCAACCCTTCCCATGAGTGATATGGGTAGACATTTCCATCTAGCCAGATCGTCTTCTACCTTCTTTAAAAGTGGGATATGGTTTAATTTAGTTAGATCTGCAAGCTTGGGAGAAACATTAATACCTAAATATTTTATATTTCCCGATTGCAGTGGTGTAGAAGAGGAATTATGGAGGGAGCAATTAATCGGTAGGACTGTAGATTTTGACCAGTTAATTGAGTAATCTGATATTCTTGCAAAAGAGTTTATCAATTCAATCACCCCAGAGATATTGGTTTGTGAATTTTGGAGAAAGAGTAACACATCATCCGCATAAAGGCTGATTTTATGTTCCACGTTCTTGCATTTTATGCCCTTAATTACTGAATTCTGTCTAATTGCTGCTGCTAGTGGTTCAATAAAAATTGCAAACAGTGAAGGGGAGAGTGGGCATCCCTGCCTGGTGCCCCTCAAGAGACAGAAGCTGGAGGATGTCTGGTCATTTGTTCTGACACAAGCTGTTGGGGAATTATATAATATTTTTAACCAGTTTATGAAAGAGGATCCAAAACCAAATTTGTGTAAAGTTGCAAATAGAAATTTCCAGTTAACTCTGTCAAATGCTTTTTCTGCGTCTAAAGAGAATATTGTAGTTTCTAGGTTTTTACTGTATGAGTAGTCTATCAAATTAAGTAATCTACATGTATTTGTTGATGAGTGCCTACCTTTTATGAAACCAGTTTGGTCAGGATGAATTAAGAGGGGGGTTATTTTCTCCAGTCTCTTGAGAGAGCTTTGCAGATTATTTTAAGGTCTACATTTATAAGGGATATTGGACGATAGCTTGAGGGATATACAGGGTCTTTGTTTCCAACAACGTTCTGTAGAAAACTGGTGCTGGAATCGACCAGAATTCTTTGTAGAATTCTGCAGGAAATCCGTCTGGACCTGGAGCCTTATTATTGGGCATACTTATCAGGGCTTCCTGGAGTTCACCTGGTGTCAGTGGTGAATCCAGTGCCATTGCTTGAGTGTCCAATAATTTTGGAAGAGTTATGTTGTCCAAAAACTGATCAATTTCTTTTTTAGATGGGTTTATTTGTGGTGAATACAACGTTTTATAGAAATCCCTGAAAATGTTGTTTATTTGTATCGGCCCCTTTAAAGGTCTCTGCATGGCTCTGCTTTGGGTAGTTCTGTGTCTCTCTCTCCTCCAAACCCAGATGGCTGCTGGTACTGAACCGGGTTCTGGTTCTGCTGGAGGTTTCTTCTTGTTAAAGGGGAGTTTTTCCTCTGCACTGTCACTTCATGCTGCTCAGTGTGAGGGATTGTTGAGGTTGAGTCCATATGTCCTGCGAACAACTGCTGGGCAATGACACCATGTAATCTTCTGGGATTCCTTGGATAGAAAACCTGTGAACTGCACTTGTCCTTGGTCTTCACAGCTCACCTTTTTACTGTTTATTGCATCAAAATGCTCCAGTGACATGGATTCTACATTGTAACTGATGTGATGTTCTATAAAGTGGTTTTAATAAAAAAAAAAAGGCAAAAATTAGTTTGTTTCTTTATTCAACTTTTGAACAGCGGGACTCAGTCAGTACATATTCAGTAAATGCAAATTATTTACACGGCAGTGCACTACAGGCATAAATCTAGACCCCTAGATAAAACATGATGGCATTATAGCAGTGACGACTCCTCCACAGTAGCAGGTGGGATTTTTCTTTTTTGAGGACGGCTCCTTTTACCTGTCACTACAGATGGTCTGTGTATGTTTTGATCAAGAGCCTTTTTTGGGCAGCTGAAGAGGAGAAGTCTATCTTATGGCCAACCTCTGGCTGTATCTTGGTCACATTACCCAGCAAAACCCAGTATGCAGGTTCATCTGTAACAGTCCTTGTGCCACGATCAACACTGTTGCTTCTACTTTAAACAGAAGCGCAGTGACGTGGGTGCAGGTCTCTGCGACTCCGGCCATGCAGGTGCAGCGGGCGGCTTCAACCTTCCCTGTGATGCTCACAGTGACCCATGGCTGCAATGCTGGTTCATTCAGTCTTTGAGAGTGCAGGACCTGAAACACACACAAAGTTCTTGTCTTTAAATGAACTATGAGCCAAGGCCGACATGTTTTATCTACTTAATCATTAATGTAACAAAGTGTTTAGAAAGTTAGCACATACATGTAATTTTTCATTTCTTTATGTGTCCATCGCTGCAGGTTATAGTGTAAATCTGCCTGTTCTCTGTCAGAAACCTGCCTGCAGAAAATGAACCTAAAGTATGTAATGCAAGGATGTAGAGCTGGGCGATATATCGAGTTTTTAAAAAATATCGATATATTTTTATACGAGATATAAGATGTGACAATATCCTTTATATCGATATAGTCTATGTTACGTTATAATTATACTTGTGGAGCCACAAGTTTGCCTCTCTTTCGTCCACTTTCGCCTTTACGCAACGTTACTCGGCCTCGCCTCTCCTTCACTGAACACAACTCCCCCTCCTCCCCCATCGCTTCACCTGCAGGAAGCGACAAGATGGACACGGCAAATCTCCGTTAACGAGTTACTGGACGGCGTCAACGTGTTAGCTAGCTAACCATGCTAACGAGCTAACCACGCTAACGCCATGCAGCCCAGAGGTGCTGCACGGACTAAAATCCTTTCATTTTCTCAAATGTTGACAGCGCGCCTTATGTATGAATTCTGGTTGTGCTTGATGGCCGCGAACCGATCTTAGGTGGTACACAGCGCTCAGCAATCTGTCAAAAAATGTTTTAGTACGACTTTGGTAAGCTACGGAGCTGCACCGCTTGATGGATTGTCGGAGGATTACGGCTGAGCCTCGCGGAGTGATACGTACTGTGCTTCAACGTAATATTACCCTACTGTGTATAAGGACCATAAATGGCACCTGTTAAGAGACGTGGTTGCGAAGCGGATTTCAAACTCCAGGCTGTCAGTCACGCAGTACAAGTTGGGAACAGAGCAGCTGTGAAATCTGTCTTTGTTATTGTGCTCAGCGTCTTTTAGTTTACATTTTGACTGCACAATTGTGAGCTTTTTGTTATGCAGAAAAACAACATTGTTTTCTTTTATTTATGGAGCATTATTATTTAATAAATGCTCATAATTTATTTTTGAGTAAATCTTATGTACATCTGCTCTGTGTTAATAAAAGTGCCTGTGTGACATCTGGGACACAGCTTTGACTAAAAACTCTCTTTTTGTTCTTACTTTATGGCTTTAAAAAATATATCGAGATATATATCTTATATCGCCGTCCAGGTAAAAAATATCGAGATATGAATTTTGGGTCATATCGCCCAGCCCTACAAGGATGTCATCACTTTAGAGATGGAGAAAGCATAAAGTGACAATTATGAATCACTTAATATGATAAGGAGATTCTGCAGGTCATTAATCAATGTATAAAACTAAAATAAAATATATTTTTAGTGACACAAGATACAAATATGAAAGCAAGATGTATAATCGCTCAGTTTGGGGAAATTGTGGGTAGCCTGCAAGGGCCTCAACTTCTCCATACCCACAATGTGCAACAATGGGCAAAACTTCCGGCGCCCCCCGTGTGCGGCAGCCTGTTACAGCAGCTCTGCTCATTCTGAGTTTCTTTCTTTCTTATCTTTTCTTCTCGTAATTTTTTATAACTAACGTATCAGTAATTAGACTCTGCAACCATGTTCTACCGTTTTGTGCTAGTTCTGGTCGTTTTTCTTAGTTTATTTCTACTTTTTTCACGCGTGTCTGGGGACCCAGAGCAGGGATCCTTTGTTTACAGTAAGGATCAGCTGTTAGCGCTGCGTCCCGCAGCGGTACTGCCGGCGGACAGACCCGACATTCCCAGCGAGCTGAGGAGGAAAAGACGGGGGTGTCGTGCTGGGAAGGAGCGCCGTCGCCCGAGAAGGAGACGTTATCGACCATCTCTTCCTTCTGTAATCATTGGAAACGTAAGATCTTTGCCCAATAAGATGGATGAGCTCACGTCGCTAACCTGGTCACAGAGGGAGTACCGGCAATGTAGCATCATGATGCTAACGGAGTCGTGGCTAACACCGCTAACTCCGGACACAAGCGTGACACTACTGGGATTTCAGATGCTGCGAGCGGACAGGACGAGAGAGAGCGGTAAGAGGAAAGGAGGGGGACTGGCAGTTTTTGTGAACGACAGATGGTGTAACCCTGGGCACATCACTGCGAAAGAACAACTCTGCAGCAGAGACATTGAGCTGTTAGCCGTTAGCATGCGTCCGTACTACCTGCCCCGGGAATTCTCGCATGTTATCGCAATAACAGCGTATGTCCCCCCCTCGGCCAACGCGGATGCAGCCTGTGACACTCTCCACTCAGTGGTCAGCAGACTGCAAACACAATCTCCGAGAGCCCTTCTCATAATATCAGGGGACTTCAATCATGCCTCTTTGGACTCCACACTGCCCACCTTCACCCAGTATGTGACCTGCTCAACCAGAGACAATAAAACACTGGACTTACTGTATGCCAATGCTGAAGAGGCATACAGTTCATCACCTCTCCCTCCACTGGGCAAATCTGACCACAACCTGGTGCACCTTGTCCCTGTGTATGAGCCCTTAGTGCGCAGGGTGCCACCAGCCACCCGCACAGTG
>NC_140542.1:1603627-1691127 GCF_057382185.1 Mchenga conophoros
CCGGAAACCATCGAATGTCCTGTAGTAGGGATCAGAGAGCAGCTGCACCAGGGACACCACCTGCAGAGAGATGCAGCATCACACACTCTGCCCCCTCGCAGCTCGCTCTAACAAAACCAAGCAGCCAGCATCTGTCAGACCTGCGTGGTGACGTCCCAGCCGTCCTCCAGGCTGACCATGACTGACGAGCCCGTGTCCAGGAGCTCCACCACCAGCACCGACACCTGCAGCACCCTGTGGAGCTGAACGCACACACGCAGTCAGCACAAATAAGAGTCGCGTGGACGAGAATCAGCTGAGAAACACAAAGCGCGACGTACCAGCGCCATCCACTCGGACTCCTCCAGGCAGCGCAGGAAGCTCATGCTGGGGTCGGAGGTCGAGGAGCTCGGCACGCAGGCTTTCATCAGCTTCTTGAAGCTGTTCTTCACCTGCCGCACGTCGCACACCTCGATGGGGACCACCTCCCAGTGCTGGAACGAGTCCTGCTTCCCTCCCTGAGGACAACACGGTTATTGTTGAAGACACCAAAGCACATTTGTTTTCTGCCCTCTTCCCCCTCGAGCTGCGAGCAACACGTTAATGTAGCGGCCAACACGTGTGTCAGTCTCAGGGTTTATGTCCTGCGTGTACGTGCTGACTGTTAGCGTGACAGAATGACGGCTCTGCTGAGGTTGTTTTTCCTCTCGGTGAGCGAACAAACCTCAGAGGTTTCTGACTGCAGTTTAGCTCCAGAGTGGATCTGCAGTGTCAGTTTGAAGCTCGCAGGGGTTACTGTGCATGTGTCGGAGTACTGCTGACACCCAGAGTCTCAGCTACAGGCAGGTTGTAACCCAGCGCTTTGTATTTGTATTTATGTCAGTTGTCAGAGTCGTGCCAGCTAGCTTCAGCTCTTAGTGTAGGGACTTACCTTGAGCTGAGCTTTGTCCCCGATGATGTAGAGGTACGCCTTCTGCTGGCGGAGGAACATCGCCTCGCTCGGCCCCCCGTTGGGCTGTGGAGACTCTTTCCCAGCCAGACGTGTCCCCACATCTGGGTTGTAGGCACTTAGACGTCCGCTGCCTCGGATACTGCCCCATTTACCTGCAGTTTTAGCACAAACACACACCAGAGTCTTTAGAGCCTGTCGATGTTAGATGCCATTAAAGCATCGCTCCACTCTATAACAACCTGAGCTGTACAGGAGTGGAAGCATCCTTTAATTTGTCTACAGTGTCCATGGCTACAGGCGGCCATGCTGGTGATGAAGGTCTAACTGTTGCTGACATTCAGCAGCGAGAAGAATCAAACAGTAAACAACAAACAGACGTCAGACAGCAAAGCTGCTGCTGCAGCAGCATGCACACTGAAGAACAAGCAACAGCTCATTAGTCCTCAGAGACAGCACGCTACCAGGAGGATGCCAGACACACAGACGCTACTGTTAGACATCTGATTGGTTAGAAAGGAGTGGTAGAGGGGAGTCAGGGGCGTGGCCTACTGTACCTCTAGCAGGGTTCCTGGCCTTGCCAGACACTTTGGGCTGAGAGAGGGAGATGACTTTGGCCCTTTGACCCAGAGCTGAGGTCAAACAACAAAGATGGCCAATTAACCAACAATGGAGTCACACACACACAGACACACACACACACACACACAGACACACACACACACACACACACTCACACTCTCTCTCACACACACACACACTCTCTCTCACACACACACACACTCTCTCTCACACACACACACAGACACACACACTCTCAGACACACACACACACTCTCTCACACACACACACACTCTCTCTCACACACACACACACACACACACAGACACACACACACACAGACACACACACTCTCAGACACACACACACACTCTCTCACACACACACTCTCTCACACACACACACTCTCTCACACACACACACACTCTCTCACACACACACACACACACACACACACTCTCTCACACACACACACACACACACACACACTCTCTCACACACACACACACACACACTCTCTCACACACACACTCTCTCACACACACACACACACTCTCTCACACACACACACACACTCTCTCACACACACACACACTCTCACACACACACTCTCTCACACACACACACACACTCTCTCACACACACACACACACTCTCTCTCACACACACACACACACACACACACACACACACACACACACACACTGAACATTAGGATGGATGTACTGTAGCCTCGTCCTGGTCCAGTCCCCTGGACAGCCTCCTGCAGCTACACAGAGCAGTGCAGGCGGAGAGCCTCTCACCTCCTCTGCTGAAGGTTCCAGGAGCGTCCTCCTTGGCGCCCATCACCTGCTTCATCAGAGCTCCGATCTTGGGCTGCCTCAGCTTATCTGATGAGTCTGTGAACAAAGGAACCATTAGCTCTGTGACCCCGCAGTCACGTGGCAGTAGATGGTCGCGTCTGCGAGTCACTCCACCTACCAGACGTGTTCATGTGTGTGGATGTGAAGCCACTCAGCGTGTTTCTGCCACTGTTCTCACTGTAAGAAGGCATGGAGCTGATGATGGCCTGGAGATACTTCTCCTGCTCCAGACTGGTGGAGTCGGCCTGAGAGGGCACTGCACAGAGAGGAGACGCTCAGTGCTTCAGAAGGCCGTTCCTTTCACACCACAGCACATGTTAGCGTGGTTACAGGGCACACAGTGGCAGCGGATGAGACGAAAGCACCTCTGTGCGCCTGCGAAGGGTCGGCCGGGCTGGCCTCAGGTTTGACAAACTAAAAGTACTAAACTGCTAAGAAAGGAGGTCATCAGTCAGCTACCATCCTCTGCATCAACAACACATGAATCAGGTTACCTGCAGTGGGGGCATTGGGAGACTTGAAGAAGCCCACCACCCCCTTGGCGTGAAGCCCCGCTGAGCGCAGCAGGACGGCCTTGGTCCGTGGATTCCTCCAGCACACCACAGGGAAGCGGTTCTGTCGGTAGCAGCGACAGATTCTGTTGATAGTTGAGTCTGGGATGCTCTGAGGGACGATCAGCAGGCCGGGGTAGCTGCGGCACACACCACACGCGGTGAGTCACGTGACACAGACTAACTATACATGGACCAGTCTCCTGCTGTACGATCCACTGCGCCCTACCTCCTGCACACGGTGTACATGCGGTTAGCGGTGGAAATCCTGAAGGGCTCGTTCTTAGACCGCGTCAGGCTGTTGCTAAGCGTCCCCAAACCCAGACGCTGGTAGTCACGACAACAGGCTCGCTCTACAACGTTGCTCATGGTCTGTCTGTCTGACGAGCGGATGGTGGAGGACAGGGTCAGGGAGCTCTGGTCCACTTCCTCTGACACTGTGGAGATAAACAGCGGCGCTCACAGAGTCTGCACTGAACAACCATTCACGTCTGAAGAAGTTAACGTTCGGGGAAGTCTGCCAAAATAAAGGCTGACGTGGTGAAAGTGCGGTGGTGTAAACTACCTGAGATTTCATCTTCATCCAGCTCTGACTGGAAGCTGCTCCTGTTCTCCCAGGTGGGAGGAGAGTACTTCTTCCTGGTCACATATTGGCGGCCAATGGTTCTCTTGGCACTCTTCACCAGGTTCTTGGAAAGAGTCCTGAAACAAACAAAGGAACACGACGTTGAAATAAGCCACAGGCCTCGGCGTGGGCCTCCTGATGAATCGACTCGCACTTGTGCGTCATGTTGTGTCACAGAGACAGTGAATGGAGGGTTTGTAGCACACAGTGCAGAGAGGAAGCCGCTGTGGTCCACCGACTAATTATTCAAAAGCCTTTTTCCTGCACTCCTCATAGTCTCTTTACTGTGTGTGTGCGTGTCTGTGTGTGTGTCTGTCTGTGTGTGTCTGTGTGTCTGTGTGTGTGTCTGTGTGTCTGTGCGTGTCTGTGTGCGTGTGTCTGTGTGCGTGTGTCTGTGTGCGTGTGTCTGTGTGTGTCTGTCTGTGTGTGTCTGTCTGTGTGTGTCTGTCTGTGTGTGTCTGTGTGTGTGTGTGTCTGTCTGTGTGTGTGTGTCTGTGTGTGTGTCTGTCTGTGTGTGTCTGTGTCTGTCTGTCTGTGTGTGTCTGTCTGTGTGTGTCTGTCTGTGTGTGTGTGCGTGTGTGTGTCTGTCTGTGTGTGTCTGTCTGTGTGTGTCTGTGTCTGTCTGTGTGTGTCTGTCTGTGTGTGTCTGTCTGTGTGTGTGTGTGTCTGTCTGTGTGTGTGTGTGTCTGTCTGTGTGTGTGTGCGTGTGTGTGTCTGTCTGTGTGTGTCTGTCTGTGTGTGTCTGTGTCTGTGTGTCTGTGTCTGTCTGTGTGTCTGTGTCTGTCTGTGTCTGTGTGTGTGTGTCTGTGTGTCTGTGTGCGTGTGTGTGTGTCTGTCTGTGTGTGTCTGTGTGTCTGTGTGTGCGTGTCTGTGTGTGTCTGTGTGCGTGTCTGTGTGTGTGTGTCTGTGTGTCTGTGTGTGTGTGTCTGTGTGTGCGTGTCTGTGTGTCTGTGTGTCTGTGTGTGCGTGTCTGTGTGCGTCTGTGTGCGTGTCTGTGTGTGTGTGTCTGTCTGTGTGTGTCTGTGCGTCTGTGTGTGCGTGTCTGTGTGCGTGTGTCTGTGTGCGTGTGTCTGTGTGCGTGTCTGTGTGCGTGTGTCTGTGTGCGTGTCTGTGTGCGTGTGTCTGTGTGTGTGTGTCTGTGTGCGTGTGTCTGTGTGTGTGTGTCTGTCTGTGTGTGTGTGTCTGTCTGTGTGTCTGTGTCTGTCTGTGTGTGTGTCTGTCTGTGTGTGTCTGTGTGTCTGTGTCTGTCTGTCTGTGTGTGTCTGTGTCTGTCTGTGTGTGTGTGTGTCTGTCTGTGTGCGTGTGTCTGTGTGTCTGTGTGCGTCTGTGTGCGTGTGTCTGTGTGCGTGTCTGTGTGCGTGTGTCTGTGTGCGTGTGTCTGTGTGCGTGTCTGTGTGCGTGTGTCTGTGTCTGTGTGTGTCTGTCTGTGTCTGTGTGTCTGTCTGTGTGTGTGTGTCTGTCTGTGTGTGTGTCTGTCTGTGTGTGTGTGTGTCTGTCTGTGTGTGTCTGTGTGTCTGTGTCTGTCTGTGTGTGTGTGTCTGTGTGTGTCTGTCTGTGTGCGTGTGTGTGTCTGTGTGCGTGTGTGTGTCTGTCTGTGTGTGTCTGTGTGTCTGTGTGTGTCTGTGTGTGTGTCTGACTGTGTCTGTGTGTGTCTGTGTGTGTCTGTGTGCGTGTTTCTGTGTGTGTTTCTGTGTGTGTGTCTGTGTGCGTGTTTCTGTGTGTGTGTCTGTGTGTGTGTCTGTGTGTGTCACTGAAAGCTTACTGAGACTTTAAATAAGAGACCAATGAAAGCTCAGGGAGCTTGTGCCCACAGACCAACAGAGACAGAAAGCTTTCTAAACCCGGTGTGGACTGTGATGTCAGGGTGGGCGGGGCTGAGGGGGCGTTCCTGGTGCAAATGGAACGCATCAACTGTATCCGAGGTCCTGCATGAACATTCAGGAGCTCGAGGTAAACCTGAAGGCCTCAGCAGAGCGCAGCAGCACTGACGTTCCTGATCTTACAGCTGTGTCACCTGCTGGCCCACCCACAGTGACGGGTCAGTGATCTAACACGACTGATGGCGCTCTCCTTCTATTCACAGCGTCAGCTTCAGTCCCTCCACACTTACTTGAGCGACTGGTTCTTGTCCTTCGTCTTGTGCTCCACCACCATTTTGCCACTCTGACCCACAGTGAAGGCGAAGGTGCCCTGCACATGCTGAGGGTAACGCAGTTTGTGCAAATGCTTCCTGAAAACTTCCGCCAGATCGGACGCCACCTCCTCATCAAAGGCAATCTTCATAAGCTACACAGAGACAGAGACAACACGAGGTCAGAGCGCCAGCTTCTAGTTTGGCTGAGAGCTGATCGGCGTGATTCTGAGGAAGGTACCTGGAAGGTGCAGGACCGCAGCTGGAGCCCCTCCTGGACAAACTGGTCCATCGTTAACGAGACCGATATCCTCTTCTCCTTTGTCAGGGAGGCGACGGGGAAGGAGCGAGTGACTGCCTGCTCTCCAACTGCAGGAGGACACCGCGGTCAGCGACAGAACGGGACAATCGACAGAGCTGCAGCCAAAATTCCTCTTACCCAGTGGATCGGTGGGCGTGCCCTTGAAGATGAGCCGGTACGTGGTAAGGAAGATGGCGCCCTCCGCTGGCAGTAGAGGCGGACCTCCCATTAGCCCCGTGGCCTCCTCGCGCCCATCGGGGATTAGGTGAACACGCATGCCTTCCATCACCAGCTCCTCGCCAGGCAACAGAGTCGGCCTCAGCAGCTTGGGCTGAAAGACAGAGAGCGACAGAGATGACCCCGTGCTACGACATCACAGCCAAACATGGCCGACAGACATCTAAAACTACATGCGCTTATCTTAGTCACAGGAACACACTTTGTTAAAGAACCACTGCAACCGTTGCATGCTTTCACACCCGTGCTGAGGGCAACCTGCACCAGTGCATGAGCCCACAGACACACAGAGAAACATGTCACAATGTGCAGCGATGGTCTCAGTGGGCCGACTGCTGAACAAGAGCAAATAAGAAGCTGGCTTTTTCCTCTAGACCCTTACATCACTTCCTGTCCTCCGGCGAGGCCTGGGAGGTTTCTAAAGAGCGGAAATCAATTACAGCTTTGGTAGCGTGTCGCAATAACACCCTGAGCCACAAGTTCAGCTGTTATTCGCCTGACCCTGCATGCTGCGAGAGCAGGGCAGAGATGGAGGGCGCCCTTCCTGGATCAAGCTCACATACAGCCGCCCATCATGAACAGCACCCTTCAGATGGAAGGCACGCAGCTCTGAAGGCCCTGGGAGAGCCGCTCCGGCCTCAGATAGCAGACCGCACACCCCACATGCACGGCTCCGGCGTGCTGCGAGTCACACGCTTCTGTCTGCAGCTGACAGACGTACCTGCCGTGGCGCTTTGAGCCTGAGCTGAAGGGATTGGTGAAGAGGGGAGTGGGCGGGGCTGGTTGGGGTTCTGCATGGCCTTTGTCCAGTGGGATGTAAAAACATGAATTGGTTACCTTTTGGATGGGAGGCAGTCTCTTACTCTCCCTGTGGACTGCTTCCAACGTCTCGATGTGCATTTGAACGATATCTGCAGAGTGAGAGTGCAGAGACAGCGTGAGGCTCGAGTGCTTCATGCGTGTGGCTGACACGAGGCAGACGCGGCGATTCGTCCATACCTGGTATCATGGCGTGGAGAGCTTTGAGGTGCTCGTTGGTCACGCCGCTCTCGTTGCACACTTTATCGACAAAGCGGTTAATGAAGCGCACCACAGAGTTGGCCACGTCTGAGCTCTCTGCGTCTTCGAAGCCGCTCTCCGTGTCGTAGCTTTCCGCCATGCTGCCTGCAATGCTGCAACACAAACACACGCTCTGAGCACGGACGAAGCCCCAGCTGATCGAACAACTCGATGTAAACAATAACTCCACACTCATGGGCGATGCCCGTGCTGGTCACAGAATAAAAGGAACGGTCTCTGTTTTAAAGACAGATGTTGGGATTTCACAATAAAAGCCTGTCTTACTAAACACAAAGTGAATGTGACAAAAACAGACATTTTATGTCTCAGCCAATCAGCCGCTTTGAGTGTGACAGTGTTTGATGACACTAAGACATGCTTAGCTGGATTGTGTGAAGATAAAAACATGTTTCTAAAGAGTTGTTTGTACTGTGGGCGCGCCCTCTGTGGGCAGACGGGCGCTCCTACCTGTTTGTGACGTAGCTGTTGCTGACGCTCTCCACGTCTCCGAGGCCGGAGCTCCGCAGCAGCCGGTTCTTGCTGGTGTCCAGCGGGAGCAGCAGGTAGCTCATCCTGTTGGCGTAGTGGATGGCCTGGCTGAATACCGTGCTCTCCTCCTTCTGCACGCGCTCCATCTGCATTTCTTTGCTGAGCGTCGGCCACAGCCGGCTCTGCTCTGACGCCAGCTCCAGGGCGCCGATTTCCCTTCTGTTGCCCGAGGCGACGTGCTGTTCCTGAGAACACATCGGGATGGACAAAGCTCCGTCAGTTAGACGGTGAACTTTTAATCACGTGTGCGGAGCATGGGACATGCGGGCGCTCTGCTCACCGAGTTGTTGTGCTGCCCTCCGTCCTCCGTCTCCAGGTACAGGTGTCGGATGTGGTTCTGCACGTCGCTGTAGAACATGGCCTCCCAGAACTGCATGTTGGTCCACACCATGTGCTCCTGCACACAGCTGTAGGCAAACTGGGTGACGCCTGCTCCCAGTTTCTGTCAGACAGAACACAGACGTCCAATCACAGGCTCAGTAACACCTCAAGCTGTACAGTGTGGGCGAACTCTCATTTTAGGAAGGATGCACTCACTCTGCAGAAGGCTGTGACCAGGGGAAGAAGCGCCGCCGCGATCCCGTGTTCATCCATGTGTGAACAGTCCTGAACAGAAAGAGCAGGAAAGCACTGAGCTCCAAAACAACGAAGCACAGAGACGTGTGTGAGGCTTCACGCTTGACCTGCAAAGACTTCTATGACATGTGATCAGCCTGTATACACCTCCAACAGAAGAAACGGCTCGTGTTTAAGAGCATCTGCTCTGGCAACAGCCAGGTCGGCGAGCTGCAGCTGTGGAAACCTGACGAGTGAACAACAGTAACACAGCTGTTACTGTCACTCTGACGAGGCTGAATCCATTCTACAGGAAGTCAAAGCTGCCACCTGATGTCAGTATGGGTCACACTCTGAACACTTCCCATAATGCCGTTCAGCGGCTTGTTTTGTGACGCCCACAGGCACGTCCTCGTGGTGTGCTTCGACACTATCAGGCCCCTTGTGTGCCGGCTCACCTGTAAGGTGCAGTTCATCATGCGCACAATGTAGTCAAACTGCTGGTCATCCAGCACAGCTCGGTTCTGCAGGACATGTTGATTGAGCTCCTGAGTCAAACACACGCGAGCTGCCCGACCCTTCAACGCCCGCAGCACCGCTGGCATCAGCTGCACAGACGACGTGACAAACGACCACGATCAACACACAAAAACAGCCTGCAGACCGAACAAAGTTTGTGAGTGCGTCACAGACACACACGCGTCTTTACCTTCTTGGCCTCCAGCATTTTGTTCTCAAAAATGTACGTGATGCAGTTCCTGACCACCTCCAGCCTGCGAGCGCTGTTCGCCATCACGTTGCCGTTCCTGTCCACGATATCTCCTGTGGAGCAAAGGGCGTCAGACTCGCCACAGCACAGAAGCTACGCCTCCTACGCACGCACTGTCAGACTGTATGAGGTTAACACAGGAAGTTTAAGATGCACGTAAGCAGGGTCAGCGCCAACTCAGAGCGGGTGTTGGCCGCCTTCAGTTAACCTCACGTTACAGTTTCACCACACTGAGGCTTCGGCCGATATGAGTTTGCAGTCGGGTCACGTGCATGCTAAGAACAGCTCACCCAGCGGCGGCCCAGATGGCACCATGCTCTTGAGCTCCGGCTTGACGGCGGGAGGTGCGGTCTTGAGCTTGGCAGCAGCGTGATCGATGAACAGCTGCACCGCTACGTCGTCCAGCATGGGGAACGGCGCCCGATTCTGTGCGTTGTTCTGACTGTTTTCTGACGGTCGCTGGATTTTGTGCATGGCCACAGCGGGGTAGGGATTCTCCTGAGAAAACAGAAAGACGGCGATCGTTGAAGGAAGAACGGAGGAATGGCGACAAACAGAAACCGTAAGAAAGTTCAATCGATGAAACGCACATTTTTGAAGAGCTGCTCTGCAACCTCCTTGGCATGGTTCATGACTTTGTGCGGACAGGCCTCCTCTTGTCGTATCCGCTCCACCTGGTTTGCTACCAGCTGTAGAAAGAGGACAGCAGTGATGTTAGTAGCTTTCTTCCGTATCTGAGCCACACTGTGCTCAGTGACCAACGATCGTGTCTAGGGCTGCTCAATTAATCAAATTTTACGCTCCGTGTTGTGTAACTACTTTTAAATCCCTGTAGAACCTGAACCCTGTAAGCTAGCGCAATAATTGTTTTTGCATATGAAACCGGAGGAGTTGTACTTACATCTGATGCCATCAGCTTGTCCTCGGTCACGGTTTCCTTCCACATAAAGCTTTGCAAAAACTGCATAAAAAGCGCTTGCAGGAACAAAAACATAATATTCCAGAAACACGCTTTGCCGATCCGATCAGCTGTTGGTAACACTTCCCACAGTGAAACAGACGTCAGCGCGAACGATCGCATGTCCGCCATTTCCTGTCCGAAACTGGAAGTGACGTCATTTTCGCGGAAAATGTAGTTTTTTTACTTGTAGGCCTTAAAAGCCTATACTGGTGTTTTTATAAGTCATGTTTGACTTTTCTGAATAGTTGCTGGGATGCTTAGAACTCAAACTTCACTGCTGGAAATAGTTTATTTGATGCACCTGCTGTTTTCTTTGCAAATTTGCATCATAGGATTGTTTTTCGTTTTTTCTGCAGTATATAAAAATTGGTGTATCTCCAAAATCAGTAAAAATATAATATAAGCTCTGGCGGACTTGGTTCTATGGTAGGTCGTAAGGGTTAAATAAATATCGTCAAATAATCGAGATCTCAATTTCAGTGAAAATAATCGTGATTATCATTTTTGCCATAATCGAGCAGCCCTAATCGTGTCATCGGTGCACCAGGTTGGAACGTTTTCAGTTACGTCAGTAAAGGTTTGTGTGACAGCTGTTCATGGTAAATGCACTGATTCTTATACAGCGCGTCTCTACTCTCCCGGAGTGCTCAAAGCCCTCTATACAACATTCACACCCACTCATACAAGCACTTCCTTCTATACTTAAGTGCAATCTAAGCATTCACACTCCGCTGGACTCATTAGAAGGCAGCGGGGGGTTAGTTTCTTGCCCGAGGATACTTGGCAGACTGGGGAAGCCAAGCATCGAACCACCAACCTTCCAGTCAGTAGCTGATCTGCTCTACCGCCTGAGCCACACTTGTTGACTAGTCACGATTACGTCGACTATCAAAATAGCCGATGCGTCGTTTGAAGCTTTGTAAGATCCTGAAATTTAAGAGTGTAGTAACAGACTGAAACAGAAGGTGGTAGCACTGCATGTACAAGCTGGAAGAAGAAGCAGAAGAAGCAGAAGAAGAAGAAGCAGAAGAAGAAGAAGAAGAAGCAGAAGAAGAAGAAGCAGAAGCAGAAGAAGAAGCAGAAGCAGAAGAAGAAGCAGAAGAAGAAGAAGAAGCAGAAGAAGAAGAAGAAGCAGAAGAAGAAGAAGAAGCAGAAGAAGAAGAAGCAGAAGAAGAAGAAGAAGCAGAAGAAGAAGAAGCAGAAGAAGCAGAAGCAGAAGAAGAAGAAGCAGAAGAAGAAGAAGCAGAAGAAGAAGAAGCAGAAGAAGAAGAAGCAGAAGCAGAAGAAGAAGAAGCAGAAGAAGAAGAAGCAGAAGCAGAAGAAGAAGAAGCAGAAGAAGAAGAAGCAGAAGAAGCAGAAGAAGAAGAAGCAGAAGAAGAAGAAGCAGAAGAAGAAGAAGCAGAAGCAGAAGAAGAAGAAGCAGAAGAAGAAGAAGCAGAAGCAGAAGAAGAAGCAGAAGAAGCAGAAGAAGAAGAAGAAGCAGAAGAAGAAGAAGCAGAAGAAGAAGAAGCAGAAGCAGAAGAAGAAGAAGCAGAAGAAGAAGAAGCAGAAGAAGAAGAAGCAGAAGAAGAAGAAGCAGAAGCAGAAGAAGAAGAAGCAGAAGAAGAAGAAGCAGAAGAAGCAGAAGAAGAAGAAGAAGCAGAAGAAGAAGAAGCAGAAGAAGAAGAAGCAGAAGAAGAAGCAGAAGAAGAAGAAGCAGAAGAAGCAGATTTGAAGGATGGGTCGGCGTATCCTTCGTGGCCCACCATGTCCCAGAATGTTGTCTGAGCACCGTCAGTAATGTAAACATGTTTAACAACAACATTGTTATTGGGGGGAAATCCTTTCAAATCGACCTATCAGCTGCCTCCACACAGGTAAGTCCTGGGAGCCACATGCTGCACGGCCTCCTGGCTGATTGCTTCTTCCCAGAGGAGACTCAAACATGTGCTGACATGTCAGCTTAACACGTTTTTCCACTCGTAGCTGTCATGAACTACTGTGCTCTGCGATCGCACAAACAGGAGCGAACGGGTAGATGTTTGTGTTGAAAGACTCACGTCATCAAACAGGTCGGTGGCTCTGTAGGGGGGACCTCTCTCCGACACAAAGCCGGCGAACGCCATGCCGTCTAACACCTTGGTGAGGAAGTCGTCCTCTGACAGCGCCCTCTGGCCCAGGAAGGCAGCCTGTGGAAAAACGTTAGCAGCAATCAAGACTCTTTGACCACACAATGACCTGGAAAAGCTCATCCATGCCTTTGTAACGTCAAGGCTAGATTATTGTAATTCACTTTATTTTGGTCTCCACTCTACCCTTCTACATAGATTACAGACAGTCCAGAATGCCGCTGCACGCATTCTAACTAAAACTAAGAAGTTTGCTCACATCACTCCTGTCCTTGCTGATCTGCACTGGTTCCCTGTGAAATTTCGTATTCAATTAAAAATTCTGTTGCTTACTTTTAAAATTACTAATAACACAGGACCAAGCTATCTTAAGGAACTCTTAAACTCATATGCTCCTGCGAGGGCTTCAAGATCATCCTCACAGTTATTGTTGGTTCAGCCCAGATCTCGTTTGAAGTCTAGAGGTGATCGAGCGTTTGCTCTAGCTGCACCTGAGCTGTGGAATAATCTCCCGATTGGCATCCGGGCGTCTGACTCTATTCAATCTTTTAAATCACAGCTTAAAACATATCTGTTTGAACTTGCTTTTTCTACCAGTTAAATCCTGGCCTTGTTTGCAGTGAGTTATTCTATTAATTTTTCTGTTTGTCTTGCGTTGTCTATGTTCTCTATCACTGTGTTTGATGGTACAGCTTTACTTTGCTATAGCTATGTGCTATAGTTTACTCTTATTAGTGGTTTTTACCTGTGAACATAATTCCACACTTATATGACTCTGATGTTATAGTGTTAATTGTTTTATTCTTTTATGTAAAGCACTTTGGCATGCCCTTGGCTTTTAAATGTGCTCTATAAATAAAGATTGTTGTTGTTGTTCTTTGTTTCCTTGGATGCACATTAACAGCGGTGTGCTGTGCCAGGACATTCCTGTACCTTATGGAAGCGAATCACAGGCTCTGGGTGAATGCGGATGATATGTAAACACCAGCGATAGCCCTGGAAGAGCCGAGCGAACAGCCACAGAAAGACCGCTCGGATCTCCTTGTCCTGAAACGCACACAGTAAAGACGACTGTCACACAGAGGAACTGAAAGAGTCTGGAAGCCTGAACCTGCCAGAGTTTATGACCTCCACCACCTCTTATGCCATCGATATAAGACAAAAACACTAATGCTGGTGTTGTGTAATTACAGCGTATGAATCACTACATGAGTTTACTCCTTGCCTGGATTTTGAGAGCAGAGGGTTGCGTGGACTGTGGGGGGAATGCATGATCGGCAACTTCCAGCTCCGGATCCAAAACCTGCAGGAACAGAAAACAAAGTCCATCACTGCTGACCACAAGTCTCTGCTGCTGATTCCTGCTGATACGGACAACAGCACAAACTCACCGTTTTCAGAGTGATGGAGCTCTGAGCTTGTATTCACTAGACTACGTGGTTAAAGCACATTTACTACACAGGTGCAAAGTTTCCTGTCAGATGTGAACAACATCTGGGAAAGCTCAGAAGAAGAGTAAGTCAGTGGCAGAGTGTGCAGACACACATCATCCTTGGTTACAGCTTTTAGGCTCAGAACAAATTCATCTGGCTAAGTGTAAGGACAGCTGAGCAGCTAAGCCCTGGTTTAGGGTTGCTATCCAACCGTCTCCAGCATCAGCGTGGTTCCTGGAGCAGCAGCACACTGATCAGCTTCACACGCAGGGCTGTCAGTGTGGCAGATATCTGCTGTGCCTGGACTTTGTGTGTCAGAGTTGGATCTGTTTTCATCGCTCTGCCAGCTGAGGCCTATAACCCAGTGAACTATCAGAGCAGCGTTAGCACCACAGCAGTCTCAGGGTTAAGAGTCATGAAGCACACAGAACGGCGCAGTGACAAAAACAAAACTTTCAAAATAAATTATTTTTCTATTAAATCGATCCATTCCTTTGAGCCCTGACGTCTTTGGTATGTGGCCTAAGTCAGCAGGGCCAAGTTCAGTGTCTCTCTGGAGGGCACAGAGCTGTCGAATGATGCTGCTGCAATAACATCTGTGGCTCATCGATGTAGACTGAGACAGTGAGCACATAAGACCAAACTGAACCCAACACGACTGTAAGGAAGAGGACTCCCTTACTGCATTTATTTATATTGTATTGTCTGTATAGCACTTGAGGATCAGATACAGATAACTGCTCGTTTATGTACGAGGCATTCCTGTTTATCCAAGTCTGAGGTACGTCCCACAATCAGGGGAATTTACGATGAATCCAGCTGCAACATGCAACCACAACTAAGAGTTTGGATCATGGCAGTGCAGCACAGTGCAGGCTAAAAACACTCTTCAGGACACACAAGCGTTCTGTAGCTCTTCATCTTAGCTGACGTTTTCTAAAGCAGCACACGGTCTAACAGGTTACTCCACAACACACCTACCAGCGCTGCACTTGTGCATCTCAGTATTAGCATCCTTACTGCAGTGTAAGCTCTCAGCACTGAAACAGACAACGATTAAAATCGTTCGGCACTCCTCTCTCACGTTACTGTTGATGAGTGTCTAAAAAGAAACCGTACTGTGAGTGTCCGTGGGAAGAGCCTGACAAGTTCAAATACCAGGCTGCATGTCTGCGCTGAAAATGCAAAGCACCCTCCTCCAAATAAACACCCTCTACCCTTTGTCTCCGTGCACACAGAAGCTCAGTCGTTTACTCCAAGAGACATTATCTAAAAGGCAGAACAGAGTTTATCTGGCAGACATGTGAGTGTTTAGTTTGACTTGTCATCACTCGATAAAAGAAAACTACTGTTGATCTAAATGTTTCGACAGGACGAAACTCTAACTGGGGAAACACAAGATCGTTTATCCAGAAATGGAACATGTTCAAACACAAAACTGTGTTTAAATACAGCAGACCAGGACCACTACTGAGGTCCTTTTACCTTTGACTTCGTATTCAAGCATGCGCTTCTGTTTATCCTGTGGAACAAATCAGGTTCCAGTTATGTTGATGTGACATGTGCTGCACAGGGACAGCAGCAGCAGCTCAGGCCTCCGTGATATCTGCACATCTGTGTTTCACTCTCAGCTTCACTGTCAACGAGTTACAAAGTTTGTCCATGTTTCATGTGCAGGAAAAGGACAAAGCATGAAAAGCAAAGGGCTGTGAGTATTATATGACCGCTGTATAACTGTATCAGACGGCGCGTGAGCAACACTTTGTGTTTACATATTATTTCTCACTACACTTTACTCATGGCTGAGACTGTAAAATGACTGCATATCCAGTAAACTGCTCATAAACTGGGTATCACTTCCTGTAGCTCAAACCGATTTACTCACAGCTGATATGGTTACGAGCATGAACAGCTTTGCTGTATCATCTCCATTGTTATGAGATTTGCACAAAGCAAACAGAGCTGACAAAGGAAGCAGGAAGAAAAATCGATGTATTGGGCCTTTATCAATAATAAGGAAGCTGGAGGCATTTATAAAAAGTGTTTCTCAGAAAGGGCAGGTGCTGCAGTGCTGGAAGGAGGTGAAGAACAGCTTGATAAGAACACAAGAACAGTGTTTGGTTGGTGAGCGCGCTGCATCCAAGCAGCGGGGCTTAAAAAAGGGGAAATCCTATCAGTGACATAACCATTCAAATGTAGTAATAAGCAAAGGACTGCAGCGCTGTGCCTCAGTACAAACCGACCTCTGTGGTTGTGCATTTATCAGATAACTCAGCACTAAGGCTGCATTTCCACAGTTAAGGTGACGACACACTCGGCACTTCTTAAATGTATCTGACTTTTTTGGCAGGTATAAAAAAAAAAAATCATACTTGGAAATGATCTCCACCCCAGTCAAGCCCAACAAGAACACACTGCTGTGCAGTATTTCAGACGTGATTAATGATAAAGTCCCGCCTTAAATGCTTTCAATGCATCCCTGCTTGTATTTACATGTTTTTACTTCAATAACATTGCAGTCAGAGACGACTGCTTGGAGTCTATCAGGGCTTTTTACACAGGGACTGGAGCACTGGACAAAACCGCTTATTCCTTTCAGCTGAAGTCAATACTAGGAAAGAGAAGCACTTCCTGAACATGTTACTGGCACCTAATCCCATAAAGAGCACTGGGAAGTCTGGTGGTAGAAACCACCCACGTGATGCTACTGAGACTTCCCAGTAATCGTGTGCATTGTGGCTTTGGGTGTGTTTAAGCTGCAGCTCTTACCATGGAGAGTGCCGTCTGGGTCTGCTGGAGCAGAGGTTCAGGCAGCAGGGAGATGTGGACGCACTCGGGGATGGTAACTGTGCCTCCATCCAGGTCGGCAATGATCACGTCCAGCTGCACACGCACACACACACACACACACACGCACACGATTAACATCTGTGCTTCAGGGAGTGCTGATAAGAAGTGAAACAGGAGCTGATTAGATCAAGTGGAAGACAAACACAGTGGCCTCTGAGCAGCTGCTCGTTACATGACCCAGTCGATCAAACCACAGAGCGCACAGTCACATATCAGTGACACACAACCACTGCTCTTACAGCAATAAAGGTAGAAAACACAGCCCCCTGTAGCTAAAGGCTGTGATGGGGCAGCACGCAGCCACACGTGATGAGTCCCGCTAACGCCATCATCAGGCCTCAACCTGGTTTCCTCGATCGTGACACTGAATCACCAACTACTGTCCTGGACGCTGATGTGTCTCGGCCGAGTTTACAAAGACGACTACGTGACAAAGCGATGCATCTACCAAGGTTAGCAGGTAGCAAACAGCTGGATGGCAGCAGCTTAAAGACGGATCCGCGGGTCAGTACGAGCTCACACGACTCACAGCTACGAGCCGCGTCAGAGCTTTTCTTATTGACGTGCATTTCACAGAGAAAGCTGTCCCTGTGTGACTGTGTGAAACTATGAAACGCGCCCTTTGTCCTCTAAACACTACGATATCACACACCTACCCCAGCCTGCAGCAGCTGTGTGTAGAGTGCACTGTGCAGGGATGTGGGATTGTTTCAGTGCTGATACAGCGCCGGGTTGGCACAGATGGCTGTGTGTCGCTAACCTGCTCTCGTGTTCATTTCCCTTCCACAGCTGTTTGATAACTGTCGTACACAAAATGTTTACAGTGGCGAACGCAGCTCACAAACCTCCTTTAGACACGCGTGTCGTGGCGAGCAGTCATCACTGACACAGACACGTGACGTCCGCCTTAAAAACAAAAGCTTTCTGGTGTCAGCGCTGAAGCTCCACAGCTGTGATCAGACGTTTACACTCATCGAACGTTTACTCTGGTCCCTCTCCACTCAGCATTAAACTAGTTCCCACTAGTGTCTGTGGGTGCCTTGTGTGAAAGCCTGCACTGGCCATCAACAGCATCTGGTTCAGGTGGAACTCACTAAGAGACGCTGTGTGGAGTCACACGTGTGCACACATTTCTTGCTTTATCAAGAACACTGTTCAATAACTTCACCTACAGAAATCATTAAAAGGCCCAAATCACAAGGACAGCAGCTTTAGCCAAACCCAAGCAAGCGTTCGTTCATCGTCCCCTCAAAGACAGCTCCGTCTTTTTAGAACACGCGCTTCCTGTCCCCGGACAGCGCTCCCTGCCGACACACTTCCAAATACTGCTGATGTCACTTTAATCATATATAAGCTCACAAAACATCAACACGTTAAAGGATATCCAAGTACATTTTTTAAATAAAATGCTCGACTATTCCAATGCTCAAGATAAGCCCCGCCTCCCTCTGTACAGCTGGTGGTTGTTAAAGGAAAGCTCCGTCAGGTCGATGACACACGACAACACTCCTGTCTGGGTTCTTTCCTCAGCAAAGCTTTAAGACACAGGTTCAGCCTTACCATTGCTGACACTGCTCTTTGCTGTCGCACTGATGAAAACTACCTCGTGTAGCCTCATATTCACTAAGCTGCAAACAGTGAGGACCCACCAGCTCTTGAGTCTCAGAGCGGAAGAAGGAATTGACACCAATGATGAAGGGCGTGGGGGTGCTCAGGACCTCGAGGAGTTTTCCAGGTAGGATGGGAATGTAAGTGAAGCTGAGAAAACACAACAACAAGAGACTTTACACACGTCCTGCACTCAGCAGTGTCTACACTGTGGCTTCATCAACAGGAGTGGGACATACCTGTATTTGAGAGGAAACATGATGGCCAGCAGTGCCCGGCAGGCGTCCGTTAGTCTCTGGTAGCTGCTGGACAGGAACAGGATTTTATGCTCCGTCAGGGCGGCGCAGAACAGACAGAGAACATTGGCGATACCTGAGGGAGGACAGAGGACGTGTCATCCACCTCACCTGCTGCATGCATGCACAGAAATATTGGTGATTTGAAGTTTCATCATATTTGATAGGGTTGAAGGTTCTCATGTCTTTTAAACTGCAGAATCAACCTGCATTTATTCTTTGAACACTAAAAGTGTAAAACTGTAAGCAAACTATCCTCTGATTGGCTGGCTCTCAGAAACAGAAGGTCTGAGCAGCAGGTCGTGGCCACAGCCATGTGTGAGATGCATATGGAGATATCCATGTTCTTCATGCAGAGCAAAGAGGATAAAAAGGTCTAACATGGAGAGTTTGTGTTTAACACTGACAGAAAATGAAGCCACGGGTCTTCCCCGGCCTGTAGCAGACACGTTTTATCACAAAGATCACGCACAGTATTGTTTACATGGATCTCACATGAGGTGACATTGCTCACGAAGTAACAGAGCAGTAATTTTCATATGTGCTCGTACCGAGCTGTCTGAAGAGCTGGGCCACACTGCTGCCACTGACAGGAAGAGACTCGTTGATCGGAGTCTGGATGACTTGCCGGTCGCCAGCACCTAATGTTATAGTCCGCTAAACATAAGAGAGGAGAGAAAAGAAGGATTTGAAAGCGGGTGTGAAAACGGCAGATTAATGGTGGTGGTCAGAGTCGGGGTTTGGCGGCGTGGTTTAATCACAACTGTGTATGTCCACAGAGCGGAGTGATTCAGAGACAGAGATGGAGAATCCCAGAAGCTTAGCAGCTACGTGACAAATTAAACACAAGCCATTCCAGCTGATCGGGATGTGAATGGGGCCGGGCGGGACTCCAAGCCAACGACCTTACTGAAAACACCAGCAGCACCACCCTATCAAACAGGTCCCAGAAACACAGCAGGTGTCATGCGCGACTTTTCCACTGCAGCCTAACGTGTGGAAAGCAGCTGAATTCATGAAGATTGAACTGAACTCTGTTTAAACAGAGAAATCATTGATGATGCCAATTATCATCTTACAATTATTTCCTTTGTTACCGACCACAAAACTTTGTAGAACTGAAGCTTGCTGTACACAGCAGATGGGCCAATACATATGGGTCTGTGTTTGCTGGAATAACAAGCAGAGTGAAAACTGATGACTCAGTACTGTAGCACTACAGACAGACACACTGATGACTGCAGCACAAAGGCTTCGTGGGCTCATTACAGATCCACTTCCACCTTTGGCTGACCGGCCGTGGAGCACCAGCTGGGGGAAGGTGCAGCATTATCTCATGCTCTGTACAGCAGCAGCGATAGCGGCAGCAGCCACAGATGAGCTGTTAGTAGTTCAATGCTGTGATCCAACATCTGATCATCGCTGTGGTCTGAAGGCGTGTGAGGTTTGACAGTAAGGATGCGCCCACACGTGCTTCTTAATGCACCGAGGACAGAATGTATTTGTGGCAGGAGGCCACTGGTTTCAGCAGGGCCTTAGAAACCCATTCCAAACTGGATGCTGTGGTGTCACAGCTGAGCCAATCACAGCCCTCCTCAGAGCCACTGCTGTCAACTGGGAAAAAACCAACCAGTCAATGGTCAGGTCATTTTGGTTACATGGAAATAAAATGACAAGAAACTAATCACTGTATGCGAAATAATCAGGTGTTGGTCACATATTGAGTCTATATCAAAGCTTTTGATTGGTCCTTCTGTCACAGGACGTGTGCATGGACTGCCTGAAGGAAACGGGTGGAGAAAAGGAAGCAGAGTCAATGGAAAGCTGATTGGTAGCGAGGGGAGAACAAAGTCAGGCTGGCGTACCAAACTCTCCTCTCTCTGCTCCTGGCCCGGCTACACAAGCACCCAGCAGAGACGCACAAACACACACCAACAGGATAAGACAGGTTAGCAACAACGAGCGAAGGCACAAAGTGCCCAAACTTAACATCATGACAGTATCAGCACAGCAAAACAACAAAGAGGCACAAACAACACACTGAAGGATGACACACGTGTGTGCAAAGAAAGTGCATTACTGAGCAGGAGCAGCAACGGATGATTCATAACTTAAAATACACACAGCAGTGACACAACACCTTCATTTGTTTTACAGCTAACAGTAACCAGAGTAACGGGGGAGGCTGCAGATTACATTAATTTTACTCAGGCTTAACACACACACACACACGGACACACACAGACACACACACACAGACACACACACAGACACACACACGGACACACACACACACACACACACAGACACAGACACACACACACACACACACACACACACACACACACACAGTAGGCCTGTTTGGCTTATCAGACTAGAAGTGGAGCGACCTGGTAAGCAGCTGGGCTCTCTGCCCGGGAACTTTGATTCCAAAACTGGAAACCGCAGCACTGAAATCACCTTCCAGCAGGATCCCGACACAAACAAAGCCAAAAGAAAAGAACAGTTCACGACTACGTGCCACGCTAACAGCAGGTCTGCTTTCAGCATCACACTTGGCAGCACGACGGACAGTGTCAACAAGAAAATTCCCTGTTTCTGGAATCATATGAAGCAATTCCAGAGGCAGATCTGTTCCTGTAATCTCTAATGAAAAACCGTCTGCTTGTTCCAGTAAAGTCAGAGTAAACACGGGGACGTCCAACGCTGCCACACACATGCACATACAGTGGGAGGTGGGACTGAGTTGCTGGGACTCTCTAAGGCTGCGTTCAAACTGCAGGCAAAAGCGCATCAAATCCGACTTTTTTGACCCTGTGCGACTCATATCCAATCATGGTGTGACAGTGTGAACGGCACAAATCCGACCTGGGTCACTTTCATATGTGGTCCTGAATCCAATACATCTCCGATGTTTTAGAAAGCGACTGCTGTTTGATGGTCACGTCGCATTAAATCCGTCTTTTACGTCACTGACACGAGACAGACGCCAATTATCAGCGCCGGAGAAGACATGGTGAACGCTTCCTGACCATCCAGTGTAGATGTCAGTGAAACTGTTGGGAAGACAACGTTGGAGAAACGTGAACATTTTATTTGTACTGTATAATCTGCAGATTCTGACAGAAATCTGCAGCTATCCTTTGAAGCAGCGCTCCTCTGAAACAGCAACAAGGATCATTATTAGGTTATCGACATTATTATGTAAATAACAAAATAACTTAAAGCAAAAATTGGGAAACAAGTCCTCATATGAAGGCCATCAGTCACACATACTGTTGCTCTGGGTCTAAACAGAGCGCGTTGTGTGTGACGTCTTCTTTTGCGCATGCGCCGCTTTGAGCGTTCACACTAGAGCGCGTTTGCTGTCGCATTTTATTTGTAGTGTGAACGAGCAGACAAAAACATCAGATTTGATCAAAAAATCTGAACTGAGCATCAAGACCTGCAGAGTGAACGTAGCCTAAGTTCTTGTAGTCTGGTCTTGGGTCAGAACGACTGCACGACGTCCATTCTTGTCTAAGGGCAGTGTTGCTGATCAAAAGCTGACGCTCCACGTGTCATACTGAGCTCAAAGTATTAGAGCTGCGTAAACTGTTGCTACAGATGAATCTATGCTGTTGTAAGATCCTGTCTGAGTCATACACTTGCTTAAAAAGTGGTGTGTGTGTGTGTGTGTGTGTGTGTGTGTGTGTGTGTGTGTGTGTGTGTGTGTAAAATGGCATTCATTTATTCATAAATATCATTTTCTGAAATACTGTGATCTAACTGAGGATGCATCGCTCAGCCCTAGTATAGCTTTAGGCCTGTTAGTATGTGTTACAGGGCGCGTGGCTGGACTACAGCAGGGTTTCAGCTTTAAATCCAGGGTAAGCATTACCTCTTTAGGAATTGCAGCCATTTTTATGGCTCCAAAGGATCCAAAGTATTGGGACAGTTGGCCGAGCAGTTTCATGAACAGGTGAGGCCTCATTATTTCATAAATGAAGCAGATACAGAGCTTCGGTGCAGGAGGCTCTTTAGGCAGAGAAACACAACAGCAACAAAAATCCTGCCACAGAAGCGGCCAAATAAACAACCTACGTTCTGGTGCCAGACCAAATGCTGAGCAACATCACGAGGGCGGGAAGACTACGAAAGACAGCTGAAGCAGATCATCACAAAGGTCTTTCATTGGTGAAGGAAGACCGAGTGAAGACCACTCCTGAGGAGGTTAGGGTTAGGTAAGTATCTACACAGGGTCCTAACCCCGTGCACTGCACCGCTGTCCCTTTGTGTCGCTTGCAAGCTCGCAGTCAGACCTGGGATCCAGTTTGGATCGTTCTCGGCCTCCAGGTGACGTTATAATCACACATAATCGAGCGCAGCTACGAGGCCCTCTGGCTGATCCAATCCAGCAACCACACTAAAGAAAGAGGCGGCTGCTACTGCATGCTGCTTAGATTACGGTAGATTAATACAGCTTTGTGCTTCATCTACGCAGCACCTCAGGAGAGGGGTTTGATAACGTGCTACATGGAAATGTGCTCTAAAGGTGAACTGTGCGTAAGCTACAGCGTGTCTGACTGAATACTTCTGATGCACATCAGTGTCATGTTGCTGCAGTTGGTTTGTCGTCTGTGGCGAGCGTTTAGTTACTTTGTGCAGGTGCCCTGCGCTCCTCCGAGCGCTGCTTGTGCGTGCTGGCAGAGCAGCAAACTCTCCTGTGTTCTGTGTGATGAAGGAGCGCGCGTGCACTGATGAGTGTGAGTGGAGACGTGGGCTAGCTTCACTGTTTGGGTCTTATGTGTGTTAATACTGATTAAATCTGATTCTCTCATTCAGACGCGGCGCTACCCGACAGGAAGCCATCTGCCATCCCATATGGTCGCCAAGCAACAAACTACGAACTGCACAGCAACTTGAATGTGTGTAAAGGTGTTCGTGTGCATGTGTCACCGAGGCGGGGAAAGAACGAGGAACTAATCCGTGCTTTTAAACGCTGCTGCAGCAAATCAAGCTGATGGCAAACAAAAGAAGCTTGAAATGAAGAACATGATGTAAACAAACAGAAAACCAGGTCAGCTGAAGCACCATCAGTCACAAATGATTTGAAACGACTGCAAGAAAGATTCCTTTAAAGAAAACAGAAACAATGGCGGCCTGTTGGATGAACAGAATCAATCACATCGAGCTGCTTGCTGATTGGTGAAGCTTGGAGAACATGAAAGTTACCTGGAGACAGGCCAGCAGCCAGTCACAGGCCAGGACCTGAGGAACTCTGTCTAAACTACAAACTGGGGCCTCATCTGTCTGTAACACAGAGGAACCAGGGTACAGTAGGGCGCACACAAATGACACACACGGGTTACAACATCTGGAGCAGGAAGTGTCAGCTAGTGTAGTTCAGAGAAAATACACACTTCCTGCTGTACGTGCACCGTGACACGAGTCATCTGTGTTTAAAAACAGATTATTAGATCACAGTTTCCAGGTGGTGGAATTAAAATAAACATGACCTTAAAAGAAAATATGAAAACAATGAATGAAGGGGAAATTAAAAAGTAAAATGAGGAACAAGTTATTACGACATTTTTATATGTGAAATACAGGGTTTATTAACCTGCTGGAGTTTTCTGCAGATTTCCAGCTCATCTGTGATTGGTTAAAAAGGTGTGTGCACATATGCGTCCACGATATGACAACGTGAGGTTAGAGCACACACTTTGTTACTGCTGTTCAACACGACAGGTCTTCAGTGTTTCTGCCTGTGTCACTGCAGAGCTGCGCTCAGCCACAGATGAGAGAAACCCACAGAAATGCACAAGCAGGTTAGACAACACTCGACCCTTTAAACACAAAGAGCGCTGGATGTTCATGCTGAAAACGCAGCTACACTAGCAGGCTGTGCAAAGCTTTGCTTCTATGCACACAGCTGGCTGAGCGACGCATCAGCTGCCATTTAAAGTCTGACATTAACACATTTTACAGAGCCTGCTCGGTCAGGGAGAAACAGCACTGGTTTAAATGACCCCTCAACTCAAATCATCACCTCTGGCAGGTCATGCTGCATCGTCAACGTGACAGAGACAGGAAGTTATACCTGGGAGCCTCCAGCGATGGGGATGACACAAGTGAGGAGATTCCCGACAACCGTTTCCAAGGGCGCAGACAGACCATCTACGTGGACGGTGTAGATCAGCCCCAGGCAGTTCTGTTCAACCAAGAAACACAGAGGTCAAGGGTCAACGGCAAACCCAGCACCGAGGCCACAGCAGGGTTTCACACACAGACGGCTGCAGACTCATTTACACAGCAAGGCCGCAGGTTCCAGTGCAGTCAGGTGTTTGTCTGGAGTCAGCAAGTCTGTCTTCAAGTCGCAGCTAATCTCTAACAACGCTTGAAAATGATCAGAATCAACAAATTCAGTTTTATTTTGCATCCCTGTGAAAGACGACGATAATACCACTCAGAAAGTTCTCTTTGGTAATGTGCAGCTTTGTTATTGTGAGCTCAAATATGGGCCTTTTTATGTCTCTGTCCCAAACTACAGTTTCATGGTAAGAGAGAATGTCGGCCTCTAGTCTTTACCAGACTTTAATGTCCAGACTTCAGAACTGAAGGTCGGTCGGGGCTTTTTAAAAAGAAATACTACAAAAAGGAATTTTCTATGTCCAAACTTTGCACAGTAAAGTCTTAAACCACGGGCGGTCCAACAGAAAATGCTCTGAAACTGTGATGACTTGAGAATGATTTAATAACTTAGAAAGCTGTGCGGTTTCTTTCACGTTGGACGTCCATGCATGTGTAGATACACCCGTGTGCACACACCGCCACCTAACCCTAACCCCCACAAACAGAATCAACCTGCACACATAATCCAACTCCAGCCAATCAGCTTCTTAGTTCCTTCTTCTGTCAACATTCACTCATCTTTTAAATAAAACGGATATTAATTGAATGTTGTTCATCTTGTGTTGTGTCATATCTACATACATAAATGTCACATGTGGAAAAGCTGTGTGAGCCGTACCCTGAACACCTCGGTGTGATCCAACTGGGACACCAGCACCAAGCTCTTGGGGGCAAAGATCTTAGCTGGTTGGACGACGGAGAGCACCTCATCTGCTTCGTCCGCCTCGCTGGCCTCAGCCTTCTGCAGCTGAACACAGGGTCACACATTACTGTCACATTAAGTTATTCAGTTTCAGTTGAATCATCATTTGACACCGTCTCACCTGGGGGTTGTCCAGGCCCTCCCAGAAGGTGAAGCAGGCACAATAGTGACGGTCCGAGTTGATGTCAGTCAAAACCGCTACGAAGAAGGAGGGAGGCAGCTGATCGGGAACCAGCTGCCAACCGCTGGGTTGGCAGAACTGAAGAGCGGGGAGGAGGGGAGGAGGGGTGGGAAGGTGGTGGCAATATTGGGGCAAGAGGTGAAGACACAGCGAAGAAGAGAAAGATAAACATTAGCAAACGTATCAGACAATAGTAGATCACATGGTGGGACAACACCTCGATTCATCCAGGGCTGGGCTTCAACTGCACCACAGCTCGCCATGAGCGACGGCCCCGTATATGACAGTGATATACGTGGCGATGGTGGCTCAAGAGTTGTGTGTTCGTCTTGTAATCGGAAGGTTGCCGGTTCGAGCCCTGGCTCGGACAGTCTCGGTCGTTGTGTCCTTGGGCGAGACACTTCACCTACCGCCTACTGGTGGTGGTCAGAGGGGCCGATGGTGCGATATGGCAGCCTGGCTTCTGTCAGTCTGCCCCAGGGCAGCTGTGGCTACACCTGTAGCTGCCTCCACCAGTGTGTGAATGTGAGAGGGAATGAACAGTGTCATTGTAAAGCGCTTTGAGGGGTCCTGAAAAGCTCTATATAAATGCAATCCATTATTATTAGTAAATCAGTTTCCGATTTCAAGACAATCGGTTATAGTGTGTAACATTTAAATCTTGACTTGTAAAACAAGAAACATAAGTGGAGCCGTCGATTCTGCCACAGTGTTGACACAGAATCAATATTTACAGGGTTTGTCTTTGTCATTCTTGTGTCAGCTGCTGTCAGTTAGCTGACGTAAGCCTGATGTAAACATGGACCTCCAGTCTAATTAAAGCCGTTCACGTAGCATTTTTAGTTTTTGTCGTCGTCCGTTTCTGAATCACAGCGCAGATACGCTTTTAACTCGCCGACCCCTTTAACCACACTGACTGCTCAGGCCAGACAACCGACCTAGATTCAGACGCTATCAACTGATCCGATGACAGGATGTGAATATTTCACAATGGCTCTGCAGTTTGTTATAGATTCAGTTAGGGCTGCTCAATTAATCGAATTGTAATCTCGATTACGATCTGGGCTTTGAACGATCATTAAAAATGACTGAGCCGATTATTAGCCCCTCCCTCGTGCTTTACTCTCACACTGCTCCGTGTGGCAAATCGAGCGCACCTCTCTTTGAACACGTGTCACAACAATTAAGAGGACCCGAGGGAAGCTCGGAAAGCTCAGCAGAAGTTATTTGGAGAGGAGAGTGACTGCCGTTGGTTTAAAAGAGGTAAAAACCTTCAGTGGTGTGGAAACATTATGGGTTCAGTCAGACGTGGATCAAGTAGACACAGTGTGTAAACTTTGCTACGGTGTAGCTGCACCACAGAGCAACACTGCAAAGCTCACTAAACATAGACGTTTACATTTTTCATTTATTTCTTATATTGCAAACATTTGCACTGTTATCAGTATTTGCACACTATTTATATTATTTATTCAATACATTGTTATTGTTAAATAAATATCGTCAAATAATCGTGATTATCATTTTTGCCATAATCGAGCAGCCCTAGATTCAGTACATAATTTCAACCTAACGTCCAGCCTTTATGCAGAATATCTAATCATAAGCTAGAACATATGCATAGGAGTGAAAGTCACTGTAAGCACTGAGGGTTTCACGTCAGTAGCTAACTACTTTAAATGAACAGGACAGACACGTGTGTTTAAAGTGGATACGTGAGGTCAGGCTGACATGGACAGGGTCAATATGAGCATCAACAGCACTGCAGTGAAGGTCAGTCCTCCACAGTTTCTGCACATGCTCACCTATGCATGACAACGAAATAAGCAGTATATGTTTAAATCACATGAACAGGTCGTGGCAGCTGCTGTGGCCTGATAGGGCCTATAGCTGCCGAGGGGATGGAACCGCTGACTTTGACAGATTTAACTGTCTTGTTCTGCCCCCGAGGATCACAGATACATGACTTACCAGCTCTACGCCTTGTGGGAATGGGCTGTCCTCCCAGTCTTTCTCAGGAAACCGCTGGAGAATGCGACCTTGACCTTCACCTTCCACTGTGCAGAGACAGAGAGACAAATCCAGAGGTCTGAGTACGTTCCTTACAGCTAGCTGTTGTCTGCTTGTTTCTACCAACAGTCCTCTTAGACCTGAAGCATGAATGAGTGAAATACTCATGTAGTTGTTTTTGCCTTAATGCAAACCTGGAAGCTACCTGATGAAGCCAAAGTTGAAGTGACACGTGTGATCAGCAAGCTCATGTGTAAAAACCATGTGTGACTGTAAATGAACAGTTCTAATGATTCCAGCTGTATTCACGAGCTTATTGTCAGGCCTGTCCTTTAAATGGGTTCACGTGTGCCTGCTAAACATTAGTGAGATGTGTTAAAATGCTTGTTTGCTGCTGGTTAATGAGGCCATTTCCTTTGTTGGTCAGGGCCTGGCTCATCACAGCGGCACAATGACACAACAATGGCGGACTTATGTAACCACCACAAGCCCGTCTTTCAGCCTAGGTCCAGCTGAAGCCCAGAAGGCTGCTTAATGGCGGCATTCATCCGCAGAGAGAATACACTCAATCCACCCAGTACAAAGGATTGATATACAGAACACAACAATATAACACTAAATAAAGAAGAGGTGCTCACCAGCATTAGACAAACCTAAAGCATTATGTAGCAAATGTGTCTCAGAGCAAACAACAGAGCCCGTGGGCCTTTACTGAGAAACTAAACCAGAAGTACAGACGATACAAAAACAGAAAGTAGGCCAGCTCCCAAAACACAGGGGAATTCATTCTGTCGCCTGTACGCGAGTGTTACGTGGACGCTGTGGGGCGGGGCTGTCAAAGATGACGGCTTCGTTTCCTTTCACTTTAACACGAGTGCCCCTCATTCCCACACTGTGCCAAAAATAACATGTCCTTAGAGAGCTGATGCTGACCCCACTGCTGGAGAGGGAAGCTACACACAACAACAACTATCACTTACTTTGTCACCACAAACTTCTTTTTGATCAGCTGATATAAAGCATATGGACATGTAAACAAAAGGCATGTGTGGAACGCAAACAATAAGCAAAGAGTCCCACAAAAACAAAGACCCAGCAGAAATGAGACGGAGGACGAGTTACGAGGTTGTTATGATCATTTCAGGCTCTATGTTACAACACTTTGACTCCACGTATCAAATCTGCAGAGCCAAAACTGATAAACTGAGCCAGCGATACAGCTATGCCCTCTAACTGACAAGCCCCGAGCTACAGTACCACCTCTGTACTATCTGCTGGATCACAACTGACACAACACCTACGTAAAATCACCGTCAGAGCTGATAGAAGCACATCAAACTAAGGAGACGGGTGCAAATGTAAATGTGACGAGTCAGTCTACGAGCATTTGACCAAACCTGTTCATGGGGATTTTGGGGGTGGGAGGGGCTACCGAAGGTTATTTTGAAATGTATGACCTCACTCCATCAGAAAGTTACGACAGGTAGGTTAGGATGACAGACGTGCTGCGTGCCCACAGATCAGGGCTCAGAAAGGAAAAAACTCAAGACACCATCTCAGGAAGACAACTACAAGTTGTCTGCTTCAAACACAGCTGTGTGGAATAAAAGCTCAAAGTTCAAAGTGCAGATCCAACGGTCTGATGATGAAGTGAAACTAAATACATCTAAAAAGTCTTCAGCTCTTACAGGGACGGCACGTTGAGTGCAGCTCACACACAAACTTTTCTAGCCTAACGTACACACCAGAGCAAGTTCACAAGTTCATTAATACAACCTGAATTCAGCTGTTGGCTGGCTCTACATGCATCATATTCAACATTAAAACAATTCTCATTGTTCTCACAATAGGAAAGAGGATCTAATCATGTTACAATGCTGATATTTATAAGTAAATGATGCATCAAAAGGAAAGCGAAACAGGTTTTGCAGCTGGCAGCGATCAGAGTCTGTAAAAGTCATCATAGTGCCTGTTCTAATGTCTACATATACACACTTTATACCTACATTGGTATACTGGAGAAGTACAGTTGTAAAGCTTGAAATAATCCTGTAACCCTAGGTGGAACATGCTGCTTCGATCAAACTTCCCATCATGAAGTCTATTTTTCCAGCTGCAGGGATTCTGTTCTGTATCATTGCAGAGAAGTTCAGTTTGTTGGGAGACACTTTGCTGCTCCATGAAGTCAATGACAACATAAGAAACAAGCTTTGTCTTCTGAAACAGAAACTGCTGCACAGGCAGGGAAGTCCGTACTGCTTTGCTTTGGTCAAATGAAGCCGTGCATAGCCTGTATGATGGTCTGCAGGTGGGCCACAGCCCGGGCTTTCACCTCCAAAACAGCTTTGTCCTAACAGGACGCACTGTGACAGCATGTGTCTCGTTTCCACATCCAAGCCAGCACAGTTAGACCGACAATCAGCTGGGCCAGTATACTGTGACATTAAATATACATGTGGCAGTCCTTCACCTGGTACAGTGTGTTAACATGAGTGACACACCCATATTAGCAAATGCAGCAATTCAAAGCCAGCACTACGTGAACCATCGTGAAGATTAAACTCTTTATTTTAAACACACACTCATGCTGGACGTGATTCTGCACTGAAACCATAAGCTGCATGTCACTGAGGTGCAACCTGAAACCGCACAGCTTCATTATATCAGAAAATGCTAACCTGATAATAACAAATGTGATTCACAATTATATTCTGTTTTGTTAGCATAGCATTAGCATGTGGCTCATGGCTCGCTTTCAACAATCACTTTGCAATTAAAACTAGGGCTGCTCGATTATGGCAAAAATGATAATCACGATTATTTTCACTGAAATTGAGATCGCGATTATTTGACGATATTTATTTAACCCTTACGACCTACTATAGAACCAAGTACGCCAGAGCTTATATTAAATTTTTACATGTTGTAGTGCCATTTGTGGGAGCATTTCAATTTGCTATGCAACTGTTATAGCCCATATTTTAATAATATGTATGCATTAAGTCCATAGTAACTACATTAATTGCAAAAAAGTGCAATAAACTACAAAAAATTAGAAAATCGCTTTTGGGTTTTTTTACATATATTTCTACTTGGAGAAATTTAAGAGGTTTATCCCTCAAAACTTTAAATACAATAAAGTTGCAAAAAATAGTTTACAACAACAGGAAATTTATTTTGAGTGTCTTCATAGTTTTATTTTGGAGATACACCAATTTTTATATACTGCAGGAAAAACGAAAAACAATCCTATGATGCAAATTTGCAAAGAAAACAGCAGGTGCATCAAAATAAAATATTTACAGCAGTGAAGTTTGAGTTCTAAGCATCCCAGCAACTATTCAGAAAAGTCAAACATGACCAGTGTAGGCTTTTAAGGCCTACAAGTAAAAAACTACAATTTCCGCGAAAATGACGTCACTTCCGGTTTCGGGCAGGAAATGGCGGACATGCCACAGTTCGCGCTGACATCTGTTTCACTGTGGGAAGTGTTACGAACAGCTGATCAGATCGGCAAAGCGTGTTTCTGGAATATTATGTTTTTGTTCCTGCAAGAGCTTTTTATGCAATTTTTGCAAAGCTATATGTGGAAGGAAACCGTGACCGAGGACAAGCTGATGGCATCAGATGTAAGTACAACTCCTCCGGTTTCATATGCAAAACAAATTATTGCGCTAGCTTACACGGTTCAGGTTCTACAGGGATTTAAAAATAGTTACACAACACGGAGCGTGCTGCTCTGACCGGCTTTAAAGGGTTAACAATGACTTTAAAAAATAATATAACATAGTGTGCAACACCACTGAAGTTTTTTTACCTCTCTTTTCAACCAACAGCAGTCACTCTCCAAATAACTCCTGCTTAGCTTTCCGAGCTTCCCTCGGGTCCTCTTAATCAGCGGTCTCCAACCTTTTTTGCGCCACGGACGGTTTATGCCCGACAATATTTTCACGACCGGCCTTTAAGGTGTAAACGAGGGAGGGGCTAATAATCGGCTCAGTCATTTTTAATGATCGTTGAAAGCCCAGATTGTAATCGTGATTAAAATTCGATTAATTGAGCAGCCCTAATTAAAACGAATCGCTAATGGGTCCTTAGCTCATTAGCCCCCAGTCATACATCCCATAAAGCAAACATCAACACACAATTTAAAGCAGCCAGAGCTCAGCAAAGGGTGCAGTGGTTCAAGCAGCAGCAGCCGACAGCAGGCATGAGCATACAGAGCTGTTTCAAAGAGCTGCCTCTCAGTCTGAGCGGCGTGACAGGAATGTGCATCGAGTAGAGCGGCCTTGCGAGCAGATGACATCCAGCTATCAGCCTGACCTGTTGTTACACAACAGCAGGTTAGTGAATGGATATGGATTATTTGCACTGAGGCTTTTCATCCTTGGCCATTCTCAGGTTTTTCATTATAACCAGGTTCTAACATGTCCTGGTCCATGTTTTAAAACAGCATGTTTCTGGGATCAGTGTCCTTCACACACACAGGCTCCGACAATCAGCTGGTTTTTATTTTGAAAGATCAGCTGCTGCCAACCAGCTAGCACCAGCTTGGCCCAATTTTCTACTTCCTGTGTAGCTGACCACGCCCTTAATAACATTCAAAGACTGGCCCCAGAGTTACACAGGGTACTCCACAATTTCGTCCATCAACTACAACACTAGTCCTTGTTCTGCTGTAAAGATGTGCTTGAGGTTGAGGGCCAGTCTAACCAGAACTGCACCAACTGGAAAAGTGGTTCATGCTACGTCAAGCTCACTTAGGCAGCAGAGCAAAGAAGATGTGCTGTTGCCAGCTGCAGGCCAAGATGGTGCTAGTTAAGTTTCACTGCTGACCAAGTCACATTTTCCTGTCAAGGATAATAACGTACATTTCATCTTAGGAGACGACAACGTGGCCAACATCTTTTAGGGGTAGCATCACGGTGCAGTTCCTGAATCTCCAAAATCTCAAAAGTAGCTGAAAAACTGATAAGTTACACGTGGCCATTTGGATACAGCTCACTTTATGTCAGAGCTAAAGACCTAACCAAACGTCAGCATCCTGGTTATACTGTGGTTCTAGCACTTCTGACCTGAAGTGAAGCACCTCGTATCTCTGCCACTTTAACGCTATTTTTCATGTCCACTCGTCTTCTGCTGACAGTAGGGCTGGGCCATATCATACCGTTCACGGTAATACCGGTATAATGTTGCCAACGATAAGAAAATGAAATATGGCGATAGAATATGGGTAAAATGCGCATGCGCAGTGCCTTTGTTTACATACGCACATGGCGGAAAAAGCATGGCGGCGACGCAGAATGAGGAGGGCGAAAGCGGATCGTTGAATGAAACGATGAACCAGAACTGGTTCAGAGCGGGCCGTCGTTATTTGGAAAATACAGCGCACTTAAAATCAATCCTTTGATTTTTCTGAAAGTCGACAGAGCCTCTTATAATCCCGTGTCCTTATGTATGAACTCTGGTCGTGTTTACTGACCTCGAAACGATTTTATGTGCACGGCGCTCGAAAATCTGTCACATGTTTCAGTGCGACTTTGCTAAGCTACGAAGCCGCACCGCTCGATGGATTGTCGGAGCATTACGGCTGTCGTAGGCGGAGCCTCGCGGAGTGATACGTACTGTGCTTCAACATAATGTTACCGTATTGTGTGTGTATAACCTCTTTTTAAGTTTTGTGGATATTATACATGGTTACGCTGAGGATGTGTCGGCCAGTTTCCACTGGAAACGCCTTTTGGTTAAACTGTCAGCGAGGAATTTGCATTTGCACTGTTACGTGTTTATATAACTTTAATGCACATAAAAAACAGCTGCTTGTTTAAGTGAAAATACATTGATGGGGTTTTTTGCACTAATAAAGTTGTGGAGTTGTAAAGTATTTTGTCTCGTGTCAATTATATCGTCAGTTATGTCGTTATCGCAAATTTTCAAATGTATATTGTGATAAATATTTTTGGTCATATCGCCCTGCTCCAGCTGACAGAAGTAGTCACACCTCCAAGATGTGTTCAGGTTGTGTTGTTCTAATTAAATCACAGTGATAACCTCTCGAACAGTCGCTCACGGTCTTAGTTCACGTGAACAAGGAAAGTGTGCACAGGGCTGTTAATTATTAACCTACCGATATAATCTGTACAACTGCTCCGATCACATGCTAAATCAATCTTGTAAGATGGTCAAGCTCATACACACAAAGGCCTGGAACGTTGTAAAAATGTCAAAGAGAATGAGCGGTCACAAGCCACACCGACTTCAAACACCTCAAACAACAAAAGGAACCCCTCCAAACGAACTGGTTTAAAACCAGCCGACCACAGTGCTAACGGCTGCACTGTACTGTGTTTCAGTTTAGACATCCACCTCGTCAATCAGAGTGTGACAACAGTTATGCTTTTACAGTGACAGAGACATGTCCAACTAACTCTTCCCCATCTAATCAATCAGGTTTCTCATTCAGCTTTGAGCTATACTACTTTATCCCACAGGTACAATTGGAGCCACAATCCACTGTGATCAAGAACACATGAAGATGAGCAGGTCATGCAAAGGTTACCAAAAAATGGTAGAAACACAACAAGGTGAAGGGGCAGGAGAGGGGAGGACGTGGGTCAGTGTGTGCGCCACAGTTAAGCGATGACTCCTCACACGTATGACTGCTGGCAGTGACACAGGATGAAGGAGCCTGAATGATCATGTGATCCCTGAACGATGGCATTCGGGGTTGAACCGAGTGTGTAGCTGTCTGTGTGTCACGCTCTTGCTGCTGAAGCAGACCGCAGCTTCTCGCAAGCTTCCAAACCACAGTGACACGACATCAGGCCGTTTCTACGGTGACAGCAGTCAGGACCACAGAGTCTGGTGTGTGTGCAGATTTGTAACTATGTAGGCTGGTCCGAAGCAACGTCACCACCGAACGAGACCCGGGGAGGACGTTTACATGCACTGCAACTGTTTTTCTGGCATCTCACGTTTTAACTGCTACAACATGTCCAATGTTTCCCAGCCGTTTAACAGCAGCTGTTATTTAGCAATCAAAGATCAAGTTACAAGTGAACACTCCCTCACTTTCCTATTCTGGAAGTTTCAGTGCTACAAGTGATCTACCCGAGCCCTTACGAGCTTCTTTGCCCCAGCAAGGTGAACATTTGTGGTCCTGGATATCATTCAGCTACATTTCCAGTCTTTCTTCACCATCTTTGACAGCAGATGGCCAAAGAGTCTTTGTTTGGATGGAGAGCCTTTGCCACCAGGCACAACTGCTGAGACAGAGAGCTGGTTGATGCGCTGTGGGCCAAGCTCAATCTGAAAGGATGGAATTGGAGCACTTCCACAAGATAAGAATTTCTACAGTCACAAAGCACTTAACAACTACACGAGGTAGTCGTGTTGAGCATTTTAAAAGGGAGTGTTCACTAATTCATTTCATAAAACATGAGCTTGCTTCCTTTCATTTGTGCACTCAACCCATTACAGACACAATCTTCTCTTCTTCACAGAATCTTTGTGTGGAAAACATCGATAATGCCGAGATGATGCAGTTGCAAATGCACACATCATTAACATATTCTCAGCTTGCATGGACTGCATCTTTGTTCAGATAACATCTCCAAAGCAGAACTGAGGCCTTCGTGGTGAAAAGCTATGACTTCATCATCATCATCACCACACCCTCGGTCCTGCTCTTTCTGCTGTCCGCCCAGCTTACACACCATCGCTCACTCGTGCCATTTGTCAAATATACTCATCCAGGACAGTGTTTCTGTGCGTGATCTAAAGCACACAGGCTCCTCGTGGGTACACAGTATGGTTCACCGTGCCTGAAATCCATACAGCCGCTCAGCACATTAATAAGAAACACTTGACATTCAGCAGTGTCTCTCAGTTTGGTGTTGGATAACACGATACCCTCAAATAAGACAATCCCTGTTCAAACCGGACTGGATGAGCAAAGACGCCTTTTAAGAATCAAACACAGAAAAAAAGGGTCCATCTGGCAAACGCCGTCGCCCTGGAGACAATGTGGGACGTTTTCTTTGTGCAAAAGCTCTTCAGCAAACTCACATCCTTCCTGCAAAAAGCTCCCCCCCTCCAAAGCTCCAAACAAAAAGAAAGGGCTTTCCAGGAGAGGAAACGGCCTCACAGAGAGGCCCAGCAGAGCGACCAAACTTTCAGCTGTAGGATGCCACTTGCTTCAGATCTAACACGTCACAAGGCTGATGATTGATAACATGAGCTTAATTTCTTCTCACGTTCATGTTTGGAGCTACATGTTGTTTCCAGCTGTCCTCTGCTGCCAAACACATTGAAGAGCACAGGAAAAAAGCCAAGGCTCCCACAACACAGGCCATCTACTCCCCAGTCTCTCTGAATCAAATCCACCCACCATTCAACTTCCACTCGACACTTTCAGACAAACAGCCTGTTACTCATTCACATCATGTTCAGAAACAGCATAAGACAACACAGAATTAGTGTTTTCATTCAGATATATATTAGAGATGGACCGATCCGATATTACGTATCGGTCCATCTCTAATATATATGTGCGGCTCAAAATAGACTTTATACGGCTTAAAATCAGTTCACATAAGACGAGAATCTGTGGATTCCAATCCCGATCAAGCAAATCCCTCAAAGAAACCTCACGGAGCAGCACGTTGGTAACCTCACTGTGGTTTTGCTCGACACTGATTGGCCCAGCATAGAGGAGACAGCAGTGCATCTTCTACCTTTGTGCACGCTCCTCTGCTAGAGCAGCAGAACAAACAAAAACACAACAGTTTGAAACTGTCAGTGTTGCCAGCGTTTCTGGGGCTTTGACACATAAACCGACCTCCTGACTCTGCCTGTAACCCTGGAAGACATTTTTTCTGTGATGTAAAGCAGCGGTCCCCAGCCCCGGGCCATGGACCGGTACCGGTCCGTGAGTCGTTTGGTCCCGGGCCGCGAGAGTTGAGGCTCGGGTGTGTGGTTTTCAGGGTTTTATCGTCAACTCCGTTTCCCTGGGTCTTTCCCCGTGTGTTATGAATAAATCGTCTTTGATGCTGGTACTGGTTTTGTTTTGTTGCATTATCCCCGACAACTTAAAGGCCGGTCCGTGACAGTACTGTCAGATATGAACCGGTCCGTGGCAGAAAAAGGTTGGGGACCGCTGCTGTACAGCACGCCTGACAGCATCACTCATTTCAATCACCTGAACTCTCAGTTCTGAACTATGATCTTTCATATCCTGAGCTTTAACACTTAGGTCTGTGCTTTTCATTATCAGTACTCGGCTCGAGTCAGTTTTAGATGTTTTCCATTACAATAGAGTACCATGGCCAAAGGTCCTGTGCAATGTGACAGGGACACCACATATAATATTTTAAAAAGCAGCAGGTAGCAGTTATTACCACCTGATGGAAAACCCTAACCACCAAACAGGGTTGAGCTGAGTAGCTGAGTAGGCACGAGTCGAAAAGGGCTTTTGGTGACTGCCATATTTAATGATATCTCATTATCTAAGCAGACATTAAAATGTAGCTCTAAAATACTTTTGAAATCACAAAACACTAAAAGACTTGTCCTCCTGAACAGGTGCACCAATCTGAACAAAGCATTGCATGTAGTGGAGCTCTGTGTAACCTCAGAAAACCATGTTATTATTAACAACCACAGCTTATGCGCTACATGCAAACAGTGATCAGACACAGTGGATTTAGATTTCACATGAAATATCTTTACTGGTCCTTAAATTCTGTATTTGTATAGCTGAAAACCATTCAGCAGCAGTACACGGCTGTGATGAGTAGTAGTTGGTACTAGGGCTGGGCGATATATCGAGTTTTTTAAAAATATCGATATATTTTCATACGAGATATAAGATGTGACAATATCGTTTATATCGATATAGTCTATGTTACGTTATAATTATACTTGTGGAGCCGCAGGTTTGCCTCTCTTTCGTCCACTTTTGTCTCTACGCAACGTTACTCGGCCTCGCCTCTCCTTCACTGAACACAACTCCCCCATAGCTTCACCTGCAGGCAATGACAAGATGAAAGCGGAAAATCTCCGTTAGCGAGTTACCGTGCGTGGGGCTGGACGGCGTCAACGTGTTAGCGAGCTAACCGCGCTAACGACATGCAGCCCGGAGGAGCTGCACGGCCTAAAATCCTTTCATTTTCTCAAAAATCGACAGCGCGCCTTATGTATGAATTCTGGTTGTGCTTGCTGACCACAAACCGATTTTATGTGGAACACAGCGCTCAGCAATCTGTCAAATGTTTTAATATGACTTTGCTAAGCTGCGGAGCTGCACCGCTTGATGTCGGAGGATTACGGCTACCGAGGAGGAGCCTCGCGGAGTGATACGTACTGTGTGTGTATAAGGACCATAAATGGCACCTGTTCAGAGACGTGGTGCAGCTGTGAAATCTGTCTCTTTGTTATTACGCTCAGCGTCTATTAGTTTACATTTTGACTGCAGAATTGTGAGCTTTTTGTTATGCACAAAAATAACATTGTTTTCTTTTATTTATGGACCATGATTATTTAATAAATGCTGATAATTTATTTTTGAGTAATTTCTTCATGTACATCTACGCTGTATGTAAATAAAAGTGCCCGTGTGACATCTGGGACACAGTGTGACTAAGAACTCTCTTTTTGTTCTTAACTTATGGCTTTAAAAAAAAATATCGAGATATATATCTTATATCGCCATCCAGCTAAAAAATATCGAGATATGAATTTTGGGTCATATCGCCCAGCCCTAGTTGGTACTGTATGCTCTCCATCAACCAACCACCTCATAAAGAAACTGAACTTCCCCTGTCGCAGTTCTTTTAAACACGGTGGAGAAACTTCTTAAAAATTTGTAGCAAGTTCTCTGAAAATTGACACACACACACACACACACACACACACACACACCATCAGTTTTTGTGACACATCTATAAGGAGGACGTGGGGCACGGTGGGCAATGAGGGTGTAAGAGCTTCATCAGGATTTCAATACTTTGGGAAACTTAATGGCAACAAGCACAGAGTAAAGACACGTTAATTAATAAAAGCAGATTCTTCATCACATCATTACATAGAGGAAATATGGTCCCGGCGAGCACGATGTAGATTCTGCTTCCGTGTTCTCCCCCTGAGCACGGCAACAGGAAACTTGACTCAATAGATGTGTGCTATTGCGCCTTATCTCCTGGCACCCACACCTCTGTCTTTACTCAGAAATGCATTAAATCCCTTTAATCATTTCATTTGTCTTTTCTCCCGCTGCAGTCTCCTATGTCACACTAACTTCCATGGCATTAATCACCTACACACACGTAACGGACATGACATCTGGTTACTTGGGCAACCAACAGCCAAGAAACAACTACGTGTCTCATAACCAAACAGGAACCAGACTACGAGACAGTGAAGGCAGACAGCTCTGTCGGGACAGCCCCCAGCACACTGCAGAGGTTATCAGGCACCCCTCATTTCTTTATATTTGACGTTTTAGTCCTTGGACTCTAACATTTTGCTTGTTTGTTACACCAGCTAACAATAACGCATGAATCATTCAACCAATAAAAAGACATTTAACTGAAAGCATGAACCAAGTGTTTGGTCTGCAGAAACTGGACTCGAGAGAACCAATGAAGACTTTCAGGCCTACAGCAGACAAACAGTATCTGAAAGTGACGGCCTTCAGAAACAAGAGGGCAAAGAAGGCTGACAGATTTCAGCTGATCCATACAGTGATCCCTGAAGACTCGGCAGAAACGCGTTCAACAGGAAAGAGTCTGTCAAGAAGCCATTCTCAAGGCACAGGCTGACCAAACGGCACCAGAACTGGACTGAAAACCAGATCATCAGAGTGACGAGTCCACGTCTGAAGTGTTCTGGTTCAAAGTGTTGTCAGTATGTATGAAGAGGTCACAGGGGGAGTTTCTGCAGCCATGTGTAAAACATGGCTGAGGCTCCGTCATGGTTCAGAGCTGTTTCAGCCAGTTTACTGTGACAAGTTGGGGCAAAGCATAACAGCTGACCTGCGCACAGCACCACCCTGACACATGGGTTCATTAGCACAGCTAGCCCTTCCCTACAACCATGTGCCAGCTCCTCCCTTCTCACAAAAAGATAATGAAACAAATGGATATTTTCCTGGAAGTGCACAGGTGCACGTCCCATTAGCTGAGCATCACAAACACAGACCCAGAATTGTCCTGCACATCTGAGTCTGTCACGTCTGACGGAAGAAGAGTGCGTTCATATCACAGCTGCAAGCTCCAACTTTAATGCACACAAATACATGATGTGAATTCAATTGATTAACCTAATTATTGGTCCAATATGTAGTTTCACTAAGCCACTCTGAGTCTATTATACAGAGTTTTATAAAAGCTCGTTCTCGTGACTTTTTCTGTGTCTGAAATTTTCACGGATTAATTCATTGATGTTTCACAAACACGTCCATCTACTGCATTATATAACATTTTAATTAAAAGAAGAGCAGGTCTGTTTTACAGGAAGACATGCAGTAAATGTTTCTTCAAAGCTACATGACATGATGTGACATTTCTATCATACTTCTAAGCCTGCTAACTGTTAACCACGAATGTACCTAAAGCATTACGTCAATAAGTTTCAGCGATGTTGTTCTGGGGGAGGAGAGAGCAGCCAGGCACAGACTGGGTGCGGCACGCGACCTCTAATCTGTATATTCAAACCAATCACAGGCCTCGTATGAGATTAGCACAAGCACAGTGGGTAACTGAGGGGCAGATTTGATCTGGAGTCCATGTTAATAGAGATGAGACTTAATCTTCTACCACTGGTCAAGTTTCAGTAGTTCTTACTGCAGGAAGAACAACAACAAATGACTGCACAAAGCACTAATAGCAGGACGTCTGCACAGTGCCAGCTTAATGTTGTTGCTTTCACAGATTTTATATTACGCACACATTTCACCATTGGTATTAGTTTCTTTTAAAAAATGTAGAAGATTAAAATGAGCATCATCCTCTTACATACATAGTGGTGTGGTTACCACAACAGGCAGCCAGCTGCACGCAGCCAGCACTGGTAATCCTAACAACCCCCATCTCATCTTTAAATCAGACGTGCTCCGGACACGCTGGAATCACCCCGCAGGGTTTGCAACGATTGCTCCCTTGAGCTCTGACGGCTAACTGTGAGCGGCACTGACTCAGCCTTTGTCCTGTGAGGGGACAGCGAAATTCTCAAAATTCCAGGGAGACCATCAAAGCATGAGGAGGGAGGCATCCATACACCCAGCACACACCCAGCACACACACACACACCCAGCACACACACACACACACACACACCCAGCACACACACACACACACACACACACACACGGGCCGTCGTCTCCCTCATGAATAACAAGCATTCAGAAAAGCAGACAGACTGCTGTATGCAGCACAAGGCAACACAGCGAGACCTACGGCCAATCAGAGTCACCGATTACAGTTAGGTTATTGCACGTTCTTCTACTGAACCACCATGAGAATAGCAACAGTACTAACTTGGCCAACTTAATCCACGTGTCATGTGTGCTGCATCCTGCACTCTATCCCAGCACCATCCTCACCTAAACTAGGGCTGCAATGACTCGTAGCCATAATTGATGATGTCGACGTGTCATATCTAAAACCATGTGTTAACAGTTATTGAAATAATCCTACACTAATCAAAGAAAAAATGGCAAATTGGTTGACTCGACTCGAGTCCCAGTGCGGACACACCTGAAGCTGAGCATGTATGACTCTCACAACACTCAGCATCACGGCAGCCATCACTGAAAACAGCAAGCAATAAAAATCACTCTATATTTATAATCAGTCAACTCGACCAAAACTGGGAAAACTTTCAATTGAGCCCAAATGCTGCCACTACTAACTCAGACTGTGGGTCACCATTATCGTTTCAAAGGTGGTCTTTCCCTGTGTGCTGGCAGCCTGTCCAGGTACTGCCCCCTGCAGCAGCTCGGACAGAACAGGACAGGGGGGTTTTCAAATATCCACATTTTTACTAGTCGGCACGCCAAAACTGTTCTTCACAACCAGCAGACCACATGCGGGTAAACGTTGCCATGGTAATAAAGCAATCACTCAGAGACAGCCACAAACAGGCAGGCCATCAAAAGTTGCATGCACACACACACAAACGCACACAAAGCTGCAGTTCACCACAACCACGGCTGTGACCCAGCGTCACTCTGTCCCCCCTATGAAAGGCAGATTGTGTGGGCTATTTCTGGAGGGCCTGAAAGGCTGCTGCTCTGGAGCGATGGAGGAAGTGGTTGCCCACAGGCAGGCACTGCTGGCAGCGTCACACACACTCCTCTATCCTCCCCAAGCCCCCTCGCTTCATCTCACTTGCAATATGAAATGTTTTTATTTGCCCCTGAGCCTTATGAAGCATCACGTAAATCTGTCCTTGCATTTGCTCACTCAGTTCTGAACGCGCCTGTAAGCACCACAGAGTTACAGCTTCGATACTCCAACCATTCAAACTGGCAAGGTCACAAGATATGTTCGTACCAGATGATGCCAGCACATACATGTTCCTATATTTCTACAAGAACGTGGGTACAGAAGTTGTGCGTTCTTATTTGATTGTTATAGAAAATATTTTAAATAAAAACACGACAAAGACTGATGCGTGTGAGATATGGTATCAAGTCTTCTGAAATGTTATTGGTACCAACACCAAAGCTTTCTGTATAACTTTATAACACACCACCTTTAGGATGTAAAATCTCACAAGTAATACTTTTAGACATTTGTGTTGGACTTCATCATTATTAGAGTGAGTTTTGAGTAATGGCCAAACCGCTTTGTGGTGGGGTCACACCAACTTCTAATCAGGTGAACACTTGTGCCAAATTTGAAGAAATTTCCCAAGACAACGTAAAGGCAAGCAGGTGGACAGATGATAACATCGTGCAGATTAAGTCAAGTCAAGTCAAGTCAAGTTTATTTATAGAGCACATTTAAAAACAACCAAGGCTGACCAAAGTGCTGTACAGTAAATACAGATAAAAATACAATAGAACACAATTTCGTAATAACACCTCGCTGATAAAAATAAAATAAAAATATATAAAACAAATAAATTAAACCTTTCTAAAAGCCAATGAAAAGAGGTGAGTTTTAAGAGCGGTTTTAAAAGTTTCTAGGCTTTTGGAGAGTCTGACGTGAGGAGGTAAACTGTTCCACAGTCTGGGTGCAGCCACAGCAAACGCCCTCTCTCCCTTTGTCTTTAATTTATACCTGGGAACATCTAAAAGCATCAGGTCGGCTGACCTCAAAGATCTCCTGGGGCGATAAGTACTAAGGAGTTCTGACAGGTAAGAAGGTGCAGTGCCATTTAAAACCTTAAAAGCCAGCAATAAGATTTTAAAATCAATCCTAAAGGCAACTGGGAGCCAGTGGAGAGAGCAGAGAACCGGAGTGATGTGGTCTCTTTTTTTTGAACCGGTCAACAGGCGAGCGGCAGCGTTCTGCACCAGTTGAAGGCGATGTAGACAGGAACGATCTAGGCCAGCATAGAGGGAATTGCAGTAGTCCAGCCGTGAAGTAATAAAAGCATGGACCACTCTTTCTAGATCGTTCCTGCAAAGGTAAGACTTGACTTTGGCTAAAATCCGCAAATGATTAAGAGAGGGTATCACAGGTAAAACCTACTATTATCCTAGATACGGTGGCTGCTGTAGGACAAATAACTCTGGCTGCTGTTCATCTGTAGTGAGTAGAGCCTGTTGTCCACAGCTGTCAACATGTTTTTACTCTGGAGGAGGCTGTAAAACTGTGACAGGAGTGCGAGACGAGTCGATAAATCAGCGCGAGTCCCTTCTGACTGCTGGCAGCCATACTGAGGTGAACTGTTGAGCATATTCTCCACTTTCTGTCTGGTTTTGCCACCGTTAGCAGTTTACTGGCATCCGTAAAACTTTCTTTGAAGTCGAATACTGCTTGGCACTTTGCAAATAAGCTCATCCAATGTGAGAATGCAACCAGAGAGCAGGTGTGGATTTTAGAACACACGAGACCAAGACTGTTAACTTGTAACCAACTGTTGCCGCTGTTAAGCCGGCTCGCTAGCTGTCGGTAGACGGGAAGGTCACATGTCTAATGTTCATGCACATTTTCCTGTGTTGGAGGCCTGACTTTTGATCTGATGATGATGCTTGAGATGAGGAGGAAGACTATGACGTTTTGTTGGTTTTTGCTTCTTTGGTGAAGGAGACGCCTGATCACATGTTGAATGTGAAATTTGCTTTCACAGCACAAGAACGTGTTCTGTTCTCGTCCGTCTTTAGCTCCACCCACCACACGAGGAGGTGGAACGGTGACATCTATCTCAGCCGCCGTATTCACGACGCTGGGACAATGTGGTGCCTTCCACAAACCGCTGCTCACTTCTATTTATCTTTAATGTACCAACTCTAAGTTTATAACAATACATCAGGTTGTTCCAAGATGTAGTAAATGTATATTTATGCGTACAATATTCATTTTTCTGTCAAATAACCTAAAAAACAACTGACCGCAGCTTTAAATGCTTTGCAGACATTCATATAAAAATCAGATATGACTATAAAGCAGTGCTGCTGAGTGATTTGTAAAATACATCCTGATTGTGTGTGTACAGTGTAAATGCTCTATCAAAAATCTGCAACTTCACATCGAGTATCATCGCACGGTCCAACCCTAACACGTCTCGGAGACACGCTGTATGCACGCGGTGTGTGAAGAGGAAGTGATCCGAGCTCTGTCACAGCTCTGCTGCCAATGAGATTCACAAGCTTCAGCACTGAAACCAAACACACTTTTGTTCTTTCTTTACAGAAATTGTTTTCTACGTGGAATCACATACTGGAAATAGTTTCACAATTACGCTCTAAATCACTTACGTGAAGTTCATCGTTGCTACAGCTAAATAATGCTTCAGTCTCAGTCATTCGTTCAAGTCTGAGCCGTGGCAACAAAAGTGGTGCCAGAGGTGAAACATGGAACTTTAAACCCAATCTCCACCACAATCACTGCTACAAATCTGTCCGGTCAAGAGTCACAGCACACTGATTGATGCCACTGACGTCCTGTTAGCAGTGTCACAACTCCACTACGACAGCCACACCATGACACACACAAGCCCGATTCATGCTCGGTCATCCCCTCTGTGCCCCTCTCCGTGTCCTCCTTACTTGACTGCAAGCTGTGGAGATGTTTTTGTGTGTAAAAGGAGGCTGGCTACCAGAGCTGTCACTGCAGCCTCAAAACAGCCATCCTACATTCTGTTTAGGGCCGCCACAATGACCAACACCCTCAAACGGAGCGCCAGAGGCACACAGACCAACTACAATAGAGCCTGTGTGTTTGTGAGTCTTGAATGAGACCAACTCGCAGAGCCTCAGACCAAACACGCCTCTTTCCTGGTTTTCAGACACGCACTGGGGGACAATATGGATTCTCACTCTAAACATAAGTCTCCCTCTGGACTTCTTCGCCTGAACTTCCTGTTTGGGCCTCAGACTGTGAATCCAATTGGTCGCCAACTCGGCACACCGCTGTCAAAACACTGTGACATGCTGAGTTTTTCAAGAGACCCTCTCTAGGGCCACCACACCTCGGGGCAACTGCGAACTCTTCCCAAGCCGCAGGCAGCCATCTTGGCTCTAAGTAGGGCTCCACAGATTGTCTAAGGCGGCATCTTAGCAGAGCAGAACAGTTCCCGGATAAACAAAGGTTCAAGGTTTTCCCTCTGGGTTCGCATCCGTTTAAAAGTCAGCAAAGAGACACAAAAAATCTGACAGATGGACGTCGTGTTTGTAAACACCCACATGGTTCCTCTAAGAGGCAGATGAGCAGCGATGATGTCAGCCCCGACAGCCTGTCAGTGCCCACGCTTGCAAAACATTCCACTAACTGAGTGACAAGCAGCAACCACCCAACTAACATAAGCACACACACACGTAGACAGGATGCATGAAATATTTAGACACAGGAGGAAACGCCACTGTACTGCAGAATTCCTGGTATTCTTATACTCGAGGACCTTTCATTGTTGATGCGAAGCCAAGTGTTTTCTTTACAGTCAGTTAGTGCCAGCACACTGTAGCTGCAGCATTGGTAGAAAGCAAAGTAATCCTGCATAAACACATGTAAAGTCAGAACTCTCCAAATAAACAATAATGGAAGCTTTGCATTTGGAACCAGAAGAAACTAGAAGAAGATGGACCCACCAAGCACGTGGATGAAGGCAAAAACCGTCCTTGTTGCAAATGGGGACGTTCACCACAACAACAACGCCTTCAGCCTCTAGAAAGGCAACGTTAGTGTAGCCACACCAAAAATCATCATCACCCTCAAAGTGTTTGGTTTTTATGAGGCACGGAGCGTTTGATCCATTAAGCCACCGTGGCTTTAATGTCTGCTTCCCAGATGCTTTTTACTGGCATGTTCTGCTCTGCAATGCATTCAAGCACTGTAGCACAGGAAGGGGAGTTTCTGCAGCGCTTGCAGCGTCCACGTTATAACATCCTGTATTCCCCCCTTCTGAAAGAAACATACAAGACGCAATAAATGCATTCATGTGTCAGAAAAGGGGATGTAGGCCACCCCAGCATCATGATAAAAGCCAGTCCAGAGCCTGCTTTTAGCCACGAGGGCCTCGTCATGTTACAAATTTGCCTCTTCTGAATAAATCATAAGCAAAAGAAAAAAATCACTCTAAATAAAAGACAACCGCGTTACAAGTTGCATGCTTCCGTTGGATAGGCGAGCTGAATATTTCATGATTAAACGGGCCATTATACGGCACAGATCTAGGCCAAGGCTCAGGCTGAAGGGAGGGGGGCTCGGATAACGGTCCAAACCCCGTCCCAGCAACGCGAGGGAACACAGCTCCGGTCCGAGGGGGCTCAAGAGGGGGGCAAAGCCATCTAGGTTAATCCAGACAAAACACACACAAAGAAAACAATAAGCAACTGCGGCAGGAAGAAGCATCGATTTGTACTTTTAAAGTGATTTGATCAAGTCCAGGTGGACGTCAACGCAGCGTGGCTATTCAGGACCCTGCAGCCACAACAACACTGACTAATCGCTGTCACATCCTGTGTTAAGCTACCCCTGAAACAAGTCATTTTCCCAAAACGCCACTTCTAAGGCTTGCAAATGAGAGAGAACGGGCAAGATGCGGGTGAATAAATCCGTCTCAGGTCTCACCGACCAAACTGAAAGCCCCTCAAAGCTAGTCCTTCTAACGTTAGCTCTTAGCAAATGAAGTTAGCCCAAGTTTTCTGTCACCGGAGTGAGGCAGCTCGGTTTCCTAAGCTAAAACGCCATTGGAAGTTGGCGGTTGTAATGGAGTTCTCCAAGCAGCTTCTCCTACAGTCACAAATGTGACACACCGGCTGACAGCCTCGCATTCAACTACACTAATCCCGTGAGGCCTGCGCGCCCCGGTCTAAAGTTGAGGCTAGCAGCCAAATGACAGCGCCCAAGTCGGTTAGTTGTGAACGGGGGCCTGGCCCGTCCCCGCCTCCCTCCCCTCCTCCTGTTTGCCCACAGCCGTTAAAGCTAGCAGGGCTGGCTAACTCAAACACCCACCTCGCTTCTCTAGGTCGTAACCGACCACAACAAAGTAGTCGGCGAGCCTGGCCATCTTGGAGGCTCACGGCGACAGGCCTTTAGCGCTAAATCCTCTGCTCTTTGTGCCGTCAATAGTCCATTCACATCCTGCCGGCGACAGACACATCACGGGCGACAGTAGCATCCTTCCAGCTGCACCCCGCCGCCATACTGTCAGTCTGCCTTGCCCTGACAGCGGAGAGCCGCGAGTCTGCGCACTGAGAGACTTCCAGGGAGGGGCTGCTCGACAGGAATGTCCCATGTGGGGAGCCAAACCAGCTCAGGGGCCAACAGTCTGACCAAAACCTATAATAAACTCAAAGAAGTTTCGACAGTGCCGGCGCTAAAGGGGTGAAAGGTGGCGACGGATTTTCAGTGCCCGGAAAGAAAGAGGACCCACAGAAATGTAGTGGAGCTGCCTTTCCTGAAGCGAACAGCCAAACGCAGTCCTCCTTAAGCGAAGCCCAAGCATTTCAACTAAGACGCAGATTCACCACAGAAGCTAGGAAGAGTGGTTCTTTTTAAAAGATGATTTATTTATTTATTTTTAACTGAGTGTTTTTATGTTCACTGGATGTTTGAATCAGAGGGGCACACTCTGAGATAAAGCGTCATATTAATACAAAAAATACAGTTTTTATTGATTAGTCAGTAATGAAAACAATTGTTTTAAGTGAGTGAGGTCCACTTCTGCTGCGACAAAGTAAACACATGATTACTGTGGCAGATTGTTTTTCATCCTCCATCTTCAGATCCCAACATCACAGGTGCAGACTACTGGAGCACCTCAAACTGTTCCTTTGCTTGACCGTGCAGACACTACAGAGATGTCGTATGCAAAGATTAGGTTAGAGCAAACATAATGACGCGTGTGATGAACACACACGTTTGAAATGAAAAGCAGGCACCCTCGTTTTGAAAATGATCGGCCTGAATGATGATCTTCCAGACCTATTGCCTTCTTTCTCAAAATTTCCTGTTTGTGTTTCGTCTGAATTGTCGTCAGTCATGGAGAAAAAGAGGAAATTTCAACTTAAAAAGACAGTAGCTTTGTCTGTTTTACTCATGTTTCATCATGCTGAAAATTAACCCTTAAAGTAATGACAAGAGGCTGGAGCTCGTCTCCAAATCGATTTCTGTGAATCATTCCAGGGACCCCCATTTGTTCTCCTGTGTTATGGATGCAACAGCAAGTAACACCTGGATGGGTTTGTTCTACAACATTTCCCCCACATCAGTCTGAACTGCTGCGACTTCCTCTTTTCTGGCTCGCTCTCACCTCCAGCGAGTCCGGAACGCAGCAGCGAGGCTTCTTAGTGGTTTAAGCAGATAGCATGACATCACCACAGCCTGGGCCTCCTTCCATTTGTGCAGTGTTTGTTTTACAGCACTCATTTTTAAAGCGCTTTCAGTCTGTCACTTTTCCTCCAAATAACATTTTATGATGGGGAACACATTCATAGCCTCACCTGGCAGGATGATATTCCCAAACTGTAAAAACTGCTCAGTTATCATGACGAAAATCATCATTCACACTGGCTCCAAGTTCCTCAGTGGTGCCCGCAATCCCAGATGACCCAGCACATCCTCAGAGGCCCCGTGTTCAGGCCCCGATGGCTCGGGAGGGATCTAAATAACACCAGACAGTCGGTTTCACAGTCATTGCTATTGGCGTACTACTTTTACTGACTTTTCCATTTTTTCATTGTGTTTCAGTCTTCTTTTAACTTGATCTGAAATAAACTTTAACGTTTGGGGGTTTCTTTGTTTTACATGAGTACTCTGCTTCTGGCTGTACAAAGCCAATGTTTAATATGCAAACATTTAATGTTTTGTTCCAATAATACATTTAGCACATAGCTCCACTTTAAGTAGGTTGAGAATTCATATTCCAAAGGAATGTTATGGGAACCATTTAGCGGCACAGATTAGGCCCAAATTACCATTCAGTCCTTAATTATCTGCTCCGTGTGAGCAGAGGTCCACACCCTCAGCCTCGGTGCCAAACCATACAAAGATACTGTCAGATTTGCCAAAATGTTTGTGTAGCCAAAACATTCCCCCAACTCCACCGTCTCTCATCACGGCTCCACCACACTGATCGAGGCTCCAGACTGCAGTGTCAGTTTCTATGATGCAGTAGTGTGTAAGGAAGGCCTAATAGCCCACATCCGTGTGGCCTGTCCTTGCTGTCAGCACTGTAACAGCCTTGAGAGACTCCCAGCACTTCCTGTGCTTTCACCTTTGACCTAATGCTCCTATCGCTCTCTGGTTGCAAGCTATCGTGTTCATGGGATGTCATGTTTTTTTGTGAAGAGCGTTGTTTTCCCAAAACTCTGTAAAAACTTGGCTCTTCTCCTTTCTCAGAGTTATCTGTGACCCGGGACTGGGCACGATGACAACAGGCCTCCTCTTTGATAAGAATGGCTTTTGACAACCAAACCTATGTTAAGAGAAGATAACATGTAACTAAGGTCACTGCTCTGGTACTAATTCTTGCTGCTGATATTAATTCTGTTCTAACTTTGAAGCATGCTTGGTAGGTTGCCCGAGAGCAGCGGCGCAGTGCTTACAAAGATGGGAGGACAAGAGCAGCGCCATCGCTCTAACCCTTCAGATTAAGCAATGCACATCACTGAAACAAGCGTGAACTCTGCAAATGTCCGAATTATTAGTTACTAGTACTATGGCCTTTGACTTTAAATGAACATGCTCTGTGCTCTTAGCTGGAAATGCTCTTCCTCTTTCGTTATCAAGACGCTGAAGCTATATACAGCAGGTTAGATTAGCAAAAGTGCATAAAGATAATCAACCTGTTACTGAGCTGAACGGAGTTGCATTGGCACTCGTGGCACTTGAACATCAGTCAGGCTGAATCCTTATTTCAGCGAGACTGTTCCAACCCACCCTCTGACAGCGTGACGTCATATTCAAAAAGAGTCCAGACCGATGCACTATGACCTTTGTTGCACTGTGAACATATGAAAGAGCCCAACATGAGCCGGGTTTTTTGGTCTCCTTGGTTACCAGATGCTAACAAAACCAGAAGAGGAGCTACCATGCAGTGATGGGTATCTCCCTTACATCATTTTCATGCGGTTTTGGCGCCTTTATCAATTGAATTTAGGCCTGAAGTGACTTGAATGTCATTGCATTCTATTTATTTGACATTTAATGCAACATCTTAATATATTTGTGTGTAAAAATAAAGAATCTGGATTTGCATGAATTAAATGAAATCATATAAGTCAAGCCAGATTTGTGCATCGTGACTTGGTAGTTGTTTTTCTTTCAGCATACATAAGATGGCCCTGTGCAAGTAAAGATTACACATCACAGCTTTACTCATTTACTATATTCAGCTACCATCTCTCTCTTTGTGTGCACATTTTATTTCTAGGAATAAAGAAGAAGTGAGGCGACATGCCTGTCCTATCACTGATCCTCTTCACACATGCAGCCCAATTAGAGCGCAAAGCAGGTCTGTGCAGGATGCAACAATCATGTGACTTCCTGTAGACTAACCAACAGACAGGAAGTGGTTTGAAGGCCTCATGCACATCATTGCTCTTCACAGGGCTATTCCAGCAGCTGACTTCCCCTCAGCTTAGGTGAAGCATAGCATATGAAAATGCTTCGCTGAGCAGGTGCTGAACCCCTTAGCTGATTTCTAATGAGAGATGTTTTAATATGATATGCTGTTAAACCAGCAAACACACACACACACACACACACACACACACACACACACACACACACACACACACACACACACAGTCTCATGTCTGTCACTGAGGTAATTTGAGCTCTGCATACACAAAGGTAATGTGGCCAAATATTGTATGTACACCAAACTGCTGCTTGCTGAGTTGTAACTGAGTGTTTGTACCCATAACACCGAGGATGAACGACTATAAACAGGAAAAATATTCCATGCATTTACTACAGTAAGCATTAAATGGACGGGATCTTGTACAGTGCTCGTGTTCTCTCTGCATGAGCACTCAAAGCCTTTTCTGCAACATGCCTCATTCACCCACTCACACCCTTTCATACAAACACTCTTTCTGTTTTTCTCCTCAGGTGTGTCCTGCGAATCATTCCAGGGAAATCCAGGTTGTGAGGGGCCAGTCCACTTTTTATTTGATAATCTGGGACTTTGACTCAACAGATGAAAAGCAAACAAACAAAAAAAGATCATAACTGAATAATTAGAGACTTGGATACACACATCCTAAACACTAAACTCCAGAGATCTTACAGAGGGCCATGAAAGTGACTCGTCATGAAACCCGCTCTGTAACTGTCCAATAATTCTCATTTTTCTGAACTCAGTAAAGTGTCGTGTCAGAATATAGTTTATTCACAAATATGTCTTAAATGAATACATCCTTACTCTTTAAGGTTGCTACTTTTTAAGCAACCACATGTATCAGATGAGATGGGCCTAGGGTTGCCAACTCCCTGAAAAATAAATAAGGGACACCTCGTGGCCAGGGCCGGGCGACCCAGTTGTCTTCACCCTTCCCAGTGTGGTGAATTTTTTTTAGCTCTTTTTGTGTGTGAAATTTTTTTTTTAACCATTTGACTTGAAGTTGATTTAAGTAGATGCATATTCTTTGTGATATGAACACACGGGAAACAAATGATCATTTATCCATTTATTTTTAACACAAAATGACAACGTTAACACAAAGAACTCTGTCCTGCTTAACCTAAAATTATATAAATTAATAGAAAACAATAGAAAGAAAAACATTCTTGTAACAGTGCACATTTAGTGCAATTAGAAAAGTGCAAAAAAAGTCTGTGGAACACCTGCAAACACAACATTTGTGCCTCAAAGGCCTCGACTGCAGCTGAAAGTTGAAGTAAAAAACAACAACAAACTCATGAACTCAAGCTCAATGCTACATTAGGTGGAAACAGACTACTTCTTCCATTTGTGTTTTTTTGAGCTCTTGCTGCAGTTAGGAGTTGTTTGTCGTTCAGGATTGCAGAGTAAAACTCTGAGCAAGACATATCATAATTTAGACTGACAATGAGCTCACTTCTAATTAATTCAGTAGAACATTTGTTCCGCACATCAGTCCACTTATTCTTCATAAGAGAGAAAATCCTCTCCTCAAACCCAGTGGAAGATGGGATGCTGAGGATACAACAGCCTGCATATTGGGGAGGTCAGCTGCCTGAAGAGTTTCCATCCACTTCTCTGCTGTTCCCTTGGACTGCCACTTTTCCTTCTCCTGGTGTTCTTTGGTGAGGTGCTTCAGGAGGCTGGTTGCAGTGACACACTCTTCATAAAGCTCATCCATAGAGATGTTTAACCTGCCAATAGAGATGAGAAGTTGACCTAAATCCTAAGTGGTACATAGAACATTTACAGTGGTAAATAAATGGAAAAAATGTATTGTATATGTTTATAACGTTGTATAGCATTTAAACAATACAATAAGTATAGTTTATTTATTATATTTATACTTTATATTAAGTATATTAAGTATATGAACTCCTTGAATTTGTAAAATAGTGTATAAAAGATTGCATGCGTGTGTATATACACTCCAAACAAAGTTAATGATTATGGTTTTATTTATATATGTTATCTATCAATTGATTTGTTTATTTTTAACCATCAATACTATTAAAACATGGTTTATCATTTCACTGGCAAATGTTTTCTTCTTACCTGCCAGCCAGGTGAAGCCGTTCAATGATCTTCTCCATGTCATCAAAGGAAATCTTCCCAGATGCTAGAGAGACGGGCTGCCGGTGGAAAAGCCAGTTTTCTTCTGAAAAGTCAAACCGCTTCCGGACATAACTGATGGCAGTGTCTAGGAAGGCTGTAAACTCCTGCCTGCCACCATCAGCATCAGATGGCGAGAGACGCTGGAGCTTTTGTCTTGTTAGGTACCCGTAGAACCCATCATCTCTTCTCTGAAGAAGTCTTTTCAGGAAACACTCCATGATGGAATAGAGGTCAACAGACGTGGTTACATTCTTCTCCAGTTTTTTCACCACTTCTTCAAACAGACACATGATGTTATTACAGAAGAGGAGGTAGACTTCCACAATGTCTGCCTCTCCCTCAACTCCAGCAGCATCTTCTGTCAACTTCAGCAATTCCTTCAGGCGCCTTGGACATTCCTCACCAATGCTGATGAGATATGACTATGGTCATGTATATGTATGTTTTCAATATAATGTGTATTCTTTATATATATTCAATTCAGTAATACTTTATTAATCCCAGAGGGAAATTAGGTGTTGTTGCAGCTCAGACTAATCAAGTCTTCAAAGAGTTGTTGAAGACCACAATCACTGTGGGAAGGAAGAATCTCTGCCTTGCCTTGAAACTGAAGTCTCTTCTGTGTCAACTTATTCGGGCTTTGTGGCTTCAGCTGAGGTATTATTTCAGCTTTTCTAAAGCTAATCAGCTGCTCCTGTTTGTAAACCCGCTTGTTCCCATGATTACGCATCTTAACTCATCATCATTATTCATCTATGTATTACTTTTATGTATTAGTCATCTATTTGTTGTAATCATCTATCCTTGCAGTTGTTTATTACACAAAATAAATTATATTATCACACTTCTGGCCACATAGCGCTGATATTCACTGCACATGCCCATATTAATCTTAACCAGAGGGTTTAAAAACAACAACAACAATGTTTAAGATAAGATAAGATAAGATAAGATAAGATAAGATAAGATAAGATAAGATAAGATAAGATAAGATAAGATAAGATAAGATAAGATAGAACTTTATTAATCCCTCGGGTGGGTTCCTCTGGGAAATTCGACTTCCAAAAAAAGCACAGCAACGACCGAAGTTACAGTTACAGAATTGTTATATACACACACACACACACACACACACACACACACACACACACACACACACACACACACACACACACACACACACACACACACACACACACACACACACACACACATATAAATACAGAGACAAATATAAATAAAATATACAAAGGGGATAAATAGAATAAATAGGAATAAAAAATAAAGGAAAGGACAAAGGAGTTTTTAAGTCTGTTAGTTCTTGTCTTGGGGAGAAGCAACCTGTCACTGAACAGACTCTTCTGGTTGTTTATGGCCGTGTGCAGAGGATGTCTGGCATTGTCCATAATGTCCAGCAGTTTCTTTAATGTCCTTTTCTCTGCCACTGTCACCAGAGTGTCCAGCTTCATGCCGACCACAGAGCTAGCCCTCCTGATCAGTTTCTCCAGCCTGGATGAGTCCTTCTTTGCTGTGCTGCTCCCCCAGCACACCACAGCATAGAAAAGTACTCCAGCAACCACCGACTGGTAAAACATCCTCAGGAGCTTCCTGCAGATGTTAAAAGACCTCAGCCTCCTGAGGAAGTACAGTCGGCTTTGGGCTTTTTTATACAGGTGCTCTGTGTTGCATGACCAGTCCAGTTTATTGTCCACCCACAGCCCGAGGTACTTGTACTTGTTGACCACCTCCACCTCCTCCCCCTCTATCTGAACCGGCAGTGGACCTGCTCTGGACCTCCCGAAGTCCACAACCAGTTCCTTAGTCTTTGAGGTGTTGAGTTGCAGGTGGTTTGTGTGACTCCATGCGACAAAGTTCCTCACCAGACTTCTGTACTCCTCTTCCTGATCATCCCAGATACACCCCACGATGGCCGTGTCATCTGCAAACTTCTGAATGTGGCATAATTCAGAGTTGTAGCAGAAGTCAGAGGTGTACAGGGTGAAGAGAAGAGGGGACAGCACAGTTCCCTGTGGTGCTCCTGTGCTGCTGACCACTGTGTCAGACGTGATGTCCTTCAGCCTGACGTACTGTGGTCTGTCGGTGAGGTAGTCGGAGATCCAAGCCACCAGGCAGGGGTCCACCTCCATCCTGTTCAGTTTTTCCTGAAGCATACAGGGCCGGATGGTATTAAAGGCACTGGAAAAGTCAAGAAACAGGATCCTGACCGTGCCTTTTCCCCCATCCAGGTGTGAGTGGGCTCTGTGTAGGAGGTACAGGATGGCATCCTCCACTCCGACACCCGCCTTGTATGCAAACTGTAGTGGGTCCTGGGCATGTTGTACCTGTGGTCGGAGGAGGTTGAGGAAGAGCCGCTCTAGAGTCTTCATAAGATGTGACGTCAGTGCCACCGGTCGGAAGTCATTCAGCTCATTGGGCCGGTTCTTTTTGGGGACCGGGACGATGCAGGATGTCTTCCATAGGGCGGGCACTCTCCCCAGTCGCAGACTGAGGTTGAAGACTCGTTGTAGCGGCTCCCCAAGTTCAGCAGCACACGCCTTTAGCATCCTAGGACACACCTTGTCTGGGCCTGCTGCCTTTCTGGGGCGAAGCTTCCTGAGTTGCCTCCTGACCTGATCCACTGTGACACTGGGAGATGTTTGGGAGGAGGGGAGGGGGGGAGATGTCTTGCTGCTGAGAGAGGGATTGGAGGAGGGGGGTGTCATGGTGTCAGGAAGGGGGGGAAGCGAGGGAGGAAGGAGAGTGGGGAGAGGACTCTGTAGTGAAGGTGAGGGTGAGGGTGGGGGGGTTGTGGGCTGGTCAAACCTGTTGAAGAAGTTGTTGAGTTCGTTTGCCTTCTCCACAGTCCCCCCCACTGTGCTTTTCTTGGTGTTGTGGCCAAGAAAAGATATGGTTTACATACCATATCTGCTTCTGCTGTGGCCTGGTGGACAACAAATTGGTCAAGGGTTCCTCTTTCTTTCACGCCCCTCATATTCATCATGTGCCCACCAGTAGAAGCATGCTGCTTAACGTCAGTCAGTCCACCATGGCAAATGGAAAAAGTGCGCCGGCACGCACTCTGTCAGTGCGCCAGGGCAGCTGTGGCTACAATGTAGCTGCTATCGGCAGTGTGTGAATGTAGTGTGAAGCGCTTTGGGGTCCTTAATGACTAGAAAAGCGCTATACAAATGCAGGCCATTTACCATTTACCACAGTGCAGTGCGCTTTATATGTGTTATCGCGCACTTTTCCCAGCCAGGTGTTTTCATTTTCCCATTCCTCCCTGTATTTTTGCAGCCTTTTTTTTTCTAGGAGGGGAACAAGCACTGTTGGTCAAAGGTGTACTGTCGCCCCAGACTTGTGCCGCAGTGTCGGTGTTTGTCTCCTGTTGGCCATGCTGGTCATCTGTTGTCTTCCGGTATCTTCTCCGCACGCGACCTTTCCTCGACCAATGAGATAAGCGGTAATCTGAATTGTTATACTCGTGCTAAGTGTGCTGTCAGCTCATTGGTCACAGAGCAGGAGATGGGCTGGGAATTATGTTTTCAAACAAAGCGTTAAATCCATTAACATTTATAGACTTTTTGTGATTCTCCCTGTATTACGGGACAAAGTGCGTCCCTTATTAGCTCAATACGGGACGAGTACTTTTGTTTCTAAATACGGGACGATTCCGTATTCTTAAGGGACGGTTGGCAACCCTAGATGGGCCCCAGCATCCTGATAACACAGAAACTACAACTCATGGTCATCAGGCTGAATCATAGCTTACTGTTCCCCATAAAACTGTTAGATAACTCCATATAAAACAGTCTGAGTGGCCTTTGCAGTGAACATTAAACCAAGTTTGCCTAATGCGTCATTTCTGCTGTACAATCCCCGCAGTGGCTTCACAAGGTGATTACAGAATAACAGCACATCAGTACATGGAGTCGTTAGCTTTCTATGTGACAAGTAGGATCACTTATTCAGTGGTCATGTTGTGCTAACATGCTATCACATTAGCTAGCATTAGCCACTTTAAGCTAGTGGTCATCACAGGTAAGTTTTTACTCCTGTTTGCAGCATTTCAGCGTTCACACACAGCCACTGCATGTGTGCCATCATAAACCCATCAGTTCTAATCAACCTGGCCCTGACCGATCCCGTCTCCTACAGGTAACATTCATCAGGATCTGATGACTGAAGACAACGAGAGAGCGAGGAAGGTTAGTGAATAAGAAGGTTTAGAGGCTCAGTAAGGATGAAGGACGAGCGCAGCTATGAAGACGATGGGCAGGTGGACAGATGACGCACCTGTGGAGGCATGGAGATGTCTAGAAGAAAGGGCAGTTTTATAAATGTTTGTTTATGAGGTTTTATATTTAAAACTACATAAAATCCCACAAGACAAAGGAAAGAAGTTCGAAAACAACATCCAAGCACAGACAGAGCCCACACAGCTTAGTCAGACCACATCAAAAGTACAGGAGCAATGCTGGAGTCTGAAGAAGATGATCTTCTGTGTGAAGCTAGAGAGTTCACCGAGTCCAGAAGATGTGGGGAACAAGTCCAGCAAGGAGTCAGAGTCCAGCAGAGGTGTGGTTTCGCATAAACAAGTGCAGTCAAATGATGTTAATATGATTGAGAAAAGGGCCGCAGATTTCAGAAAATTTAAAGTGACGACGAAGCTCTCAATATGCAAACATGCCAAACACTAAACATGGGAGGAGATGGTGATTCCAGGCTCTAAGAGTCAGTCTTTTAGCTACAATCACACCAAACATTAAGGCTTTCTGAAGGGGACGTCGGGGAGCAGCCTAGCACTGCAGCTGTACCACCTGGCTTTACTCTAAAGTCATAAATCAGGATATAGACAGTAAATATCTCCTCCCAGGAACTCCTGAGTGTAGCACAGGACCAGAAAAGGTGGCCAAGGGTTCCTTCCAGTGCTTTGCATTCATCACACAATGAGGAGATAGACGGACAAATGCTGCCAAGCTTCGTTTTACAGAAATGCAAACGATGGAGGACTTTGAACTGTGTAAGTTGTAATCTGGCATTTCATTGGCCCATCAAGCGTCTCTGCTTCCATGTCCTTAACCAAGCATCTCTGCTGTGGTGCTGTAAGTGTACAACGTGTAGTAAACTGGCTGATTAGGCGTTGATAATAAAAGTCACTGTGAGCAGGGGGCTGATCCAGATGGGAGAAAGACTTTAACAGAATTCCTGATTTGTAAATAAATGAGCAGAGCAGGAATTCAGACTGCAGCTGAGCAAATGAAGCTAAACATCTGTCGATGTAGAGGTGCTTAGTAGTGTGAAGACCTAAATCTGACCAGTGCTTATGTCCATCAAAAGAAAGGTGGGCAGGGGACTTTAACCAGATTGTTTAATAGTGAGAGGAATGGAGAAGAAGTGTACTGCTGCCAGTCTGCAAGAACAAGTGTGATGTGCAGAGCTGCTGTAACTACAGAGGATAGATCTGAGCCATAACGTAACGATATGGGGAAAAGGTTAGAGGAGTTAGAGGAGAGGGGATCGTCAGCGAGCCACAGTTTGGCTTCATGCTGAGTGAAAGCAGTACAGAGAGAGAAGGCCACAATGAGTTTCACTGTGTCTTTGTGGATCTAGAGAAAGCAGACAATAGGCTGCCAAGAGAGGAACTGTGATGCTGCAGGAGGAAGTCAGAGTGGCAGAGAAGCATGTGAGCGTGGTGGAGGACACGTATGACACAGCGTGCAGGACAAGATGTGGTGAGGTGTGGGGGAGTGACAAGTGGCTCCAAGATGGGGATGGGCTTACATCAGGGGTTGGGCCTTTTTTGTTGCTGTGGTGACTGACAGGCTGACTGATGAGGTGGAGGAGGCTCACAAACAACCTAATGCTCTGTAGTGACAGTATGCAGCAGGTGGAAGAGAGCTGGAGAGGGGGTGGAGACAGGAGGTTAACTTCCTGGGGTCAACCATCCACAAGAAAAGTGAAGAAGAGAGTGCAGGCAGGGTGGAGTGGGTGGAGATATGTCAGGAGTGATTTGTGACAGAAGGATAGCAGCAAGAGTGAAAGGGAAGGTTTATAAAAGGGTAGCCAGATGTGCAATGATGTAACAGGAGGCTGAGCTGGGATGTGCAGTGACCAGGAGGAGAAGCTGGAGCAGTTTGGAGACGAGCATGAGATACTGTGGACGTGTGCACGAGGAGGGAGCGTGGATATAGTGAACATCACACAGCTGCTCCAGGTGCTGCAGGAGAAACTGAGAGTTTGTTGAACCTGACGGTGAGGACGTTAGAGTCATGGACTCTGTCACCCTGGCAACAGGCTCCGTTTCCTCATCTCAGGGTTAGATTCAGGGCAAAGCCCAGCTGTGCAGATGACCACAAACTAATGTCAGATAGAGCAGCACTGACCTGAATATGGACTGCATGACACAGCTGCACACGGAGTGTGAAGGAGGTGAAACAGCATGAAGATAACGCAGATCTACGTCTTACATATTTTAAACGAGATGCACAATTAAGTGGCCAAAGCAGGTTTTCACACTGTTTTTAGACGGAGCTGTTAGGATGAAAGGTCACTGTGGTGTTGCAACCTCACACTGAGGAAGCAGTTTTTCTATATGATGTGCATGCACAGAGGAAAAGAGGAGGCCAACCTGAAGCTGTGCTTGTTTTGGGTACAAGTGCATGCAGCATGAGGTTAGCAGAGTCTACTTTGCAGCACCTAATGCACACACTCCCACTCGTATTTGATAGGCTGCATCTTTGCTTGTTGTTCTTCACATTATGCATGCTGAAGGGCCCGCGCTGCGATTGTTTGGCAATCTCAATTTGATGAAATGAAGACACTTAACATGGTCTTGCTGAAATGAGCGCGTCCTCCCTGACAAAGCTGACATCTGAACATACGATGAACACACGAGCAGATCAGGTCCTTACACTCAGAAGTCGCACGGCTGACAAGTTTCTCCGACTTACTGAAGAACTAAACTCTTTGTTTGCTACAGATTTGGGGCAGAGGTGATGTAAACTCTCGGTCTCCTTTCGATAACCTTGGGGTAACCTTTGACCCTGCTTTCGCTTTGCGTGATCATGTGTAATCTCTGTTGTTCGTGGGTTTAGGTCATCACACCTGCTTCTACGTACTCTCACGTCACACCAGTGACCCAGCGGCACTGACTCACCACCGATTCCATTTTTCATTAAAGATTCGAGTAACTTTCAGAGCTCTTCGTGGACAGGCAGCACCTTTGATCAGCTCCCTGAGGTCATGTGATCAGTGCCTGCTGGCTGTGCATCCCATGAGGCTGAAAGGTAAAGCAGACAGAGCTTTTCTAGACTGTCGAGCTCTGTTGGGATCTGTGGACTCGGTGGTCTCTCTGAAAAAACAGCTAAAACTCAGCTGGTCAGACTTAACTTTTTGTTTTGAAGCACTTTGTGATGTTTGTCCTGAAAGATGCTCTACAAATAAAACCTTTATCTCCAAAACCTGAGGGTGCCTTAAAGCTGCCACGCAGACCTGCTGGTGCCTCTCTTCTTTAGTTCAGAGGATGTTTTCCACGGCGTGTTTCTGGATCATGTCCACTTCTTTCCATAATAGAATTTTAACCTACATTTGCGACAGTGATTTCTGAGCCAGTGCAGTAATCTCTATGAGAGAATCATGGCTGTTTTAAGGCAGCAGCTCCTGAGGAGCCAAAGATCGCTGACATCCAGTACGGACTTCGGTTTTGTGCCCGATGTTTCTCCACATTCTGAGATCGCTCCGTAATTACAGACGTGCTGTTTTGGGCACTGGTGAAACTTTGATTCCTGTCGATGGTCTTTTTTACCCAATAATGTTTCATTAGATACAAAATATCCCCTCAGCTGTTCACTTTCAGTACCACCTACTGTTTCACACATTTGTTGTTCCCGTCCCAACTTTTGTGAGTCGATATTTGTCATGAGAGAGTAATTCTAATCTAAACTAGTGCTTCTCATATAATGTTGAAGGAGGTTCGGTCTGTTAAAGTTAATCATGCTGAGAGAAGGAAGCTTCCTGAAGCCCTGGGAAGGTGTTTTGTAGGATATAAGGTCCGTTACTGGAAACTTTACCTTGGACCTGGAATTCTACACTTTGAAGGTAATAAACATTTAAGACTGAATGCCACTGACATACCAGGACACTGGTACGTGCACTAGAGTTAGATTAAAAGAAAAACGTTCCAAATAATGGTTTTAAAGAATGCATGAGAGACATTTCCATCACAGATGGATGCAAATGTGCCGGGGAACGATCCTCCCCAAGCCTGAAGTTTACGGGTATCAGAGGGAGAGTCTCAGTCTGACTCCTGTTTGGTGAGAGATGCTGTTTTGGACCTGACTTTCATTATTAGACTCTGTGGGAGTTTGTCAGCTCCATCATGTTTCCCACAATGAAATCCAATCGCTTATTTGTCCACTGCACTGTCCTGTAAGCCCCCTCCCTCCACGCAGCAGTGCACTGGTGATGTCAGCCATGTCAAACAAACTGCACCGAGAGGCTCGGACAGAGACAACGGGCCGCTCGGACAAACTCGCTTGTACACAATCTCAAAACAAACAATGCAAATACTGAGCAAGCCAAGAGGACGCTAACCTCACAACATGGGAAAATGTTTGCGTTTCGATTCTTCACAGAGCTTCTGCTTGAAACCCAGGACAACACCCTGATCTGAAGTTTATTTCTGAGTCTGAATACGCTGGTAAACGATGTTTGTTCATATTTTGGAGGGGTTAAGTCAGGCTGGTCCTCATGGGAAGCACCAAAGTGTATTCAGGGACAGCTGGAGAGGCTGCACTGGGCCTTGTGCTGATGTAACATGAGCTTCACTAGGGGGCAGCAATCATTAGACTACCACAGGGTGGCTGGTGTTGGCTCAGTGAGAAAAGCTAGAAACACTGTAAAACAAAGAATAATATGTGACACAGCAGCTTCACCTGTTAGTTTAAAGGCTGTAGGAGGGAGAATCCACACGGTGTGGACTGTTTCACTGCAGGGGATGACCCCACGCTGCTCGGCTGGAACCCTGTTTTTGTATCACACGCCGCGAGGAAGCAGAAACACGCACGCTCAGAGAGGCCGCACAGTGAGCTGCAGGTGGTGTGTGTTTGTGTACCCAGGCCTTCAGCTCAGTGACTTCGCCTCCGTCTGCTCAGGCGATGAATTTGTTTTGCATCACAGGCCGTCGCACTCCAGAGCCGGGACACTGCAGCATCGAGGGTCTGTTTATGGACCAGTGCATCCGAAAGGTGCGCTCAGCATTTAAACAAACACGCTTACAGAACTGCGTGTGTCTGTTTGGGTTTATGCTTCTCCACATTTAAGTCACAAGTGGTGCTTACACACAAAAGAGGCAAAAGACATTCACACCAAAATCACCCAACCAGAGTCGTTGAGTAAAAGCTGTGACTGATCAGTGTGAAGTGAACTGTTCAAAGGAATTCAAGGAACACGTTTGTAGCAACGGTCAGTTAAACTTGTGGGATGTTGATGTGATCAGTTAGGTATCAGTTAATGAAATAAAGAACAGGGGGAACAATGAGGCAACCCCTGAAACAGCCATGCTCCTGCAGGTAGAGGACACTCGTGCTGGGTTCCTCCTGGCTTCATGGTGAGAGCATGCAGGCAGCTCCTGGAGGATGAAGGAATTAATACTGAAACATAAAGGTCATCTGATGTCTCCGTGTTGCACCTCAGACTGTCTGTGTGCTCCATGATGGGCAGAGCTGGGAATGATGTGGACTCATTCTACGTCCATGTCAGTACAGAGATCCAGCACGACTGGATTTGTCCTGTTTTTGAGCAGAGCCTGACACGGTGAGTGCTGTTAGGTGACCGTCATCAAAAGCAGGTTTTCTTTGGTAATGTGTGCGTACGCTGCAGTTTAGAGTGATGCTAGCAAGCAAAAAAAGTAGATGAATCCACAGCCACACACTCACGACTTCCTCCTGTTTCAGTAACGTTTGTTGGAACATTGCAGGGTCCAGTGCTTTGTCAGGCTTGTTTTTGTGCATGAATCAGTGCGACTCGATTTATTAAGAAGAATAAAAGCATAAAGACAAGCTACAGTGTTTCCTTTTAAACCTGAACACTGAGCCACTCCCATTCACCTCTGCAGTGCTAACTTGAACTCATGAATGCAATGAAGTCCTTAATAACACGACACTTAAGTGAAACAGCTGAAAAGCGACTTCTACGAGGATCCATAAAATCCTCTGTGGCTGTGACGAGGCTGCTCAGATATGATAACCACGTCCATTTATCAGCACTGTGGTTAGCTGTCTCAATCCCACAGCTCATGTGATCATCTCCGTGGAAAGACAAAGCTACGGCTCTATGCTTACAGCTCTGGAGCTCCAGTGCATTTGAAATGTTGCTTTTTAAGGACCACTGTTTGAGCCCAGTGTAGTGACACTTATTAGTTTTACTGTTTATGCAACTGTTCAAAGCTTCATATTATCAGCGGACATCGAGATCTTTGATCAGTTGAGCACATGTTTGGATGAGTTTCAAAGACAGCAGCTCCTTTAAAGCTGCCCTGTGCCATTCTGGGCAGCGACACAGTGCATCTTCTCATATTTGCTAATTGCAGCTTAAAACAAAAGTGAAGACAGCTCCTGCCCGGGAGATCAAACCAAGTGGGAAGCCTGTGTTCAGAGTCCAGCGGGGCCGATTCGCAGGCTGCTGTCACACACCAGAAAACTCTTACATAAGCGTGTCAGAGCCAGTAAACAGTGGCTTGTTTTCTCAGCCAGTCTGACTGATAAATGAGTTACTGCTATCTGCCTACGTGGGGGAATTGCAGGGACCACTGTGTCATCACAAAGCAGTTGCTGTTGGTGCAGACTGTGGGTGAAGGTTAGAGCAGATTCAACATGCACTATTTAATAGCGATGACTTAACCTCAGCTCTGATTACAGGAGGTGAAAGGTCAGAACGTCCCTCACCTGACTGCAAGATGGTACAGTGAAATGTTTAAACCATAACCTGAGCAGACACATCTTCTCACAGATGGATGAAGGAGTCAGCTGTAGCTCGTTCCAAGGCTTCGGCTCTGATGGTGTTATAACACGATCACAGCAGGGCTGAGCTGTAAGGGGATACTGCTGAGGGTGCGAAGCTGGCAGCTACCTCTAATGAACCTGTCTTAGTGAATATCACTCTACATAAGCCTCACAGTGCACTTCAGGCGGGGATCACACGGCACATTATAGCCCAAACCCAGCAGAAACATCCAAGTCATGCTTCCAACCATGTCTCCAATGTTCTCCTTTTGAGTTTGCCTGTTGAGACCAGTGGTGCCAACCAGTACTCCTCTCAAACACTCTTTATTGCTGACGGTCTCCTTACAGCAGCTTTTGTTAAGGGTGGAATATGTTAAGTGTCAGCTGAACACTCAGTTCTTGAAGGTGGTGTACTGGAAGTGAGTAAAGGATGTGATCAGCTTCTTACATGCCCCGTGCCACAGCTGCCCCGGGCTCAGTGAGGCACAAGAGGACCAAAAGATGCTCCATGTGCTCCGATCCAACAAAAGAGTTACTGTAGCCCAGATTACTGGAAAACCTCAAGAAGCACACACAGCTGGACCAGTAAAGAAGCTGATGGACTCCAGTCAATCACATCTTTCTATCAGGGCGATATGTGACATTCCCAAACGTATGCAGGCAGCGTGGGGCTCTGGACAATGTTCTGCTGCGATCACACTTTGAAATGTACCATCTTCCTAAACACCTTTATGGCAGTAGCCTCTTCCAACGTGAGGATATGCTCTACCTCACCGCAAGGAAATCAGAAATGGTTTCACAATCGAGACAAAGATTTCAGTGTCTTCACTTGGCCTCACAAGTCCCTAAATGTTAATGAAATTGAGCATCTGTGGGATGTACTGCAGAAACACGACCAATTCATTACGGGGGCAGGACAAAACAGGCTGTGGAAGAGAGCCAGGGAATAATAATACCTGATGAATAAACACAGAGAGTGAGAAAACTGGATGAAGAAGAAGCACTCCCCAGCAGTCTAGGCAAACTGTGATGTAACTAAGGGAGGATTCAGGGTCACCTGGTCCAGCCCTAACTATATGCTTTAGCAAAAAGGAAAGTTTGAAGCCTAATCTTGAAAGTAGAGATAGTGTCTGTCTCCTGAATCCAAACTGGAAGCTGGTTCCACAGAAGAGGGGCCTGAAAACTGAAGGCTCTGCCTCCCATTCTACTTTTAAATACTCTAGGAACAACAAGTAGGCCTGCAGAGCGAGAGCGAAGTGCTCTAATAGGGTGATATGGTACTACAAGGTCATTAAGATAAGATGGGGCCTGATTATTTAAGACCTTGGGGGAGTTTTTCCTTCCTACTGTTGCCAAACTGCTTGCTCATAGGGGGTCATATGATTGTCGAGTTTTCTCTGTATGTGTTGTTTTAGGGTCTACTTTACAATATAAAGCGCCCTGAGGTGAATGTTGGGTTCTATATAATTAAAATTGAACTGACTTGAGCAGAGAGGCAATGAGGAGAGGTCAGTATGGGAGACACTGGCTCCTTTAATCCTCTAATCTGGGCAGCTGAGCTGTGTGCTCCTTGTTCCTGCATATGTTTGATCAGGTTCCCGTCTTCTCCCTAAGTGCACATCCCTGTTTGTTAGTTTAACGCGTGTTTCTAAGTTGGCAGTAGATGTGTGTGCCTGTGTGCTTGGCCTCCTCTGTGTGTCAGCCCCCTGATGGACCTGTCCAGGGTGTAGCTTGGATAGGCCGCAGCCCCTCGGTGACACATAACTGGATAAAGTAAGCGGTTAGAAAATAGATGGAAACTCGTGGCTTATGATTACAGTGCAGGAGAGTCATAGAGTCAGCTGGAGTCATCTGATTTTCCTGTGTGATCTTTGACACTGAAAGCCTTGTGGCACAACGTGCTGTTGTTCTCTTGACATTTCGAGTCTTTTCAAGATTTATCTACTTACTATGAAACTGGACATGACATATTTAAAGCTTCTCTTTTTAAAACCCCAAGAAATGAAAACCAACTTTATTCTCATGACTGAAAAAGCATTAAAAATAAGAACTGACAGTAGAAACAAAAGCAATGACGGCGTGCTAACCACAAGTACAGGGATGATTCGGGCAGGAGTCTTTAGCACACATTTTTCAGGATTTGTTTCGCAGTATTTCATGTTTTCCACAAACATGTCATGATGTCCAGCTTGTGTCTTCAGAATGAAACATTTTGCATCCAGAGAGAAGATTCTACACGCTGAGCTGGAAGCATTTGCAAAAAGCAGCTATGCGCACTCTTTCTGTCCAAGTGCTTATTGTGTTCTTCTGTGTCCGTGTTTATTTAGATGCAGAGGTTATGAGCCTGAGAGGATTCTGACATCAGCAAAAGGGCGAAACAACAAACATTACATCTCCGAATTCCTCGCGGAGTCTCTGCTTTTTCTGCCCTGTCTCTGTCTTTACGTGGATGCTCTCATCGCGCCTTCTTGGAAACGAAAGTTGCGCCACTGCCTCTGAGGCAGCATCAGGTGTATGAATTAGCATCAGGCCGACAAAGAATAGTAGGAGGGGACTTGGACACGCACAGCAGTCCTGCCTCATGAGGTGGAATAATCTCCACAGGATTCATCTGAGTCATTCTGCAGAGTTGTAGGATGCATGTTCAGACTTGTGACATAGAACTGGAAGAGATTACAAAATACAACCGAAAATTACAGCATCTGCCGAATAACCCAAATAAAACCACGCGTGCTTCCTACCAGGAACAGACACCAGCAGCAATAAAGTGTGTGAAGGAAATATTCACGTGTGGAAAACGTGTTAGTGCCGCTTCGATAGCCTGACTCACCAGCGAAGCGGAGAGTCTGAAGATTCCCGCATCTCCTTCTATCTGCTTCACACACGCGGGCTGAGGCGGTGATAAGGTGAAGAGGAGGGTTTGACTGCTTGAGAAATTCATGCAAACGTGAGGCATTTTCCTGCGCGTGCACGTGGTGGATTATGATAGATGGCGTTGTGGGTGATGTGTTAGTGCTGGTTACTTGTTAGCTCACAGCTGTGCGTTAAGTTCACGGTGACACTTTTATCTTTGAAGTACTGATAGCAGATGTTTAACACAAAGGTGTCTGGTGTTCAGCTTCTAGGACCTTTAAAGCTGAGGGCTCTGTTCTTCGTCACATCCAGCAGCATCTTTTATACAAGGACATGAGAACTGGGGCTCAAATACAAGCGAGCGCTTCTTGTGATTTTCGTTGATAAAGGATTAGCAGTGGGATGGGTTTGTGCACCATATCAACGCTGGATTTCCCGGGTTTAGCATATTATACCCTCCCAGCACCTTTCTGAAAATTGCCCACCAGGAATAGAGGCAGTGAACTCCGCCTTCTCAGTATTTAAACCCACAATATCACCCGGAGCTCAGAGAACCGGAGAACTTGATCTTGACCAACACGTTTGGATTCGTGGGAACTAAATCCTCCCTCTGAGCTCTAATTGCCTAAAAGGTGAGACTAGTCTTTGCTTCTTTTAAGTAAAATAAAAACAAATATAAAACAGCAGGCAGGACTTTATGGATTTTGCCGTTTTGGGACATTTTTTCAGCATAATGTAAAGTTCTTGGTGCATCAGTTTGCCTGGTGCTATGAGTAGACGTTCACACTGTCGTGCTTTTTAAAATATATGTTGGTTTTATTAGCAGCAGATTGACCCATTATTTACTTTCCCCCTAAAGGTTCCATCTGCAGTCTCCAATCCGCCCATCTTGGACACATTATCACACTTTTTATTTATTTATTTATTTATTTTTCCCTCCCACTCCTGGGATTTAACCTTCACCCAGTCCGTCACTTCGCCCCCTCCTACCCAGAAAGAGGGTGTAAAGTTGGAGTCGGCCCGGAGATGCGGTTCTTTTTCCCGCTGACTGTGTATTGCATCAGCCTGCTTTCCCTCCAGCAGGCTTTGCCGGCTGAGGAGAGACCGGGCACGAACAGGTAGGACACACCGCTGCGCTGCTGCTGTATTAGTGCTACTTTAGTGCCTACAGAGCAACTCTGCTGTCTGAGAGGAGCGAAGAAGGCAGCTGGAGCCGCTGAAATCTTGCTGTTCATAGCTGCACTGCATCGGGCAGAAACATCAGCGTCGTCACTTTCCCGTCGTCGTTTAGTTCAAACACTTCTCACTGTTTTTATTCGCGTCATATTCTCGCTGGGAACGTTTTTCTAACAGAGATAAATAACGTGCTCTAAAGTTCACAATAAAGACACGCTGATATTTACTCTTCTGTGAGTCTGACGCACACTGCGAAACTTGAATCACGAGGGTTGGTGTGTGTAAACGCGTGTCAGCCTGACAGTAGATAGTGGACACTTGAAGGCTGTGGCTTTATCTTTGCTGCTCCACATCCACACGGAGTGTATCTCGGTCAAAGCCCACAGAAATCCACAGAGCTGCGTGAGTTCAGTGTTTTTAGAAGGCGAAATGATCTTTGCAGTTATGAAGGAGATGATGAGAAATTACACCTGAGCTGTAGGTGACCTTTGACCTACATTTAACCCTGCCACTGAAACATGACTAAAGTGAGTTAACTGCGCCTCAGCTTGTTTTCTATAAACAATTCAGATGTTTCTAAAGCCCCAAACGTCGCCTTAGTCCCAGCTCTCGGTGTCACATGATGAACCACTGACATATGGGCTTTTGTTTGCTTTGGTCTCCCTGACATCAAGCAGGGAAAATGTCATTTCCAAAGGTGGGAAAACCAGTTTGTCATTCTGAATAGGCCAGTCGTAGACACCATCACGGGTCATTGTAAAGGATATTGTGAGGGGATGAATGGCACCTGTACTTTTCCACTCTTTTGGTGTCAGAGCAGGATCTCATTAGACACGAGGCAGCAAACAGACGTCCACCCGGTCAGAGGCAGGGAGCTCGTCACAGTGGCAGTAAGTGTGCCGGGTTGCATAGTTGAGGATGAGGTACAGTGAAGGGCGACCTCTTCTGGTTGGGTGTGGAGCCGTAACTCTGTGCCAGCGCTGATTCTGCAGTTTTAAAGCGAGCGCCGTGGAAGAAGCTGCTGTTTCCCATGATGTGAAAACGCACTTGAATCTAACCCAGTGTAAGAGGATCCGAGGGTGGAACTTTCCTCCAGGTGGGAAAGCGCTCCTGTGGCCGTCTCTGTCATCTGGACAAACGGCTGCTGCTGAAACCCAGAGAAGGGGGGCAGCTCTGTTTGCACCTGGCCGGCTCCCCCATCAGTCCTCTGCTCCATTACAAATGTTCAAGGCTGCAGTTCCAGCTCCGTGTAGTTAATTAAACATTGTTTTATTGCCTTAAAAAAGCTGATAACAAAACAAGAACAGTCACATTTCCTCATGACTTCTGTCTTTTAGACTATCTCAGATAAATGGACTCCCGAGTGTCTGCAGCTGAGCACTGCAGGTACTGTGGAGGAGGTCTGAGCTGTTGTTGACCACTTACAGAGACGTGCAGGTGAAAGGAAAGAGTCTGGGCTCTATCGTGCTGTAGACCTCGACTGCGACACCCTCCTAACGCATCCTGTTCGGTTCCTGTCACCAGCTGACAGCATGATAACAGCAGACACCACCACTTCACATGTTTTTGTCTGTTGGACTCTTGAGCTCAGATGTCTGTCATTCCTTCCACGTCCTGTGTTTGTGTCCATATTGTCTCCCTGTGTCCTGATATGGACACAGAGAGATGTAACAATGCCAAGCAGGCGCTTTCCAAACGAGGAGAAATTGTTTGTTAAGCATAAGACGGCAACACATACCCCTCATTATCATTTTACATAACATCATTTTTGTAGCTGAAAATAGTCTGCAGCCAGACAAGTTAAACATGGCTTTAGGAGTGAAGCGGCTTTAGGTCCAGATTCTGGAAGTGGGAAGCAGCTCATTGCTTGCAGACTGAAGACTCTGAAGCTGGTTTGCGGTCAGGCTTTTGTTCGATGGCCCCGGCTTTGTCTGGATCAGCCTGTGTGCATAAGTTGGGCTGCAAGTTTGTCTGAACATTTCAGGGCCGAATTGTCGCGTTTTCACCGAGCACCAACATGACTATCAGAGAAAAACACCTCACAGAGCATGGCCGGAGCCTTTCTGCTGTTTCTTGGTTTGGGGTCCAGACATTTGATGTTTCGATTCTGAGCATCTCTTTAAACCACCTTTATTCCTCTGGGATGATTTCAAATTTAGCGCCTCAACCCAGGCTTCTTCTTATGCGTCTACTTTGATTTGCAGCCTGTTGTAAACACTGAACTTGCTCAGGGCTGGTGTGGAGTATGTGTAGAGTACAAGCACATCAAGGTAAATCTGCACAAGCACAGGCTGAAGTTGAGAAGGCTGCCGGCAGGAATTCCGCTGTGGATTAATGTCTAAGACCTAAATTCCAACGTTCGCATCCTTAAAGAGCAGGTTTCTGCTCACACAGAGAGCCGCTGCACATGAATGCACTGTACGTCATGTAAGAGTAGAAGACATGCATGTAAGAGGATCAGTGTGTGGTTTAAGTTCCTCAAAAGGCATTTGGAAAATAAAAGCAGCTTCTGAGGGGAAGAGAAACCACCCTTTTGTCTTGTCTACATCCATCAGAATTATGTGGTTTGTGAACTATAACTTGGCATCTGTCAGTTCATGTAATTGGTAAATGGCCTGTATTTATATAGCGCTTTACTAGTCCCTAAGGACTCCAAAGCGCTTTACATATCCAGTCATCCACCCATTCACGCACACATTCACACACTGGTGATGGCAAGCTGTAATTCACCGGCTGGAGTTTATTCAGAGGCCAAAAAGGCTTGAACAATAGAAATTACAGCCCAGGGTTAGAAAGCTGGAAGTGCCCAGCTCGTTTCATTGAGACAGAGATTTCTGTCAGCTTTCGCTCCTCATCCTCGGATGGCTGATTCCCTTTGAAACATCTGTAAACGTGTACGTTTGAAACGTAGTGGGTTTAAATCTGAAGTGTTGGGATTACTGCGGGCCAATCTTAGGAAGGCTCAGGGTTGGGTTTATGTTTCGTTTCCCCTCCATGAGACCTGTGGCTGGAATTTAAGATTAGACTATGACTTGCAGGGAGGCCAAATCTGCTCAGAGACTTCAGCCCAGATTTGACTTCCTAAAACAACTAATACAGCTCGTCGTCATTAATAGAGAAGAAAAGGAAACACGGCTGATCTACAGGTACTGGCTTCACCTTTAATCTAACTGTTAGGTCCTATGAAATCATCAGCCAAATGTGTCTGAAAGCCATAAACTTGGGATATTGCAACACATCAGAAACCAGAAGCCCGGACGTCTTTGATTTCCTGCCAAACACAAAGGTCTCCTTCACTGTATGACTGGTTAGACTGCAGGGAGGTCAGGCATTGTTCCAGCTGCAGGTGATGTTGGCCCAACCAAAATGCAGCGCTTGTTCCCCGGCACATATTTATTTTTCAAGACCATTAACTAAGTGCACCAGGTGCTCCGATGGTTTGCTCGGGAATCGGAGGCACTGCTGTCATTGATCACAAGGCTTTTCCTACACTGCGGTGCGTTGCTCCATAATCCCCTTTACCTCATTAATGCGCACAATAAACAGAGCTGGATTACTGACCAGGAAAAGCAAGGGGGGGTTGCCATGGGGTACCAGATGCTTTTCTTAGATGTGAGGCAGTTATTATTGCCTACATCACTGCAGCACCTTAACGTTGCACATGGCAGCTGCATGAGTGTATTTTTCAGCCCCAGTCAGAAAAGATTGATGTTCTTATGCTAAACTTTTGACCTCCTGGATCCAGGATACAAACAGAAAGAGTCATGAGCACCACAGATTACAGCTGCTATAGACTCGCATCAGTCACATCCATTATCACTGCTGTGAAAACCAGCCTGAAACAATGAAAATGCTGTGGGTTACAGTAAGTATCCGTATGGAAATATACAAACTATACATCCTGTCATTGGGTTGTGTAAATGCGTTTATGAGATCTGTTGTGGGGCCACCGCTGCAGCTATGCAAATAAGCTTTAAGCGTTCACCGTGCAGACCATGTGGGTGTAACTTGATGATGTGGCACTGTGGCAGACTGCGGCCTGTCCTGGAAATAGTGCTTTCCTCCGTCTGCGGCCTACCATTATGCAACTATTTATTCAGCCATCGCCACTGTTGGATAGCAGGTCCTCTAAAGGCGACCGGCTCTGCCAACAGTGAGCCAGCAGCTGCACTTAGCGTCTCTGGGAGGAGTCTCAAACCAACCACAGGCTGTGAAGTCTTGGAGAACTCAGCAGGGAGTGTTCATGAGAAGATAACACGAGTTAGCGTTTCACATGTGGAAGACACGTTTTATAATTAAAATGGTGAAACATTTTTCCATCTTTGCTTCGAAAGGCGAACACGAAAGATGGATTCATTCTAATCCTAAATGTAAACCTCTGGCAAAGATTCCACCTTTTTTAGTTCATCCAGGCACAACATGATGTTAAGCCCAGTGTCACAGCAAAATATTTATCCTGGCAACTTTGGGAAATGAAAATTGTGGCTTTAACAGATGTAGCTGACACTGTGACGCCAGATATTCTTCACCAAACAGCGATCTTATCCCAAACCTTACTGGTGCCAAAGCAAAACCAAGCAGTGAGAAACACCAGTATTTCACAACAGGCTGTAAAACCAAAGAGAAATCACTTTGATAGTCACACAGAGGGGCAGTCCAGCAGGTAACGGGTACAGAAATACGAAGGCACCTACATCCTTTATTTGTACAAGCACCGCGTCGTGTGTGGACCAACATAGCTATTCCACAGTCTGAAATGTGACCGAGCAGTCATTGTTTCTTTTTACTTCTCTCGGGATTTTGAGTCACACCGTGCTACGCAAACATGGCGCTAACAGGTCAGCGAAGGAGCCACTGTTTTTGTCAAACAAAGAACAGATGGCGAGTCGGCCACTGCTGTTTGCTGAAAATGTCTGAGCCAGTGGTCCGCCACACTGCACACCTTAACACATCATTTAGTGTCATGTGTATTCTCACGAGCCTGTTTGTACAGATGGACCAATCACACAAGAGGTGCTGTCCATCTTGCCAATAGTTTCTGAGAAAGTGTGTGATTTTTTACATTTTACATGTTGGATGGGGTGATCCTTTACAACTTTCATGTTTGTAGCTTAACTTGGCCTGTGAAGGATATAGATGCTGAAGGATGCTCTGTGCGGTGTTCAGAAGCTAGCATAAAATGTTTATTTACCAAATTGCACCTATAATTAGATGTCCGCAGAATTAGCATTGCCCTCGATCGTGCTAACAGTCGTGGCAGTGATTGGCACAGTTGATATTTTTGGAATTTTCTGGACAAACAGAAACTCCTGACGGCTTAGCTAGTTCTAGTTAGCACAAATTAGCATGCTAGCTGCAAAACTGTCTCGTGAACTCGTCACAATTCTACCTGCTGAGAATATAACACATTAACTTCTAGCTTACACTTTTAGTTATGTGTAGCTGCTAGTATTGCTCTATGTTCTCATGCTATCTTGAGTTGTTTCACGTTTCTGGTGCACTTTCAGTATGAATCCCTCTCACTCCTGTAGAACAGCTTTTCACCCGACATCTCTTTTCTCCTCAGGTTGGATGTTCTCAACAAACTCATTGGCCAGAAAGAGGATAACGCTCCCGCTGCAGAAAGCCAGACTATCAGCACGGTCCCATCTTCACCCTTGAGCCGATCCCCAAACCGGCTGCCTGGATTCATGAAGCAGCGACTGGCATCAGGAGCAAGGACAGCCTCCCCGGCCTTGGCGTGGGTGCGGTCCACCGAGGCTTTGCAGGTTGAGCGACGGGCACCGAGAGCTCGTCGCCATGCCCACTCACGAGGGGGTCACCACAACCATCACCATGCCAAACTGATGCGGGTGGGTTGTGTCCTGGGGACCTGTCAAGTGCAGAACCTCAGCCATAGGCTCTATCAGCTTATTGGCCAAACTGGCAGAGAAGACTCTTCTCCCATTAATCCCAGGAGCCCCCACAGCTTTGGATGACTTCGATAAAACCTCCAAATAGCCACAGCAAGTCTATCTATTGCTCCATTTATTTATTGTTTCTTAATGTATTATTGATAGTTATTGCATTAGAGTTTGATGTAGTACACAACTTTTATTATACCCGCCTTAGATGACTGTTGCTTCTAATTTTTGTGCACAATATATGGATTTAAAACTTTAAATCAGGACTGATTGAATCTTCTTTCAAGCCCCTGAACTGATTTCTCCCACCATCATGAGAAAGTTTGGCTTTGAGGGTTAGTGATGTCTTTCTGAATCTCCCTCTGGAACGTTCAAAAGAAGCCAAGAGATCTCAGGCTGATGTTTAAATCCTGTTAATATAAGAATGAAGGCTTGTCTTCAACACCATCCAGCGGCCTGGTCCTATCTGCCCACTGACCTCCGCAGGAGTGGTTATCCTGCCGCTCACTGATCAAACACTTAAGCCATTAATGTGGATTTGAAGCTGCAGCGTGAGCTGGATTCCTGTCAGAACCAATGTATTCCTAGAGAACTCGTCGGCGACTCAGTGAACCCTTTTACCTCTTTTCTGTGGCCCCCTTTGTCTTAATTTTGGACTCACATGCAATTTCAGATTGAACACTGACACCCCTGGAGCAGGTCGCAAGTTTCCAGTTGCCTCAGAACTGCGAACTCATCATTCAGCAAGACTTTACCACAGAGAGAGAGGAGAGGGTCAGCTTCTGTTGCTTTGGATGGAATGCAAACAAACGGACTCCCCTAAGTATCGCTTTCAATTTTGAGCTGCACTGGCTGGTTGGCTATCACAGCACAGTGAACGTTGGAGTCATGGATCAGTCCTCTGTCACGCCGCTGCTGCCATTCTCCCTGCAGGGAGAATGGCAGGACTTTGGACTGACAGCCGTTTAATAAACCTAAAGGTTCAGTCACAATGTGAGGGGTGGGAGGGGGCTGGGGGGCTTTCCAAGTCTCCCGCTGTCTGCGGCGCTAAAGTGAAATACGCAAACGTGCAGATATTAAAGGCTTGGCAAATGGTAAAAATGAGCCCATGTTCCCATAGTTACAGTGTTGTCGAGTAGTTGTAACGGAGCGATGTGGACTCTTGGTCTGGACGAAGATGTTCCTGTTGATGTTTCTCAGTAGCTCGATAGTCGCTTTCAGTTCTAGATCGATCTCATGAAACCAAAAACACATTTGACCTTCTTTACGTGCCTTTGGACGTCTTATGGACCAACTGAAGGACTTTTGTGAAAACTGCTGAGTGTGCACATGAGTGCATTTCTTCCTAAATGTTTTCCTCTGTGTTTCATTAAAGTGGAGGCTGTACAAGCCTGCAATCTGCTCATGAGCCAAGTCTTCGATGCCAACTGTGTGAAGTCTTTTTTAGGAAGACTGAATAAGAAAAGTTCAGCTGCATATTACAGTTGGTAAAACACCCTTAATGTTGATGTGTAATGGGCTAAATGGGTTTAAATTAGTCCTGAGATGATGGCCAAAGGCTTTACGACTACATTGCTGTTTTGTAATGAGGGACCAGAGCAACCAAAATGTTAGGTGTAGCAGTGCCCAGTTTCAAGTATGTACACGAAATAGCAAAAACCCAAGTCCTAACATTTCCTCTCACTCTATTTATATTCACGTCCGAAGTGGTGGGCAGACGATGGACTGAAAATAACCGAAGTTTCCTCATCAAGAGTCCTAGAATTGGGTTAAACCTTACAAAAACTGTAAAACATATATTTAATTTCTCTATTCCAAGTCTTTACTATATGTTTGGCTACTCTTTATGTCTTTTTAAAGGATACAGGCCACTGAGCGATATCTGGTTATTACTGACGTTAGTTTAAAATCACCAAATACCTGATAGTACTTGACAAATCGACTTTACAGTGTGCGCTTCTTTTATAGCCTGATGTCTTTCTCCTTTTTACATGTTTGCATTTAGTCTCTTTTTTTGCTAATCCTGCCTGTAATTGTGGGGGCTGTGAGGTCACAGGTCACAATAATCAGAGGTCTTAACCTGTTCAAAGGCTTGTTGAGGTGCAACTCTCTGCTGTAATGGAGCTAATCAGTGTCTCGTGACCGATCATTAAAAGGCTTTTCAAACGCTAAAACAACCTGGTTGATTTCTGTACTTTCCAGAATGTCTCTCTCTCTCTCTCTCACACACACACACACACACACACACACACACACACACACACACACACACACACACACACACGATACATGTGTGTGTGTGTCCACGACCGCCGATACGTCCGCACAGAGCAAGCATCCAGAGCCAATCAGGCAGGTTAACAGTGTTTCTGTTACAAACAGGCACATCTGGTTTGTTTGCTTGTTTTCCATCTGAGAGACACCCGATCTTCTTTAGATCACAGGAAGCACTTTAAAGCATGTCTGTCCAACGTTTGTCACAACTTGAATTTTGCTCCCTGTAACAGACTTATGAAAAGCCCTGATGTACTTGTGTAAATGTGGCTGTCTGCGAATGTGTTTGAAGATGTCAGTGCCTTCCACGTGGCTTCACCGTGAGCATCACGGGCACCTGTGAATATTTAGATAATCAACCAAAGTATTTAAAAAAGTCATGTATTTAAGTTATCTTTGTATGTTTATGTCTGTGTATCACCAAAGTTGTTCCACTGCTGCTTAAACATGGTAGGAAAAGAAGTCTGAACTGTAGTAAAGTCTTATTTTTAATGTTTTTATTGACTTTTGAAATAAAAGGTGTTCTGTGGAGTGAGTTACAGTATGATCTCTGTGTGTGTGCACTTCTCAAACATGTGAAGACATACGTGATGGTCACGTCAGGCTGTGAAAGTGCCTCTCCAAAATCCCAATTAGGTTAACGAAGTCCACAGCACATATCCACTTTGTGTCGTCGTCCACTCTCCGGATGTTGCAATGGCCTCGACTGGCTGTTCTGACTCATCTGCCCTAACTGAAGTCAATCATTATGGGGGGACAGTCCTTGAGAAATCAGGATATGATCTGATAGCAGCCTGAAGTCGTATGACTGCACAGAGTTAATGAGTCACAAACGGCGGAGGCTGGTCAACAGAACACCAGCTATTGGTTCATTCGGTGCCCAGCTGAGTGGAGGACAGAAAACAGGCAATGAAAGCCTCAGAGCAGCACTTTGACACAAAGATTGGAGGCAGCATGCACAAGCATCTCTGGTTTGCTCTCGGAGACAGCGTCCTGAGTTTAGCAATAATTCTTAAATGGAAAAAACGAGAGCGGCCCAGAGACTTGATGTGAGCATTAAAAGTCAAAGATCGGTCAAAAACCACCCAGAATTGGACACAACTGTCGTGCTTTGACTTCTGGCAGGTAATCCTACCTCAGAGAATGCTGCCACTGATTCTAGTCCCCTGTAATGGATGGATGATGGATGAAAGGAAGTAACCCTGATCATGTTTGAGGAAAAAGTAGAAAAAGTCTCTTTATTGTTATCAGTCTACAGAGGAGACTGTAGAAACCATGTTATCATGTTATGGTTATGTAGCATCAGATCAGATCTGGGGTTCATCCTGCTGGGAGGCTTCAGCAGCCCAGCACACTTCAGCTGGATAAAGGAAAGTGAATGGGTGGATGGGTGGATGGGTGGGTGGCCCTTTATCATGCTGACTGGCTGTAGTTCAGGAGGAGAGGAGGTCATCTACTGTTTGGAAGGCTGGTGGTTCAATTCCTGGCTGCTCCAGCCTGCATACTTGGGTAAGATAGTAACCCTGAGTTGCTCTCTGACAGACTCGTGAATGGTGCATGTTGTATAAAGATGTTTGAGTGCTCTGGCAGAGTAGAAAACCAGTCCATTTGTATGTGTTGTGAGCTCTTCATCTTAATGGTAATGTGCTAACGCTCAAGTTTCCCAAACTGAGGGGACAGCGGGGTCAACACTGGTGCATTTATAAGGCCGTTCAAATTAGAAATACATATTTCTTCTTCCACCATCTGACCCGGGCCTTTCTACGTGGAGGTGTGTCCTCCTGCATGCGCTCTTTCTGGGTACCGCAGCTTCCTTACAGTCCACAGACCTGCAGTCAGTGTGTAAATTGGCCATAGGTGTGAATGGTTGTCTCTGGCTACGTCCACACTGATACGCTTTCGTTTGAAAACACATCGTTTTCTCTGCGTCTTGGCCTCCCGTCCACACTGAGACGCAGCGTTTTTGCTCAAGGAAATCGCAGCGTTTTCAAAACGCTCTCCAAGCGGATACATTTGAAGACGCCGTTTTCGCGTCGCAGTGTGGATAGCGAACCCGGAGCCTTTCTAAAACGATGACGAACGTTAGTCATGTGATGCAGTCATGTGACCAATTAAACACAGATAGCAGAGGGCATTATACAGCAGCTGTTTTGTTTGACAGCCCTGTTAAAGATTAATATCAGTCTGTACGTGCTCCAGAGAGCTTTTCTTCAAATGCTTTTGCAACGTTGTACCTTTGTGTTACTCGCAGCAACAACTCCAGCTCATTGTTAGTTTCTACGTTTCCATTTAAAGAACTCGCTGCTTTTCCTCGACATTCTGCCGCCACGTTTCAAAAGCCGGAAAGTAAATAAGCGGCAGACAGAAATGAGGCAGGCTGAATCTTCTTGCGCTTCACGCATGCGCAGGACTAGATGAAGCGTTTTCAGCCGCTTCAATGTGGACGCACAACTCAGTGAAAACGACTGAAAGCGCTGGTGTGGACGCGGCCTCTGTGTTGGCCCTGTAGAGTGCCTAACCTCTGGCCTTCCTGCGAGCCTGACTTTGATTGGCTGAAGAAAATGGATGGATGGATACTTCTTCTCCATGTTTATATTTCCTTCTGTTATCACTTTGCTTCAAAGTTTTATCACCATGTAAAAATCAAATAGCACAGAAGTGCACCAGCGTGAGTTATGTCACATCATTGCCTGCAGCTGATGTGTCAGCCAGCAGAAACTGTGTCACACACCAGAGACTACTCTCCCACCTTATCTACCATAAATTTGATCGGTTGACTTTCACAGAAAACTTGTGTCATTATTTTAGGAACAGCATAAGACTTTACATGATCTGTGTAGTAAAAGTAAAGCACGTTGAATCCACACTGTAAAGAACCCGCAGTGTTGTTCAGGTCAAGTGACTGGAGATAGTTGACTTATTGCAGTGATTTTAAATAAGTGGAAACTCAGGAAGCCGGATCTGGTTCGTGTTACTTAATGGAAAAAGGCAAGACAATATTTTACACTTGGCAGAACGCAGGTGCCGTCACATTTTCCATCAGTGGAACGCAGCCCCACAGTCACAGAATATGAACACTGTGGGACTAGCAGCACAGAGTGAGAAGACACAGCAAATAATGGAAACATTTTAATTGAAGTGGAGATTATTTTATCTGCTTTTATCTGATCTGACAAAAGTCATCACAGTGCCCAAGAATCTTGTTTTGTCTGACCAACAACCCACCATGACTACAATGTAACCATGTAAAATGTTCATGTTTAAGTAAACTGAATATTATTATTATTGTTACATCAAACTTGTCACATAATCAGATTTTCTGTTGTGTCCAGACACTGAGGTGACTTAGGAACGTCCTTGTCTTTGAAAAGCCTGTTTGCACGCCGATCAGAAAGGCTGGTCATACTGATCATACTGTAAATGAGTAATGAATCTGTCTCAGATCACTGGACATAATTAATATTTAATGGATTGCCTACATGAAATTACAGCGAGCCATTTTCAGCATTCATCACTCATGTGGCACATTGTGTGCACTATTGTCAGGTTACACCATGTAAACTAATTTACAGGGGGAAAAGCCTTGTCTGAATGTTTTAGAAAAATGAACACAAAAAACAAACTAATGACTACATACAGATTCCACAGAGTTCCCTTCAGGATCAGCACAAGCCGGCTCTAAAGAAGCCACAGTGCCCATTCACAGTAGGACCGCTCATGGATCTCAAACTGGCAGCAGAGCACTCAAACCAGTCTCATCAACACTGAAGAGCTGAGCCCTGGAAACAGAAAGTGGCGTCTCAGTTTGGCCATAAATGAAGAGAAACTGGACAGAGGAGGACAGGAAAACAGTGCCATGGACAGACAAACACCAGTTTGAGGTTTTCGAGTCACGAGGGACAAATGAAAAGATGGTGTAGCAATCCTAGCAAATATGTTTCCAGATGTTTGGGGTGTTTGGTGGTAAAAGTGGGATTTGGACAGATTCAAAAGGATCTCGACTGATGAAGGCTATCGCTTCATCTTCTCACTGGTGGTCTCTGCTTGTCTGGTGTTCAGCACAGTCACTCCGTCGAGGTGTTGTGGGAATAGTCTGTCAATACTGTATTCAAGAAAAGCCCATCAAGTCATTCTTACTCATTTCAGGTTGTCATGGAAGGATGGATGGAGATGTCTCCAGATTACATTGGCAGATTATGAAAGCAAAGTTTGATGAACATCATTTAAGTAAGTAATGTAATGTTTTACATCCATGGATGGATGGTGATTTTAGAGGAGTGGACAAATATGCTACTACAACATCTGTAGCCATCCATCCATCCATCCATCCATCCATCCATCCATCACATCCATCACATCCATCCATCCATCCATCCATCCATCCATCCATCCATCCATCACATCCATCCATCCATCACATCCGTCCGTCCGTCCGTCCGTCCGTCCGTCCGTCCGTCCGTCCATCCATCCGTCCGTCCGTCCGTCCGTCCGTCCGTCCGTCCATCACATCCATCCATCCATCCATCCATCCATCCATCCATCCATCCATCCATCACATCCGTCCGTCCGTCCGTCCGTCCATCCATCCATCCATCCATCCATCCATCCATCACATCCATCCATCCATCCATCCATCCATCACATCCATCCATCCATCACATCCATCACATCCATCACATCCATCCATCCATCCATCCATCCATCCATCCATCCATCCATCCATCCATCCATCACATCCATCCATCCATCCATCCATCCATCCATCCATCCATCACATCCATCCATCCATCACATCCGTCCGTCCGTCCGTCCGTCCGTCCGTCAATCCATCCATCACATCCATCCATCCATCCCTCCATCCATCCATCACATCCATCCATCCATCCATCCATCCATCCATCCATCCATCCATCCATCACATCCATCCATCCATCCATCACATCCATCCATCACATCCATCCATCCATCCATCACATCCGTCCGTCCGTCCGTCACATCCATCCATCCATCACATCCATCCATCCATCCATCCATCACATCCATCCATCCATCCATCACATCCATCCATCCATCCATCCATCCATCCATCCATCCATCCATCACATCCATCCATCCATCCATCACATCCGTCCGTCCGTCCGTCCGTCCATCCATCCATCACGTCCGTCCGTCCGTCCGTCCGTCCGTCCATCCATCCATCCATCCATCCATCCATCACATCCATCCATCCATCCATCCATCCATCCATCCATCCATCCATCACATCCATCCATCCATCCATCACATCCGTCCGTCCGTCCGTCCGTCCATCCATCCATCCATCCATCCATCCATCCATCCATCCATCCATCACATCCGTCCGTCCGTCCGTCCGTCCATCCATCCATCCATCCATCCATCCATCCATCCATCCATCCATCACGTCCGTCCGTCCGTCCGTCCGTCCGTCCGTCCATCCATCCGTCACGTCCGTCCGTCCGTCCGTCCGTCCATCCATCCATCCATCCATCCATCCATCCATCCATCCATCACATCCGTCCATCCGTCCGTCCGTCCGTCCGTCCATCCGTCCGTCCGTCCGTCCGTCCGTCCGTCCGTCCGTCCGTCCGTCCGTCCCTCCATCCATCCGTCCATCCATCCATCCATCCATCACATCCATCCATCCATCCATCCATCCATCCATCCATCACATCCGTCCATCCATCCATCCATCCATCCATCACATCCATCCATCACATCCATCCATCCATCCATCCATCCATCCATCCATCCATCCATCCATCCATCCATCCATCACATCCGTCCGTCCGTCCGTCCATCCATCCATCCATCCATCCATCCATCCATCCATCCATCCATTCCATCCATCCATCCATCCATCCATCCATCACATCCGTCCGTCCGTCCGTCCATCCATCCATCACGTCCGTCCGTCCGTCCGTCCGTCCGTCCATCCATCCATCCATCCATCCATCCATCCATCACATCCATCCATCCATCCATTCATCCATCCATCCATCCATCCATCCATCCATCCATCCATCCATCCATCCATCACATACATCCATCCATCCATCCATCCATCCATATCTGGGGCTAGGTTACAGGAGCAGCAGCCTAACCTGCTCCAGCTTATCCAAGTGAACACAAAGGTGTGAGACCAGCACTTCCACCAAGCTCACATCTCACCTCAGAAAATCAGAATCAGAAAAGGGCTTATTGCCGAATGTTGAGCAGATTTACAACATTAGGAAATTGTAGTGGTACCTAGTGCGAAACATGCTATAAGACAAACACTTAAATAAAAAAAAAAAGTGCTGAGCAGATTGATATATACATGAAGGTGATGATCAGTGCAAAACCAGTGCACCTGACCTCAGCACCCCTACAGGAAGACAGACTGGGTGGGCCCCATGGGCCAAGGCTTTGCCACCAGTGCTTCCTCCTGAGACTTGGCACCACTGTGGCATCCAAGCCACACTCTACTACTCTGAGGGCCGGTAAGCTGTGGGTCTGTCTCCTCACTTCTGCTATTGCTTCTTTCAAGTCCTTTCACTCTATATGCAATAGTGTATTTTAACCCTGGAGTCCAGTATATTTGCTGGATTCATGCTGTTGTGATAAACATGTCACAGTCAACATTCGGGATTACATAAGATGAATATTCATACTCAAGAGTTCCTAATACTACTCTGACAGCCTTGCTTAAGAAAACAGCTAAACAATAGTAGTGTCCATTACATGTCTTAAGGTTTGAATTTTGGCTCTGTTCCTACATTTAGGCACGTTTGTCTAGGATCACTTTATTTATATCCATATACCAGTTTTCCCTGTCTCATGCAAGATCAGCCTCTCCTCGTCTGGGTTTTTGCTTTCTTTCATACTGATCTGTGTGTGTGTGTGTGTGTGTGTGCGTGTGTGTGTGTGTGTGTGTGTGTGCGTGTGTGTGTGTGCGTGTGTGTGTGTGTGTGTAGAGGATCTTCAAAGGAATGACCTTTTGCCTAGTTTGTTGGATGTTGCCTCTCACCTACTCCATGGCACATTTGTTTGCAGCAGTGACCGACCTGCTATGCATGACTTCGGCCTGATAAAAATTTGGCTTTTGGACTTTTTTCCGACCCTTGAATGTTTCAACCATCATCATTACACTGGGCACGCTGGGCAAAATCTTGCCCTCCTTGTGTTACTGGAGGCACACACTGGCTTTCCACAAACAGCTTCTACTGTATGTCCAGTACTGTGCAAACACATTTTAAACTGCAGCAACAGTACTGCAGGCTTTCCTTCAAAGGTTTCTTTGGACATTTCACTCACTCGTTTTCAGTCCCGTTCTTGTACCTCACCGTTTTCAGAAGAGTGTTTTTTGTTTGTTAGCCTGTTTAACTTTGACCTCATTCAAACACAACAATAGCACCTGTCACACTCTGCATTTCAGCCAGCGGTGTTGGGGATCTTTTCAAAAGTGATGGAATAAGGAATGCAGAACAGACCACAACATTATTAAAGCAATGTGGGATAATCTTACCAGAAAATAAAGGAATCCAAGCAGCTTTTGTCAGGAAGCCTGGAGTACTTTCCCCACTACTGTAAAGACTACAGCAAGAAATGAGAAGAAAGCTGAAAGTGAGTTCAGGCTGTGGTTCAGAAGATTGACTTTCGAGCTTGTTACGATTGTACAAACTCTGTTTTTGCCTTGTGCTTTATTTTCATGTATGCTAGCATGTTTCAATAAGTCGCGCACATATTTCCCATTTTCCTAGCAAAATATAAAGACATGAGGGGTGATCGTGACGTTTGAAGAGTACTGTGCGTGACTTTTCTTTTTGGAACTTTAATTTGGAACTTTCACTTAAACACAAAGTGCTGCAGTGTGGCAAGAAAACCCTATGATTATAAAAAAGTAGTGAGCCAGCAAGAAAACAAACCAGGGAACACTCGAGGACATGAGCGAGAAACAGACTGAGGAAGAAAACATTTACGTGGACTCATTTTTTGTGTAATTAAAAAGAATAAAAAGTAATTAAATTAAATTAAATTAAATTAAATTAAATTAAATTAAATTAAATTAAATTAAATTAAATTAAATTAAATTCACGTCCCCTCCGTGAACATCATAGTGGAGGGGTTTGTGTGTCCCAAGGATCCCTGGGACTGGGCGCTGCCCCCTGGTAGGGTCTCCCATGGCAGATTGGTGCTGGGTGAGGGATCAGACAAAGAGCGATTCAGCAGACCCCAATGAGCGCAAGATCAAGGGAGCAGTCCACCCTGCCCAGGATAGGGTTACCGGGGCCCTGGAGCCAGGTCTGGGGAGGGAGCATCTAGTAGCCGGGCCTTAGTCCATGGGGCCTGGCTGGGCACATCCCGAAAAAAAGGGACACTGACCCATTCTCCTGCAGGCCCACCAGCTGCAGGAGGTGGTGTAGAGGTCGGATCCGATGTGTGCTGTGGGGTGGCCAGAAGCGGAGGCCGTGGCAGACTGATCCCCAGCTACCAAGACTAGAAACTAGGATATGGAACATCCCCTCTCTGGTGGGGAAGGAGCCTGAGTTAGTGCATGAGGCTTAGAGGTACCAACTAGATATACAGGGAGTGCAGAATTATTAGGCAAGTTGTATTTTTGAGGAATAATGTTATTATTGAACAACAACCATGTTCTCAATGAACCCAAAAAACTCATTAATATCAAAGCTGAAAGTTTTTGGAAGTAGTTTTTAGTTTGTTTTTAGTTTGAGCTATTTTAGGGGGATATCTGTGTGTGCAGGTGACTATTACTGTGCAGAATTATTAGGCAACTTAACAAAAAACAAATATATACCCATTTCAATGATTTATTTTTACCAGTGAAACCAATATAACATCTCCACATTCACAAATATACATTTCTGACATTCAAAAACAAAACAAAAACAAATCAGCGACCAATATAGCCACCTTTCTTTGCAAGGACACTCAAAAGCCTGCCATCCATGGATTCTGTCAGTGTTTTGATCTGTTCACCATCAACATTGCGTGCAGCAGCAACCACAGCCTCCCAGACACTGTTCAGAGAGGTGTACTGTTTTCCCTCCTTGTAAATCTCACATTTGATGATGGACCACAGGTTCTCAATGGGGTTCAGATCAGGTGAACAAGGAGGCCATGTCATTAGTTTTTCTTCTTTTATACCCTTTCTTGCAGCCACGCTGTGGAGTACTTGGACGCGTGTGATGGAGCATTGTCCTGCATGAAAATCATGTTTTTCTTGAAGGATGCAGACTTCTTCCTGTACCACTGCTTGAAGAAGGTGTCTTCCAGAAACTGGCAGTAGGACTGGGAGTTGAGCTTGACTCCATCCTCAACCCGAAAAGGCCCCACAAGCTCATCTTTGATGATACCAGCCCAAACCAGTACTCCACCTCCACCTTGCTGGCGTCTGAGTGGGACTGGAGCTCTCTGCCCTTTACCAATCCAGCCACGGGCCCATCCATCTGGCCCATCAAGACTCACTCTCATTCCATCAGTCCATAAAACCTTAGAAAAACCAGTCTTGAGATATTTCTTGGCCCAGTCTTGACGTTTCAGCTTGTGTGTCTTGTTCAGTGGTGGTCGTCTTTCAGCCTTTCTTACCTTGGCCATGTCTCTGAGTATTGCACACCTTGTGCTTTTGGGCACTCCAGTGATGTTGCAGCTCTGAAATATGGCCAAACTGGTGGCAAGTGGCATCTTGGCAGCTGCACGCTTGACTTTTCTCAGTTCATGGGCAGTTATTTTGCGTCTTGGTTTTTCCACACGCTTCTTGCGACCCTGTTGACTATTTTGAATGAAACGCTTGATTGTTCGATGATCACGCTTCAGAAGCTTTGCAATTTTGAGACTGCTGCATCCCTCTGCAAGATATCTCACTATTTTTGACTTTTCTGAGCCTGTCAAGTCCTTCTTTTGACCCATTTTGCCAAAGGAAAGGACGTTGCCTAATAATAATGCACATCTGATATAGGGTGTTGATGCCATTAGACCACACCCCTTCTCATTACAGAGATGCACATCACCTAATATGCTTAATTGGTAGTAGGCTTTCGAGCCTATACAGCTTGGAGTAAGACAACATGCATGAAGAGGATGATGTGGACAAAATACTCATTTGCCTAATAATTCTGCACTCCCTGTAGTCAGGCTCCCCTCAAGGAATGGCTTTGGCTCTGGAACCAGTATCATGGAGAGGGGCTGGACTCTGTCTCAGTCTGGTGTTGCCCCTGCTGAGAGGCGGCGGGCTGGGGTGGGTATCCTAGTATCCCCTCGGTGTGCTGCCTGTACGTTGGGTTTTTACCGGTGGACAAGAGGGTTTGTTCCCTGTGCCTTCAGGTCGGGGAACAGGTCCTGACTGTCGTCTGCGCTTATGCGACGAGTGGCGGTTCAGAGTACCCAGCCTTCTTGGTGTCCTTGGGCGGGGAGCTTGAGGGTGCCACACCTGGGGACTCTGCTGTCCTGCTGGGAGACTTCAACACTCATGTGGGCAATGACCAAAGGACGATGGTCGATTTTGTAACCATATCACCAGACCTGAGGCCATATGTTCTGGACACTCGGGTAAAGAGAGCGGCTGAGCTGTCAACTGATCACCACCTGGTGGTGAGTTGGATCAGGTGGCGGGGGAGGATGATGTATAGTGAGGGTGTGATGACAGAGGCCCCAGTCTGCGAGATCTTCAATGCACACCTCCAGCAGAGCTTCAACAGTGAGACTGGGGACATGGACCATGTTCAGCACCTCCATTGCACTGAGCTGCAGCTGATGGTTGGTGCCTGTCATGGTGGTAACCCCCGAACCAAATGGTGGACACCAGAGGTGAAGGGAGCCACCAGGCTGAAGAACGAGTCCTTCATCCTGTCTTCCTTCTCTCACCCCAACCAATCACAGCAGATGGCCCCGCCCCTCCCTGAGCCTGGTTCTGCTGGAGGTTTCTTCCTGTTGAAAGGGAGTTTTTCCTTCCCACTGTCGCCAAAGTGCTTGTTCATAGGGGGTCATATGATTGTTGGGTTTTTCTCTGTATGTATTGTTGTAGGCTCTACTGTACAATATAAAGCGCCTTGAGGCGACTGTTGTTGTGATTTGGCGCTGTGTAAATAAAATTGAATTGAATTGAATTGAATTGAATTATAGGGCTTGGTTAGCCTCTGGGACTTCGGAGGCAGCTGATAGGGACCGACAGGCCAAGCAGAACATGGCTCAGGCTGTGGCTCAAGCAAA
>NC_140542.1:1696127-1761127 GCF_057382185.1 Mchenga conophoros
CAACAACCTGCCTCCATACTCTGCTCTGGCAAAATCCTCAGTGGTTCTAGTTAAAAGTGGTCATAAGTTGTTTTGATCCCACACACCCCAAAATTCAGTATTTGGTGAATAGTCACAAAACATGAGCTGACGATCAAAGTGACCCCCACCCCCACCAGGTGTTTGCTGGAGAGAATCAAGCAAACAGGAATGGTAGGTGTATGTGGTAGGTGTGGCAGGCTATGTGAGCCAGGAATTTGCCATTTGGGCAAGTAAATTGGAGGGCTTTGGGAATGGAGTTCAAGGTACTTCCGAATTGTTGTTGTTCAGTGAGATTACTGTCCAAAAAACATTTTTCAACCCTTGTCTTTCCAACCTGACTTTTAGGTTTTGGCCAAAATGCACAGAAGCCCACAGGATAATGTGCCACAGTTCTCCTTCCTTTGCAGATATTAAATCCTGTCATATCTGCACTTAATCCATAAGTGCATATGATCACTGGCCAACACTGTCAGAGCCCACCTACGTACTATGCCTCTGAGGAGATTTACTAGGTAAACAGTTATTGCTCACAGCATTTATCCTAACAGACGCTGGGAGGAGTTAGACCAGGGTTGTCAAACTCAAATACACAGTGGGCAAAAATTCAAATCTCGAACAAAGTCGCGGGCTAACATTAATATTTATTGAAAAAAAAATCTACCTCCAGATATGAGAATGAATCTCTTCTAATGGACTCGAACAAGTTTTGCTGAAAAACTGAATATGGAACAAGCAAAGCTTAATACTAAACAATAGATATATTAGCTGTATAATACCAGTAGGCCAGCTCTAATAGTAATTTGGTGTGGCTTTGCGGGCCAAATGTAATTAGGCTGCGGGCCAAATTTGGCCCGCGGGCCAGAGTTTGACACCTATGAGTTAGACGGTTCGGCAGGCTAAGGTGGGGTTGGTAACTGTTTTAGAACGTAACAAGGTGTCTGTAAAATTCCTCCTGCCTCAGCTTCTTGCTGGAGGATTATGTCTTGGTTTAAAAGGGCATTGTCATGCTTTCACAGAAGTGTTTCTGGGGATGTGGAGGAAAATAGGACCAAAAACCCAGGACTCTTCACTGCAAATTAATGGATAGGCAGGTGTGGAGGAGAAGGATGCTGGAGACAGGTGGAGATGGAGGCCCTGAGATGGAGCAGCCAAAAGAAGAAGAATAAAATGAATGCGGCTATTTTCACAGGTATTACAACACAGTGTTGCATCCACGAAATTTTCACAAGGTTGACGGTTCGAAGTTACAAAGTTAGAGGTTAGCACTAACTTAGCATGCTAGCTAACACCTAAAGATGAGTGAAAAGCTAAAATGTATGACACCGCTATAACTGGACATAAAAAAGCAGGAAAGACTCGTTCAGTCTTTTCGCCAGGTGTAGGTATGAGAGGTTTGTCCAGACTTTCTTTCAGCTGGAGAGAGAAGCGAGAAAGTTATGCACAGGGATGCATTTTAGCTGCATCCTGCTGGGACAGGACCAGCCCAACACCTGAGGCATCCACCTCCACTCTGGACCAGGGAGGGAGCTGCAGCAAAACACTGCTTCAGGCTGTCGAAAGCTTTTTGAGCTGTGGGGTTTCACTGGAGACCTTGGGAGAGGTGAGGTTTGTTAGAGGGGAGGAAACTTTACAGGAGTCCCGGGTAAACCTATAGCAAAGTTAGCAAACCCACAAACATGTGGAGTTGCTTTTTTCCAAACTGCTTTAAATTCAACTGGGTCTGATTTTAATTATCCCTTCTACACACTGAAACTGACTTGGCTTTAAATTCTTCACCCTTGACGTAGAGTCGGTTGTCAGATGGACGTGGGTTTTGTGTTCCTGAAGAGACCTGGAGAAAATGAGTATGTCATAGGTAGACAAACACAAAACCCAAACGCAGAACCAGAGACAGACAACCAACTTCAAAACCAACTAGACTTTGTCTGAATCACGAAACTACTTAGGAGGAATAACTAGGCACAGGGTGTTCTCGGGAGCACAGGGGAAGGAGGGCTCATGGTGCGTGGGAGTCCGGTGTGGAGTTAAGAGGTGCACGGAAATGACCTGAGGATTTCGGCGAGGTCATGATGAACTTTGGGTACAGACGCGGTTCAGGTAACTTGGCAGTGGTGGTGGGTTCTACGGGAGGTGTTTTAAAGAATAATGGCAGTTTAGCTCTAATCTGAGATGCTATTTGTTCTGCAGTCAATATTTTGGGTTGTGGAAGATGAGCCAAGGGTGACTGAGGAGTGTTGAATCAGAATCAGAATCAGAATACTTTATTGATCCCTGGGGGAAATTATTTAAGCTGGTTGGTAGCTGGTTCTCCTTTCAGTCCATCATTACGGCTGCAAAAAGGCTGCGTAGAGATTTTCTCCTCGCAGTCTGTCTCTTCGCTCATTGTCCAGAATTCTAGAGAATCTGACATATTCCACTTACCGTGTTTGAGGGAGAGCAACCTGTGAGCTGCTGCATCTGGATTTGTTTTTAAACTCCTCAAAGGAAAGATTTGGGTTAAACTGCTTCTCCCCACCTTAATGCTCTTCTTTGCAACAGTTTTCTGTTGACAGTCTGAATATGTCTGACTTTGCTGACCTAAAGCCAACAAGCACTGCATTAGAAAACCTAGCCTAGTGAGGGCGGGACTAACAGGACCCAAGCCCGCTGCGTCCAGCTTCTTGGATGGATCGCTCTGTCTAAACACAGGTAGGATTCACACACAGGGCTGCAAGTCAAAGTACACTGCATACAGTTTTAAAATCACCAGAACTCCACTATGGCTTTGCACATTTTCCAGACAGTTTCCAGACTCTGTCAATCCAAACAAAGACTGCTCATGACAGGGAATTCTCCAGGCAAACCTGAGCACAAGGAAAACACAGGCAAGTATCTCTCTCTAAATGGACACATGTACTCAAGGCGAGGAACACTAACTGTTGCCCAAAAGCAATCCAGTGAGGCCTGAAGATCTGCCACTCCCTGAAGAAGAGGCCACAACAAGGACGTCAGGAGCAGGTGCAAAATTACAGAAATGTGGAGGCAGAAGTCCCAGAGTCCTGCTTCTGCACCAAAACCAGAACACACACACAGGACAGAGCACAGAGAGCTAGACGACGAGTCAGCTGGTGAGGACAGACACCCCTAATGATAGAATCACTCTCAGTGTGTCTGACATCATTGGGCAGTGATCAGCTGTTGAGCTGGGTGCTGGGGAGAGTGCCTCTCTGCAGTAAAGGACACAGAGCCACCGTGCAGCCACTGTCAGGTTATAACTTTGAATAGGTCTGCACTATTACACAATGGCAGCAGGGAGTTTCAGTTTCACACACATATCAAGAGCTATGTTTTGGTTGTTGAAATGTGTCTGAGATAAGGGTCTGGCACTGAACAGGCTTTAGAAATATCTCTGTGATAAAGAGGTAAGTGTGTTGAGCTTGGAAAAGAAAGGAATCCGTTCATAAACCTGAAGAAAGTGCTTCCGTGACATGTTTGCATCGTGGTTTTTTCACATGTTTTCATTAAACAGCTCCAGTTCAGATGTCCTTGGGATGCTGAGCACACACGTGACTAAAACAACTCCACAACAACCTGAACTTGAACTCTGATGCCCCGATGACGTCAACAGCACACACCCCCACCTCTGACGTATTCGGTGCAAGCTCCCAACGTCCAGAAAAACCACTGAACCACTGCAGGAGGTGTGCAGGGGAGGGATCCTTCAAAGTCCCTGTCTTCTTTCCAGCACATACACCCAGCCTACAGACGCACACAAACAGTATCTGTGACCTTGACACGACATTGTTATATTGTTCAAACCTGTTTGACTTTGAAGGAAAACTTGAATAACGTCATTCCTGGAATTATACACATAATAACAGCGAACATCCACTCCTACAGCTAATGAGCATGAACTAGGAGTATCCCAAAACGCACAACCTACTGTAGTCATAGCATCAGCCACGCACAATTTAGCATCTTTGATTATTAGATTTAGTTCTCATGCCAGTCGTTTAGAAAGAGCAAACACTATCATAAGTCCTGGACTGGTAGTTAAGACCATAATCTCTGATGTCAGAGAGAAAGAATTTCTTAAACTCACAAAAACTAAGAAGCAGACGAGACTGACTCCCACTGTGTTTGCATAAGTTTGAAAGCTACTTTTCTTTAATCAAAAGCAAGAGAAATCCCCGGATTATCTCCCCTCTATTCCACAGTTATCTCTGATAAACTTCAGTTCAGTTTAATTTTATTTATATAGCACCAACTCACAACAACAGATGCCTCAAGGCGCCTTATATTGTAAGGTAGAACAATCATATGACCCCCTATGAGCAAGCACTTTGGCGACAGTGGGAAGGAAAAACTCCCTTTTAACAGGAAGGAACCTCCAGCAGAACCAGGCTCAGGGAGGGGCGGGGCCATCTGCTGTGATTGGTTGGGGTGAGAGAAGGAAGACAGGATAAAGACATGCTGTGGAAGAGAGACAGAGGTTAATAACAGATATGATTCAATGCAGAGAGGTCTGTTAATACATAGTGAGTGAAGAAGAAACACCCAGTGCATCATGGGAATCCCCGGCAGCCTACACCTACTGCAGTGTAACTACCCAGCCCTAACTATATGCTTTAGCAAAAGGAAAGAGTCAATATGACGTGAGTTCGGCTCTCGAGTTCACTTCATCTTAATCATGAGCAGAAAAATGTAACAAACAAATATTTAATTTTAGACACCAATTCAAACACAAGTGAAAAAATCTCAGTCAGCTGTGAAACGATTAAACAAATGATTCCCAATATAATCACGCTTGTGAATACCTGAAGAAAGGAATACGTAGCTCCACAGTCGAAAATAAAAGGATCGATGTGACTGTACGTCTGATCCTATTTTATGACTTGTATTGCATGACATCGGTGAGGTCATCTACACTGAGTATTGGCAGTTTGGGGATGTTATTCTGTGGTTTAGTTCACTACTAAAAGAGTTTCACAGACTTATTTCCAAAGGAAAACAGGAAGGAGATTCAGTTCATACTTTATTCGTTCTGTGTAACACTTTATCATACGGCCCATCTATATTATAAAAGTGACCAGCTCCGATTCAGGGTCCACAAACAGCCACCGCGTGAGGCCAAACGTACAGCTATTCACTGCCTGCTTCCTGTTCACGGTCTTTGGGCTAAGATCCAGTCTTCCTGCCCTGAACCTCAAACTAAATCTGGCTGCTTTCCTCAAACTCAACAACAGAAAATCTCTTTGGGTGTCTGGAAGGTTCTGTTTGACTGTTCCAGGGCTGACTTGCATCCCATTATCAGAAAGGATGAGATAGATATTTGCTGTGTCAGGACCAAGAGTCACATCCACTGCATACTTCTAGGCCCTCTTCACTTCACAGTTACTGCACAGCTCGTACATTTCTGAGCGTCTCCTGCAGCTTATCAACAGTTCTCTTTCTGCCGCCACATAACGGCTCAACTTTGCCCTCGGTCCAGTTTTCGGTGGATGGAACAGACTTTGGGAATGGGAAACTTTGGAGGAACTGGAGTTTTTCCAGATCTTAGATGAAGCTGTCAGTCTATTCCTCCTGCAGCGGTTTGCATAACGTCAGCAGCAGAAATAAAAGTGCAGTTTAATGTGAAAAACAGGGACACGAGCGTCGCCGTGCAGTCTGCCGTAGTTGTTCAGAAGCTGCGTCTGGTGAACGGTGAACACATCCAGACAGATGGAGCACAGACACTGCAGACAGGAAGCTGCTCTTATGTCTATGAACAAAAGCATGTGTTATTACAATATCAGCAATAAACAAGCAGACATTTAAAGTAGGGAAATGGAGAAATAAAAGCCTGGAAACTGCAACACAGATGAGAAGAGACGTGGGCAGAAAAAGGATGCGTTAGGCGTTTTTCTGACACTGTCCTTGGGAGCGTACTCCCTGTTCTTGATTTCTCTTTGATTTCTGGTTCAGATACACTGACTTCTCTGGCTTTGCTCACTGGCTGTACTCAAAGTCTCTGCACTTCTTTACAGAGAATCCTGTCAGAGGTGATCCAGCTCTTCTATTCTCACCCTGACATTACAAAGTGAAGCCTGTACTGACCTGAAGCGTCCACGTCTGCTGCTTTTCTTATACGATGCAGTCGGACAGAGCTGCAGCGAGGACACAAAAATAAATGGACACACAAACCAGACAAAGCTTAACACCGAAGGAAAAGTTGGAAACTTACACATCAGTGGATCCTGCACAGATCCTACAAGTAGATAAAGAGAACCAGATTAAACAATTTTTAGGGGAAAGTGACCACGTGTGTGAGGGCGGACAGCTCAAGGACAGAGAACATAACAGTGAATTTCTCAGCACGTCTTTATCCTGTCTTCCTTCTCTCCGGTCCCGACAGATGGCCCCGCCCCTCCCTGAGCCTGGCTCTGCCGGAGGTTTATGAGATAAGATCAGCAGAAACAGCAGAAAGTGACAGTGCAAAGTTACATAGCAAACATTAGAGAACACAACTGTTGAATAGAATAGAATAAAATATACAGCAGGATAAAAATAGAATACAAATGCTGTATACAACTGAGTAAAAATACAACTTTGTCAGAAAAGAGTATTGCACTTAGTCTTATTGCACATGTGTGGATGAGTTTGATCAGTTGGAGTCTTTGTTGTGGAGTCTGACAGCAGTGGGGAGGAAAGACCTGTGAAATCTCTCCGTCCCACACCGTGGGTGCAGCAGCCACTGGAGGAGCTGCTCAGTGCTGTCACAGTCTGCTGCATGGGGTGGGAGATGTTGTCCAACAGGGATGACAGCTTAGCCGCCGTTCTCCTGTCACTCACCACCTCCACTGGGTCCAGAGGGCATCCTAGAACAGAGCTGGACCTTCTGATCACCCTGTTCAGTCTCTTCCTGTCCCCAGCAGAGATGCTGCCGCCCCAGCAGACCACACCATAAAAGATGGCAGAGGCCACCACAGAGTCATAGAAGGTCTTCAGGAGTGGGCCCTCCACTCCAAACGACCTGAGTCTCCACAGCAGCCTGCTCTGCCCTTTCCTGTAGAGGGCGTCTGAGTTATGAGTCCAGTCCAGTTAAAAGGGAGTTTTTCCTTCCCACTGTCGCCAAAGCGTCTACCTTACAATATAAAGCACCTTGAGGCGACTGATGTTGTGACCTGGTGCTGTGTAAATAGAATAAACTCATTTAAATAGAATGAGGTGGTCAGGTGTGTGTTTGTTTTTTATTTTGTTCTCAGGAGGAATCATGTGTCTCTTACCAACAGTCAACTGCAGCAGTGACAGTCGCTGCTTCACATCGAGTACAGACTACCAGGAGCATCACGCCCTCTGGTGGCTGGAACCAGTAACGGGAGCTCATGTTGTGAAAGGCACAAATCTGAAAACTTCAGGCTGCCTTCTGCTCACGCGTGAAGTTTGTGGGGCTGAACAAGCCAAGCAGTGAGTGCAACATGAAACTAAAGAGTAATAACAACAATAGAAAGTGCTCATCCCAGAAATCCACTGTGACTTCTACTTACATCCACTTCTTGCTGTGAACTTTGTCGCAGTTTCAAACACGCATTTTACCGTTGCCATCATATGAACTACCCAGTGTGCCTGGCAAGACTGGTTTTAACAAATTGCAGGTTATATATTTATATCTGCACTGAGCCACTTTTATAAAAGGCTAATCAAGAAAAGGAAACCTAAATGGTGATTGACTTAGTAGATGTTTGGTTCGATTGAAAATCTGACAGCACAAGTTAAATGACCGCCGTGTTCTGTGTGAGGAAGCATGAATGTAACGACTGTTCGCTCAGAAAGGTCAGCCTCACAGATGAGAGAGAAAAGAGGCATGAACAGAGTCACTGGCTTCATGTCTGGGAACGACGAGTGTGCCTGTTCAAGTTCACATGAAATGTGCACTGTCTGACCTGCTGGGGGCGCAAAAGAGCCCACCGCAGCCTGTCGTTACAGAGCGGACGCAGGCTCTGCCACGCGAGACGACGTTATATTTGAACCAGCTTTTCACAGGCTCCTGGGGCCTTTCAGCCCATCACTGTCTGGAGCTGCACACTAAATGAAATCAGTAATATATCCTGGGTAGAAAACTATACAGTTGTATTGTTAGCTTAAGGATAGCGATGACAGATATATGAAGCAGTATGGAAAACATATAAAGATAAGAAACAATCTTAAATGTTAGGTTTGAAATACAGTTTTTATAATGCGACACGTTTCACAAACACACAACAGCATTCAGTCTCTTATGTTCTTTAGATTGGTCAGTTTGGTGTCTCGCTGTTTCAGTGTTACATTCGTGGATTTACTCCTTCGCCCCGTCACTGTAAGCGTGTGTCACGTGACCCTCTGACCGGCTCCTTGGTGCCGCAGCCACGGACCTCAGCTGTCGTCGTCAGGACGTTCCAAAGAGAACCTTCCAGAGGGGTCTGGGATGAACCACTTCTCCCAGCGATCTAAATGCACAGCAGGGTAATTCCAGGGTTTGAACGGGCCATTCCAGTGCAGCAGGTGCGCCTCCTGGAGGAAGTTCTCTGGGTAATGGACATCCGGACTCCAGCCTGGACACACAGCGAAGCTTTTTGGAAACTGAGCTGACGGTGGCACTAATATTCCAGCTGTGTGTGGAGAGCAATCTTACCCAGGTGCCTGACGTGCCAAAGAGGGTCCAGTATCGTGTATTTGTCATGAAACACGATTAGCATGGGTGGGGTTGCCACGCCCCCTGCCATGGCACTGCTGTATATGTTTTGTCTGTTGGTGAGAAGGGTTTAAAATCAGATGCAGTGGCCAGTGTAAACAAAAGAAAGAGATTTTTTTGTTATACACCAGTGAGCCTCCATCAGCTACCTCTGCAGGGCTCCGAACAAAACAGTTTACGTCACCCATCTGCTGATGGGATCAATACGCTCGTGGGGGAAAGTACTTTTTAGTGCTTAAACCTAATCAATGAAAAAGTGACTGATAACAAACAATACATGAACAAATGAAAACCACATAAACAAAGATAAAAAGATAAAACTCTAGACGATAATCACAGTTTCCTGACACACCCCGGCTCTTCAGGAGACGACTCTTTTAGTGTTGCTTTGGCCGGTCACAGCACGCATGCAAAAGGACTCTGTGCATAATTCAGACATGCCAACCGCATCTGAAAGAACTCTGTAATTGGGATGAAGTAGGGAAGAATTTTGGGAGCCGGAGAGGAACGAGGTACAACACATAAGTACGGGATATCACGCCCTCGCGTGTCCTGGCTGAAGAAACCTTTATTCACGCCTTTAAGGCAGATGGCGTGTGATGACACGCGCACGGCCCCGCCGGCACATATAGCCGCTGTCATCACAGTCATCAGTTCGATAGCCGCTCTTCACCGAGCCAAACTGCTCAGTGGGGCCACCTTGTGTTGTACCTCGTTCCTCTCCTTCAGGGAACAGAAGTTATAGACATAACTATTCGTTCCCTTTCAGTCGATTCACTCGGTACAACACATAAGTATGGGACATATATACAGGCCCCACAGAGCAGTCACTGAACCGGAATCGGACCACCACATCCTTAGTGAGTGGTAGACCCAGCAGAAAGGACAGCATGAGCCACCGAAGGGCCTGTAACGTCCAACCGATAAAACCGCACAAAAGTGTGCGGTGATGCCCAACTAGCTGCCGCACAAATATCAGCTACAGGCACCCCTTTAAAAAGAGCCCATGAGGTTGCCATCCCCCTGGTGGAATGAGCTCTCACCCCCTGGGGCAAAGCAAGACCACCGGTGCCGTACGCCAGTGAGATAGCTTCTATAATCCAGTGGGACAGCCTCTGCTTGGACAGAGCTCTACCTCTATTTGGATTAGCGAAGCAGACAAACAGCTGGTCACATAAGCGCACATTCTGAGTGCGCTCAATGTAGGTGCGTAGCACACGCACTGGACAAAGAGAATGCATCCTCCTCTGCTCCTCAGATGCAAAAGGAGGGGAGCAAAAGCTCAGCAACTCAAACTCCACTGAGCTATAAGACGCAGGCATGATCTTGGGAAAATAGGCAGCATTTGGACGCAATACAACCTTGAGACCATCAGGAGAGAACTGTGTGCAGGAGGGATGCACAGAGAGCGCATGAAGGTCACCCACTCGCTTTGCTGAAGCCAAAGCGAGAAGTAATGCAGTCTTATATGAAAGAAATTTCATATCCACAGACTCAGTGGGTTCAAACGGGGGGCTACAAAGGTCCTCCAGCACCAAAGACAAGTCCCAAGCAGGGACACTGGACTTAAGCACGGGCCTCAGCCGGCAAACTCCTTTCAGAAAACGTATGGTGAGGGGATGTGCACCTGGTGTCACCTCGTCAAAGCCAATATGACAAGCAGATATACAGTGGGGCAAAAAAGTATTTAGTCAGCCACCGATTGTGCAAGTTCCCCCACTTAAAATGATGACAGAGGTCAGTAATTTGCACCAGAGGTACACTTCAACTGTGAGAGACAGAATGTGAAAAAAAAATCCATGAATCCACATGGTAGGATTTGTAAAGAATTTATTCGTAAATCAAGGTGGAAAATAAGTATTTGGTCACCTCAAACATGGAAAATCTCTGGCTCTCACAGACCTGTAACGTCTTCTGTAAGAAGCTTTTCTGTCCCCCACTCGTTACCTGTATGAATGGCACCTGTTTGAACTCATCATCTGTATAAAAGACACCTGTCCACAGCCTCAAACAGTCAGACTCCAAACTCCGCCATGGCCAAGACCAAAGAGCTTTCGAAGGACACCAGGAAAAGTATTGTAGACCTGCACCAGACTGGGAAGAGTGAATCTACAATAGGCAAGCAGCTTGGTGTGAAAAAATCAACTGTGGGAGCAATCATCAGAAAATGGAAGACATACAAGACCACTGATAATCTCCCTCGATCTGGGGCTCCACGCAAGATCTCATCCCGTGGGGTCAAAATGATCATGAGAACGGTGAGCAAAGATCCCAGAACCACACGGGGGGACCTGGTGAATGACCTGCAGAGAGCTGGGACCAAAGTAACAAAGGTCACCATCAGTAACACACTACAACGGCAGGGAATCAAATCCCGCAGTGCCAGACGTGTTCCGCTGCTGAAGCCAGTGCATGTCCAGGCCCGTCTGAAGTTTGCCAGAGAGCACATGGATGATACAGCAGAGGATTGGGAGAATGTCATGTGGTCAGATGAAACCAAAGTAGAACTTTTTGGTATAAACTCAACTCGTCGTGTTTGGAGGAAGAAGAATACTGAGTTGCATCCCAAGAACACCATACCTACTGTGAAGCATGGGGGTGGAAACATCATGCTATGGGGCTGTTTTTCTGCCAAGGGGACAGGACGACTGATCCGTGTTAAGGACAGAATGAATGGGGCCATGTATCGTGAGATTTTGAGCCAAAACCTCCTTCCATCAGTGAGAACTTTGAAGATGAAACGAGGCTGGGTCTTCCAACATGACAATGATCCAAAACACACCGCCCGGGCAACAAAGGAGTGGCTCCGTAAGAAGCATTTGAAAGTCCTGGAGTGGCCTAGCCAGTCTCCAGACCTCAACCCCATAGAAAATCTGTGGCGGGAGTTGAAAGTCCGTGTTGCTCGGCGACAGCCCCAAAACATCACTGCTCTCGAGAAGATCTGCATGGAGGAATGGGCCAAAATACCAGCTACTGTGTGTGCAAACCTGGTAAAGACCTATAGTAAACGTTTGACCTCTGTTATTGCCAACAAAGGTTATGTTACAAAGTATTGAGTTGTATTTTTGTTATTGACCAAATACTTATTTTCCACCCTGATTTACAAATAAATTCTTTACAAATCCTACCATGTGGATTCATGGATTTTTTTTCACATTCTGTCTCTCACAGTTGAAGTGTACCTCTGGTGCAAATTACTGACCTCTGTCATCATTTTAGGTGGGGGAACTTGCACAATCGGTGGCTGACTAAATACTTTTTTGCCCCACTGTAGCTGCTGAATAAACCTTAATTGTTGAAAATGAAAGGCCCTTATCCAGCAGCTCCTGCGGGAATGTCAAAACACTGAAATGGGAGAGTGTGGCGGTCCTGGCACCATTGCTCGAAGGCTCGCCATTTGTAAGCGCACAAGCCTCTAGTAGATGAGGCCCTAGCGCTCTGAATTGTCGCTATCACACTAGGTGGCAAACCCTTAGCAATCAAGTTTAACCTCTCAGCAGGTAAGCATGAAGGCGCCACAGATCCGGGCACGGATGAACCACTATTTGCCCCTTGCCTCTTGCCAAATAGATCCCAGATCTGAGCCACTATTAAAGGGTGCAACCTCCATTCTCTCACCAGAGGACCCCCTGGAGAGAAGGTCCGGCCCCAGGTTCAGGTGGCCTGGGGCATGGGTGGCTCTTAGATACAGAAAATGAACACCATAACAGCAGAGAGCGAGACAGCTTCAACAGGGGAGGAGAGCGTGTTCCTCCCTGCCTGTTTATGTAAGACACCACTGTTGAATTGTCCGTCCTGACTAAGACATGCTGGCCTCCAGGACTGGACGGAAATGCTTTAGAGCTAAGAACACTGCTAACAGCTCTAAGTGCGGACCAGATCCCTCTCACTGATGCACACTCACACAGCGCTCCCCACCCTCTTAGGGAAGCATCTGTGGACACCACCTTGTGAAACAAAACCCTCCCAATCCGAGAGCCCTGATGCAGCAGCCCGGGCTCCCTCCAAGGACGGAGAGCTAGCATGCAAGACGTGGTTACCGGCAGCCTCCTCCGGAGCTGACGCGATGCACACAAACGGTGAGAGAGAGTCCAGCGTTGAAACGCTCTCATTTTTAACAGTCCAAGCGGCACTACGGCGATCATAGATGCCATCGTGCCCAACAAGCTTAATATGGTCTGGAAACGCAGTCTGCGTCCCAGCTGAAACTGAGCGAGGCAGCGATGAAACGCGGCCACTCTGTGCTCCGACAAACGTGCGCGGCTGGAAAGCGAGCATATTTCCAAACCGAGGAAAGAAATCTGCTGACTCAGGATTAGCGAGCTCTTTTGAACGTTCACAGAGAACCCCAGTGTCTGAATGTGTGACAGAACCAGCGACAGCTGTGTCTCCGCCTGCTCTCTGGAGCAAGCTACGAGAGCCCAGTCGTCCAGGTAGGCTAAGATGCGGATGCCTCTCTTTCTGAGGGGCGCTAGCGCTGCCTCGGCACATTTTGCAAAGGTGCGAGGAGCGAGCGACAGCCCGAACGGCAGCACTAGGTACGGAGGATGTGATCCGTGGTGACTCTGACCTCGTTAAGAAGAGGTGCCAGCGGGCTGTCATCAGGAACCAGCGATCCGAGCTCCACCAGGCACATCGCCCGGTACGTCTGGAGCATGGTGACGGAGCTCATGGCGTGAGCAGTGCCGGCCTGAGCCCGATAAATCTTCTTCTTCATAGGGGGTGGGTTAGCTAAGTCCAATTCCATGTACTGTCCATAGCCGGGCACAGTGACGCGGGTAGACAGAGGTTTGTCCTATGATGCTGTTAGCTCGCAGAGAAAGTCTGGGAACATGGGAAGGCAGTTTTTGGCTGTTGCGGGCTCCGGTGGGAGGAAAAAACCCGTGAGCCGCGACGGCCTCTGAGCTGGCGGAGGAGAGGGCCAGTCCACCTGCAGCTTCTCAGCAGCACGGCGAAACAGGGAGGAAAGAGAAGTCCGTCAGCGCTCCTGCATGGTTCCGGCTCGTCATCAACTAACCCGTCAACATATTCCATGTGGTCAGCCCAGCTAATTGCGGGGACATCGACCGGATAATCCTTGTCCTCGGACTCGGACGAAGCCGGGGCTCCAGACTCTGAAAGGAGAGGGTCATGCGGTGGGACAGCGGAGCGTCCCAGCACTTTTTCCACAAACGTCACCCGTCTTTCCAGGGTCGAGCGCCGGAGCTGGCGACAAAACGCACAGGCTTCGGGCTCCATCAATGCTCTCCTAGCGTGGCCGATCCCCAGGCAGACGGGGCAGGCATTGTGCTGGTCGCTGTCGTGCAAAGAGAAACCACATCCCTGAGGACAGGGGCGAACAGAAGATTTGTGCTTTGCTCGCTTAGGTTTGGAGTCCAAAGTTCAAAAACGCAAAGCAAAACGCTGCACAGGAAAACTTGAAATTAGCACTCCGCGGGCAGCCTACGCACCAACTGCACGGTGGAGACTAACACTAGGGCTGCCACGATTAGTCGACTAGTCACGATTACGTCGACTAATCGTCGACGACTAATTTAAAAGTCGACGCGTCGTTTGAAGCTTTGTAAGATCACAAAAGATCACAAAAGACGCAGGAATCCTCCTGTACCCGCATTAGGAGGCCGATTATGTTACAGCGACACGACGAAGACTGTCCAAATTCAAAGACTCCGACAAATGGACCCTTCATTTCCCCAGATTTGAAGGATGGGTGGGGTGTATACTTCGTGGCCCAACCTATCCCAGAATTCATAGCGCGGCCCAGCTCAGTTTCCAACAATGGCGGCAGCTAGTTAGTTTTAGAATCAGAATCAGAATCAGAATGGGGTTTATTGCCAAATGTTGAGCAGGTTTACAACATTAGGAAATTGCTGCGGTGCTTCAGTGCAAACATAGTGTCATAAATAGCACTTAAATAGACATGAAAAAATAAAAGTAGGGATAAGAATTAAAAGTGCTACGTGGAAAGATATGTGCATGAGATATATACATGAGAATAAGAATTAAGAGTGCTACGTTGAAAGATATATACATGAGTGCAGGTGGTGATCAGTGCCAAACATAGAATGATGCAGTGACACAGCGTAGGGTCATGTGTTAGTGGTGGGGACAGTCATACGGTTATTGTTCATGTGTCCAACAGCAGAGGGGAAGAAACTGTTCTTATGGCGAGAGGTTCTGGTGCGAATGGACCGGAGCCTCCTGCCTGAGGGGAGCAGGTCAAACAGACTGTGTCCAGGGTGAGAAGGGTCAGCTGAGATCCGAGCTGCACGCCGGATTTTAACTTTACTCTTATTATTCTTTCTGGGTCACAAAATAAACGTTTAACATATTTTCAGGCGAGAATGTAGCTGTGTAAACCTCAAATATCTGCTCAGTTTATCAGGACACCGCATATTTTCAAAAGCGCTCCGACGTTTTCGGAGACGTCTGTTACCCACTAGCTCGTTAGCTAGGCGGGGGCTAGGCTAACTAGAGCCGTGAGAACACCGGACTCCCGGCAAATCGTTTTCAAACCCACCGCCGTCTTTCACTACTCAGGTTAAACATGATATATAAGTCACTTAGATAACTTAAAATGTTATTGTTTGGCTTTTTTTTTTGTATTTTATTTGTTCCTGAGTAAATCGGTTTGGCTGAGATTAAAGTTTTTACACAGCTGAATAAACGTCAAGCAGACAGCTGATTATCAGAAGTGTGAGATGCTCCAGAATATCCTCCAGTGTCCTGTTATATTTTAGATAGCAAGGAGTTTATTAAACTTCACCGAAACAATCTGCAAATTTCATTAAAATTTAATAAACTATCATCTTGTCTTTATTTTTAGTTAGCACCTTAAACACTTAAAGCTGTAAGCTAATGATAGTTATATAAGAGCAGATGCTGCTGGTGCAATAAGCTGTACGCTGTACGTCCAATGGATGATGATCTGATTAGTCGACTATCAAAATAATCGTTTGTGGCGGCCCTAGCTAACACCAACAGGGGCAGTCCAACTCAGCAGAGGTGTTCTCCGCGAGGTGAAGAGCGTAAGAACTGAGGGACGACTGTGATGACAGCGGCTATATGTGCAGGCGGGGCGTGCGCGTGTCATCACATGTGAATAAAGGTTTCTTCAGCCAGGGCACGCGAGGGCGTGATATCCCGTACTTATGTGTTGTACCGAGTGAACTGACTGAAAGGGAACAGCTCTGTGTACGTATCTCACCCCAAACCACAGCACTGCTGCAACATACAGAGGCTAGTTAGCTAACTGTAGTTACGAGTGGTTCAATGGCTTTTTACAGTATATCTGTGGGATATCGCTCGCCATCACAGCTGCTTCACTCTAAATGCCAGACACTGGCCTTCATATGCAAAACTGTAGGAACATCTGCAATAAAAGGTTTAAATCCACAAACACACTTTTAGTAAGCTGACAGATGTAACGACAGGTAGGTCATGTAGGGAGTGACGTGTGGCTCTTCGGGGTCAACTTAATAAAGTTTTATTGGTTGAAAGCTGACACAAAGCCTTTATAACTTACAACTGTGATCCTTACAGGTTTGCTGTGCATTGTCGACGTATAGACAGTACCGTATAGAGATCTAAAATATGTAGCGCTTGACCTTTGACCTCTCTTTCAAGGTAAAATAAGATCAAAGTTTCATAAACCAAATCTACTGTTCATATTGGTAACATTTAGGAAATGACACTAGTTTAAGGAGTTTACCTGAAATTCTCCTCCATCCACTTCTCCAGCTCTTTGGTGACCTTCTGCTTCTTCCACTCGTTCATATCTGCCACAAAGACTCCAGGGTTGAAAGAGCAGTCGCTGGGGTTGATGCCCAGGTCTTTCACTTCCTGTTTCCTGTAGTCCAGGAAGCCCATGTAGGTTGTCTAGGGGACGAGCTCAGAGGGGAGAATACCAAATAATAATGACTGAATCCCTCCCACATGTTACTATGTCAAATAAAACCTCTTTAATGTGAGATTTACACGAGGCATAAAAGTCTAACATCATAACAGAAGCCGTAAAAATCCACCTGCATCCCGATGCTGCGCACCGTCTCGTGTGTGGAGGGAAGGTCGCAGTCTGTGGCAAAAGCAGCCGCGTGTCCTGGCTTCAGCTTGATATTAAACAGATCCCTGATGTCACCTGAAACACAACCAGACTGCTGTATTTGTCCCCATCCTGATACTCGTCACACTTTCATGCTTCAGATCCTAAAACTCATTTTAATAATTAACAAACAGAACCCGAGTAAAGGCAAATGATGATGTATTTATTTAGAGATCTTCTGGGTTTAGTTCGTTCTCTAGGAGCCAATAAAGGGCTCCTTTGACTTCACTGGGTCATGTCAGGGTCTACCTCTGAATTCAGCCGTTTAGTAACTCTGTGTGACGCTCCTCGGTAGCACAGTTGTGTCTAATGTAGAAGATTACACATGTGTGTACAGATCATTTAAACACTTATTGAATCATTCGGTTTAATATGGAATCCTTTTATTAGACTGACTGTAGACATGCGTACCCTGCACGATGATGTCATCATCTAAGTATATAACCCTCGAGTGGAGGATGTCGAGCAGAGGGAGGTAAAACCGCACAAAGTTGAGCTGCAAAACAAAGTTTTTTATTTCTTTGAGACAGGAACTCTGTGCTTGGTTTGGCTGATGGCACGGATGCAGCACTCACGGGATGTAAGAGATCGGGTCGAGATGAATCTGGCTTCACCTTTCCAACAAGGACCATCGGGTTAAATTCCACTATCTTGTAGCGGATGCCTTTGAGTTTTGTCTTCTCTATGTACCTCCTACGTGACACAAAAGGAAGATTAGGTGAGAAATACTCACTTTGGGCAACAATACTGGGAGAAAACCACTGATCTCCATATTTGGAACAAAGTGCGGTTCATATTTTTGTAGTTCAAAGATGCACCTCGTGAGTTTGACAGCATCACGAAGAGTAACAACGTAGAAGAAAACACTGGCGTCTGTGTTGCTGATGATGCTGTTGATGGTTGCCATGGAGGCACCCATGCGCTCCTCTGATGCACAGATGACGACGGGCACGACATCATGCGCTTCTGCAGCGTGTTCCTGAGAAACTTGTCCTGCATTCTTGGGGCTTTTCCTGTTCTCTGTCAGGAATCAGGAGTTTAGACTGGTTTATGCTCAATTTCAGTGGGATCCTTTTCACTTAAGGAGAGTAACATATTTCACATTTGGAACATTAGTGAGTATTTCTCAGATTAAGTAGTGAAGACCAACGCTGACGCACCTGAGAGTCTTGGCCGAGTGGAGGCTCTGAGCAGTGTACTGCGCAGGAGGAGGCACACCATCAGCACCAGCAGCACCAGCAGGATCCGATTGACTGAAACGCGATCGCTCAGTGTTTGAGTGCAAAACTAAAGAAGTTTGTCTCAAAGCAGATTGATGCCGTAAAACAACAAGAGCTGTCTACGTTTAGAAGGAACATCATAAACCACAGACTTGTGCCTGACCTCATCTGTCAGCTTGCCCATCATCACTGTGTCTCATGCACATCCTGCACCATCCTCACATGTCCTCCTTTGACACGCTATCACATGCTCGCTCTACATCAGCAGAGACAGAAACTCCCTCTGATCCTCTCTATTCCTCTCCATCAACTGATATCCTCATGTTGGTGATGTCCAGGATCAACATTGGATCTGACCAATCACACCGTTGTGACATCATAGCTGTCCACTCAGGGAAACAGGTCAGGGTCAGGATGTGATTGTGGTTAGGGCTGAGTGATGTGACAGTGTTTCCATCACTACAGTGTGATCGATGTTGAACCAGGACCGACATCAGTTTGTTGATCCAGGAACATCAGCACGGCGACATCAGATTGAGCCTCCACCAACACAGTCAAAGGAAAGTACAAGTAAGAATAATAAAAAATAAAAATGAGGCTCTTTATGGCTGAGCCAGACAACAGTCTGCTGTTCATTAGCTCAGGTTGGCTTAAAGCGACTGAAAGCTTTAAACCAAAGAAAGAAAAAAGACTTCACAGAGACGCTGGCTGCAACAATAGGCAGGTAACGGCTACCTTTATGCTAGCAATGGTACAGTGATTCTCAGTCGCACAGCAAAGACAGAGAATAAATCATCCCATAAATAATTAAGTGATTATCAGCTGTTACTATAAAAAGTAAAACATGTCCATTTTCAAAATGCTTTGTGTATTTCCTCCAGCTGTGAGACACACCAGAGAGGAAGGAGGGTCTGCAAACACAAGCGTACTTTGGTTTTTGTGCAGCCGTCCGGGTACTGTAGCTAGTGCTAACTGGAGTCTGCACAGCATCCTGACTCGTTACCTAGAACCACGGATTAGTGAAAGCACTTAAGGATTGCTCTCACAGTATGAGAGAATCCAGTTACCAGTCGAGTTAAGTGTTAAAGGTTTGGCTAGTAGAAGGTGGATTTCCTGAAGGCGAGTAAAGTGGAAAATGTGCCTTTTCTGTAGAAAGAAAACAGCGTGAAAAACACTGGAGTTACTGAAATTTGCACACATGCAGCTTTTACTTTTTAACAACCGCATGCAGTTCAGGAATAAGTCGTTACAGCCTGCTGTCTATCCCATTCCATAGATATTTGGTGCATGTGCATGGCTGCTTCCTCTTCCTGGGGAAAAATAAGGGGACCTTTACTGGCAACAGCTGTCCAGTGGATGCACAGTGGACGTGAATGCAAAGCACATGCAGACAACACAATCTGCTAACGTTACTTCTCAGCTACATGTCAGCTAATACTGCTGGACGACATGAATCAGTCTTTATCCATTTGCATCACACTTTGGTTACACTTACTTTTTCTCAGGAGAGCCATGTTTTCTATTTGCTTCCAGGGACATCTGCACACACACCAGAACAGAGAAGGAGAGAGCTATGAAGCCACTTCTGAGGAGCAAAAGATGAAATATTTTGTAATTTGGCCCCTCAGGGAGGGGAGCCCTGAAACCTGCCAACACAGCTAACAGCCCTGAAATGTGTTTTTATTTCTAAAGATGACAGCTCTCATATGTTTGCAGTGCAGGGAGTGTTACTGTCAAACAACCTGATGACTGCTGTTTAGAAGCAGCGTCTTCTACAGCTGTGAATAATCTGAGGTAGTCTGACAGAGTACAGCTGTAACCCTACGAACACAAAGCAGAGAGGCCGTCTGTGCAGAACAATCAGTCCTTACGTGTTCCTCTCTCAGCTGCTCGCGTTAGGAGTCACCGCAGCGCAGCATCCGATCTCGCCCTCCCTCTAAACATCACTGCACTCCTCATCAGTCTTTGGCTGCTTTTTAGTCATTTTGAGGACAGTACCTGACCATACTGGGAGGGATATTTCTTTTGTTTGACCAGTCACTCAACACTTACTATTAAAGTGTAAAAAAGGCATCCTGTCATAAAACATACAGCTTTTCCCATTTCTTTAGTTGAATCTGCAAAAAAATGCCCAAAAGCATAGAGCAGTATTTTACATAAACAAGCTGATTCCCAAAGAGCTGACATATGCTGTGTACACGTGGACGACAAATGAATGGCAGGCCTAAAAAACTATTTGAAGCAAATGAAGAGCATGGGTAAAATCCAGCAAACGCCTGACCTGAGGGCTGGATCTGGGGCTTCGGCCCATCCATCTACCATTTGTCAAAGTCTCGTTAGAAACGGCCTCAATTCAAATTGTTGTCCGTATGTATGGAAGAGGTTAGGGGAGAGGTACAGCAGTGCGTGTCCAGAGGCATGTGTAAAACACGGGGAGGCTCTGTCACGGTGTGGTGTCGGGGATCCTATCACACTGGGATTAGGAATGATAACAGTGGAATCGTAACACTAGCAGGAAGGAAGCTCGTATCTCTGAAGTGTGACGTACACGATCATTCCTAAGCCAGTAGGTTTGTTTCTAAGCTCGAACAAAAGCTACAGTGAAAAGTAACACAAAAAGACCTTTACATGAAGCAGAGTGATGTGACCAGACACAGATTCAGTGAGACAAGGGCTGACACGTGGCTGAGTCCAAAGTATTTCCTTCCTTTCTGGTGCCGGCTGTGTTTGCCTACCAGCCTCTCAAACCTTTATACAAATACAACAAATGCTCACACAGTGAACGGAGGGGTGAAGTCTCCCCTTTCATGAGACAAATAAGGGATTCTTACCAACACCCCATTAATTATGCTTTAAGTTTAAAATGTAAAATCTGCCCAGAGAGGATGGCAGCTTGATTAGCTCATAATGACGCCTACTCTGCAGCCTTTCACCAGAGCTGCTGTCAGCTGAAATACAACAGGACTTGCAGTTTGTGTCCTGCATTTGTTTCTGGTTTATTTGCTGCTCTTCAGAGAATTCAGAAACATCTGGAACTGCTTAGCTTTAGCTGGGAAGAGCAGAGCTGCCCAACAGCTGGGCTGCATTTGAACAACTCATCATTTACAGAAGTTACACTTTAGTATTCTTGTATGTAATATGTCCTCTTAATGCATCTCAGTGCAGTTTCACATTGTCAGTGTCAGTTTATACCAATAGTTTAACAAGTGCGTGATATTATACTTAGATTTAGAAAACCACTTTTTCACCATCAGCACAAAGTCCTCACGGTGTGTGAATCTGTGATGGTGCAGTGCAGAAACCATCACTCTGAAAACAGTTTGTGTTTGTCCTCTGTCCACAAAGAGCCATTAATGTAGAGAAGTAACTGAAACAGACGCTTTCACCGAGCACTGAGAGCTGAAGTTAAAAGCTTAGATGGAAATCTTTAAGCAGAGCACGTTAGTGTAAAATGACAAAAAGCTCTATGGTTTACTTAAACCCTTACACATTACAACATCATGCAACCATAACAGACATAAAACTATCTGTAGAACAAAAAAGAGGAATAAAAGCTCCTTTAGATGGCAAAGCATGAAGGTGTGTCAGTGCTGCTTTGATACGACAGCCATCTTTTGTTTTTAAGTGCAGTACAAAGTCAAATGTTTGAAACACACTCACCAGCAAGAACAGCGTGGAGGTTACAGCTAGTCCCATTCGTGGAGCTGATGGTCCGTGTTGTAAAACCTCTGAGGACTGAGACTCACCCGCTTTTCTCTCCCCCCACCTTTTCCTCCAGATGTGACTCGTCTTGTTGGTCTTCTTCTTGTTAGCCAGATGCTGGATTATCTCGTTTAGAAGACCAGTGACGGCAATATCTGATCCACTTTTGGTATTTTGTCAGAGAGAAAAAGAAAGTCTGTGATATTACCCTCATGAGATGTGTTAACATTATTCCAGTAATCATTTATTAACCTAAATTTTCTTTATTATTTAACTACATTAAAGACAATTTAGAGTCTAAACGACCAAAATTGTCTTTAATGTAAAGAGCAAAGTGATTTGCAACGTGAACTCTCTAAAGTTTAGAGAGCCATATCACGTTGCTACAACAACTACATCTCCCACAATCCACATGGCCACGCCCTCCTATAAGGGCAATGATGCTCTTTCTTTCCTAATCCAAGTGACGGCTCTAACCTTGTTTTGACTGTTGTATAAAAGGTTTCTCATCAAATTGTAGCAATATGTACACACTGTATAATTCAGGTCATTTTAATCTTAAATTGCAAAAAAAAAATCTATTAGTGCTCATAATAATATTTAGAATTTTGATCAAGCTATAAGTACGTAAAAAACCAAACACTTGCGTGCTTTATGTTGGTTTCAGAGGTACAGGGTTAGGTCATGGTTGGCCACGTGATTTTAAGCAGCTCAACCAGGAATCGCGCTGGTAAACAGGCCAGCGTGTGTTCTTCAACACTTCAGAGTAACTGTTCTTATTTTGGCCCGTAGGCCAGTTTCTGCTCCAGCATTTAACTTCCACCCAGCATGGATGAAAACACTTCGAAGCTGCTAGTGAAGCTCACTCAGGACGGACAGTTGGCCGCGCTGGAGAAACACATAACATTAGGCGGCTCGACTGCGGCGCAAACTGTCAGTGGCAAACACTTCGGCAAGTCGGGAGACACCTTGCTGCATTACGCCGCAAGGCATGGACACCTGGACATTGTAAAGTACCTGATAAAGAGGGTTGGCTTGGATGTAGAGGTGTACAACAACGACTATAAGAGGCCGCTACACGAAGCAGCCTCCATGAGCCACAAGGACTGTGTTAGCTACCTGCTCCAAGAAGGCGCCAAAGTGGACAGTCTGAAGAAGGCTGACTGGTGAGAAAGAACCTGTTAACGTGTTACTACATTACTGTAACCCTACTCCAAAAGGAAGGAGGAAGAAGTAAGCGCCATCTTTCCCGGGTTCACTTTAAAGCTGGCTTCGCTGTGGGAGGGGTTACCGCCCTTCGATAGCTCAGTTGGTAGAGCGGAGGACTGTAGAGGCTGAATGCTGACATCCTTAGGTCGCTGGTTCGAATCCGGCTCGAAGGAGTTACCTTTTTTAACTCGACAGAACAGTACAACTATAAACAAATGGCGTAATATTAGCTAAATATACCTGAAGGAGCGGCTTTACTTTTCTTTAATATACTTCAATAAATTTGTGTTTCTAGTTGGAAATCGAAGGGGCTTATTGGTAAAAATAGCTGACAATACAATACGTTATTACAATTAAATGTACATTATTTCAAATTCAGGCTTTACAGTCCAGCCCTGTTAAACACTGACTGTTCTACAGTGCTCAGACTGTATCTGTGTGCTCCGTTTGGGGTGTATTCAGTACGGTCGTTTAAAATTAACATGAAAGAAATTGTAATATTATTTTTTTCATAAGCTACTCTTAAAATGTGAAGATATTACACGTTGTATAATATGTTCCATGATTGTAGCGCAGGAAACAAATAAAAACAGGTCAGTAGGACAGCAGCAGCACATTATCTTTCCAACTTCACTCCATATTTCGCCTGGTTATCCACGCCCCCTAGTGGCTCTATCAGTAAGTACGGGACAGATCTTCTACATAGAGTGTACGAATATATCCACCAATTGCAGTAAGTTTGTTTGTCAGAGGAGATTTGTGTCTCTGCTCTCAGGACTCCGCTGATGATGGCGTGCACTCGGAGGAACCTGGACGTGATCCAGGAGCTGCTTTGCCACGGTGCCGACCCCGCACTGAGAAACAAGGACGGCTGGAACTCCTTCCACATCGCCTGCAGAGAGGGAGACCCTGTGGTCATACAGCACCTGCTCCTTGTTGCACCAGACGTCTGGAGGACGGAGAGCAGGACACGCAGGACGCCACTACACACCGCAGGTGTCTGTACTTACAGTATGTGGAGATGTGACGTGAGGGGAAATCATATAACTTACACTTTCTCTGTTCATCCAGCAATGCATGGATGTGAGGAGGTGGTTAAGGTCTTGCTGGACAGGTATGTTGAAATTTTACATGGAGACTAATTCTGCTGCATATTTAACGCCAAATCCAGTCAACTCTGGATGCTGTCTGACTTTAGTTGTCAGCAGTTCTTACATATATAGCCCATGTCAACTCAAAATGCCCTAAAATGACAAATTCACAGTATAAAAATGTATTTAAATGTGACGCAGAAGTCAAAGGTTAGATAGATGTTATAAAATTTAAGTTGTTTTTTATGACACTGAAAATTTCTGCACTCTTAAATTTCTGCGACTTCTTTTGGCACAAATGTAGCTCCACCTGCTTGATGCTGATTCGCAGCTCACGGATAACTTTGTCTGACTGATCCTTACATTTACTGGTGTTTTTCCAGATGTGGCTACATGCCTGACAGCACTGACAGCTGTGGAGTCACGCCTTTCATGGACGCCATCAGGAATGGACACATCTCTGTGGCCAGGCTTCTTTTAGACGAGCACCAGGTGGAGGAAAGCAGTCCCCTGCAGTAATGTTTCTGCACTGACGTAGTTATATGTAGTGTCTCCACCTGACCTGTGTGTGTGTGTGTGTGTGTGTGTGTGTGTGTGTGTGTGTGTGTGTGTGTGTGTGTGTGTGTGTGTGTGTGTGTGCGCCACAGGCATCTGCAGCAGCTGCTGACATACTCGGGGCTCAGCCAGTGCACCAGGTAGCCGTCACAGGCCAGGATGAGGCTCTGCGGTTTCTGGTGAAGGACTTGAATGTCGAGGTGAACCAGAGGGCGACCAGCATCCAGCTCACCGCCCTGCATTACGCTGCCAAGGTCAGGGATTTCCCTCTGGTCTCCTTCAGCAGTCTGGTGGGAAGCTTCGGAATGGTTGGGAAAGATAAATAAATAAGCGTAGGAATGTAAGGAAAGGGACCAAGATGGGATGACTTGAGAAGTTTCAGGTATTTTGCTGTGTTGTTGTGTGGAGTGGTTAATATTTACTAACAGCAGAGCCTCGTCATGGCTCAGCTGGTGGAGCGGAGGATGTCGAGGCGTGACGCTGAAATTCACGGGTTGCTGGTTTGAAGGAGGAATAGTTTCATCCTTCAGGAATATTACATTTATCTTTCCAAACCTTTGTGTCAAACATGTGGCCCGAGAGCCGGAATCGGCCCGGCAAACACTCTAATCCGGCCCCCTGCACAGCTTTGGGAAAAGTGCAGAAGTGCATCTATTTTTACTGTATTTTCATTCGTTTTCCAGCTTTTGATAAAGACCCATCCCCACGCCTGACGGTCATGCTGTACGAATTAAATAACGTTTTTCCACTGTGTGGGAAAACTGTGGAAAAACGTTACTGCAGTCAGTTCAAACTTTTACAAAAGTGAACTGACAAAAATGTCATATTTTATAATTACAGGACAGTCTTCACAATGAACTAACAGCACTTTTCCTGTACTTTGACCCCTTTATGGCGTAGTTTCACTGATGCAGTCCAGATGAGCTGGCTAAACAACAACAGCTGGTGATAAGCTAATGTTAGACGTGGGTGAAAAAAATCCCACTTTCTCTCTGATAAACAGTTTGATTACTTTTACACATTGTATGAGAGGTCATTTGCTAAGTGTCCAACAATGTTTGATTCACTGATATTTAATGTTAGCTAACAGCAGCTAACAGCAGCTAACAGCAGCTAAAGCAGTGCTTACTGATAGAAAAGTGCTCTTCATTACAAGAATTACTGGAGGCCGTTTTATGTCGTCTGTGATTGTAGCCATGAAGAGTGAATGAACAGTTTTCTCAGACTGCTGATACAAGACTCACATACCGAACATAACGAGAACAAAAGCCTCGAGGCAAAGCACGGGCTACAGATCCTTCTCCGAGTCGCACTGACATGCATCTCTTTCAGGAGGGCCACACGTCCACTATAAACACACTGGTGGAGCTGGGAGCGGATCCTCATGCCCGGGACAAGAAGGGGAGGACTGGTAGGATGACCTTCTCAGTGCCTTTATGTAAAGTTATTTTCTCTGACCATGCAGCTTAATCAGAGATAATTATTATCTGTGATTATCTAACAAACAATGCCATCCATGAAGTGTCCAGTGTGCCGTGTGTTCTGCAGCTGAAATACTGCTTTTGTTCAGCCAGTTGAAAACATAATACGGATCATGTGACGAGGGGAAATAACACGTGACCTTTTCTGGCTTCACGCACACTAACAGTCAGGATACTTGGTACACAGTGATGGACGTCAGCTGGTTACGTGAACACTGCGTTTGTCAGTCTGGTGATGAGTGAAGTTTTCATGGAGGAGGCGATGTTTGCAGCATATGGCAAACAGAGACAGGTCCACAGGCAGCTGCTTTCAAATGAAAATAATAGAAACATATGAGCAGTTTAAACACAATACAAGCTGAAAGCAGCAGTGTGAGTGTGTGAGCTTTGACATGTCGCTCCACTTTATTAATAAGGTTTTGCCTGTTTGATGTCGTGAGGAATAAAGGCTCAGAGTCGCAGCTCTGTCATTCAGACAGAAATGAATGTTTAGATTAATGCTTTGTTTTTCTGAGTAATTTTATTCCACGATTCTTATCGATGCTCATCAGGGAAGACTTTAAGAAGCCTTAGACCTTCCTACTGTCCGTGCACGGAGTTCTGTTCCAGGAATGATGGTGCTATATTCCAGAGAACTGATTGGTCAGTAGGCGGTAATCTCGTACCTACTGATTTCTTATCTCATACACATCTTGCACTGGAGCAGGTTATAGGGATGCAGCATCATTTTCCATCCATGCACCGCTGCAGCAAGTGAACCAACATAAAAAATCCACCATTTTTAGTTTACAGGCTTCATTAAGCTTTGGTTGGACTCTTTGAAATAACGTGAAAGCTGCACAGTTAATATTGGGTGAACGTCTGTGACGGCTTTACTTCTCTTTTTGTCACTAACATCAAACAAAGAAAGATCTGTTCCTGTGTTTTGCATACACCTGTGCACGTCCCTCGTTTGCATTCATTCAGTCTGAAAAATGAACCTGCAGAGACTCATCAGCGCAGTGCTCCATAGTGACCTGTAACATCTTCAGCGTTACAGAAACAGCACCAAGCTTCTGAAATGGGAGAGTCGTCTGTTGGCTCTCATAAAACTCATTTACAGGAAATATGTCGGCACAGTGAATGAAACAGATTTGGAAACAGGAACAGAGTTAGTTTGTCTTTTCATTGTCATATGGTGATAATGTCACCACCAAAACTCAGTTGTTACAAGAAGCAGTTTTTTACTGCTGTTTCTCTTCTCCCAGCTCTTCACATGGCGTGCATTGGGCAGCACGCAGACGCAGCCAGGACGCTCCTGCAGCTCGGCCTCAAAGATTCTGAGGATGCGTCCGGCACAACCGCCAGGCAGCTGGCCAGGAAACCCCACGTAGTGCAAGTGTTTGAACGTGACCTGGCACACAGACCCTAATCAATCCTTGAAACATTGAGTTCTTAATTTATTGAAATAAAGAAAAGCTGAAGCCTAATAGTGTGATTCAAGTTATTTTGCACAGATTGTGTGGATTACAATAAAAACTGTGTTTGCTAAAAGACGCAGGTTTAGACATGATCATGCTAACAGTAATCTCACTTTACCTGATAAACTCTGCATCCTGCCAGGACAGCTCGTGGCGACACAACACAAAAATGCAGCTTTCATTGTCGGCCACTACATTTGATACTGTTTGACAATCTGCTTGGCTGCCTGTTGTTTCTACTTAAAAATATGTTGGTCTTGGTGACTATCTATATGAGCTCAAAGCAGCCCACACACCGATGTAGGACTTGGGACTTTTCTGTTTGCCAAACAGGTGTGTCATGCATATATGTTGTTGCAGCAGTTGAGCATATTGCCCACGCTATGCTCAATAGGCAAAGTTCCAATTCACTAAAAGTTTCTGTACATTTTTGAGACTGTGATGGAAACTATCACAAAGAAAATGAAGCCACAGCGTTTGTTTGCTGTAGTTTTTTTGTTCAGCTTCACACAAGCGAATGAAATGACACAGTACGTGTGTCAAATGTCTGTAATAATTGGCAATCAATTGCTATAATTGACAAGTAAGGCATAAAACCAATGGATGCACTCCTGCTAGAACCCTATGATTACAAGACAAAACACCGGCTCAAATTACAGCTACTATTAACTACTGGTGTAGAAACATGGAAAACGGGACTATAATAAAGCCTAACTCAGTGGACCAGAAATACATATGTTATCCTTATTGTACTTTAAGCTTCTGACCAAGTCCTCCAAGTTTTCCCATGTCACACCCCTGCTGATTCAGCTGCACTGGCTCCCCGTTAAATTCAGAATCCAGTTTAAGATAAGATAAGATAAGATAAGATAAGATAAGATAAGATAACCTTTATTAGTCCCACACGTGGGAAATTTGTTTTGTCACAGCAGGAAGTGGACAGTGCAAAAGTTATGAGGCAAAAATTAGAATACAATAAGAATAAATACAGTACACAGCTGTACAGAATAGAATAAAATAAAATACTATATACAGTAGAATAAAATAGAATAAAAATATACAATAAGATAAAAATAGAATACAAATACAAATACTATATACAACTGAGTAAAAATACAACGATGACAGAAAGGATTATTGCACTTAGTATTATTGCATATGTATGGATGTGTGTGCTTGATCAGTTAAAGTCTTTATTATGGAGTCTGACAGCAGTGGGGAGGAAAGACCTGCGAAATCTCTCCATCCCACACCGTGGGTGCCGCAGTCTCCCACTGAAGGAGCTGCTCAGTGCTGTCACAGTCTGCTGCATGGGGTTTAAGGTTTTGACCTTGACTTTTGCATGGACAAGCACCAACATATATAAGTGAACTTTTACATCCATACATTCCCAGCAGGTCCCTGAGGTCATGTGACCAGGGCTTGCTTGCTGTCCAACACACGAGGCTGAAAACAAAAGGCGACAAAGCTTTTGGAACTGTGGCCCCCAGATTGTGGAACTCTCTCCCTTTGAGCCTGAGATCTGTGGACTCAGTGGTCGCTTTTAAAAAACAGCTAGAAACCCATCTTTTTAAACTTGCTTTTAGTTGATTTTTAGTTTTAGGTTTTAGCTTCTGTGAAGCACTTTGTGATTTTTATCTTGAAAGGTGCTATATAAATAAAGTTTTACTTACTTATGCTTAATGAGTGAGTCACATTTAAATATATTTGGCCGTATTGCGTTAAAACAGTTTATGAGATTGTTATTTAGCTGTGGATATGTCACACTACCTTCCGGCACTGGTAAGGTTTCCCACATCAACACAGTGTTTGGCCCATATCTACTTTGTCGGGTTCTGGTCACCCTACCTGATCCCTGCCGGCTGTAACGCACAGGTGCAACACTGTGCTTTGTGAAGCAGTGCGTCCACACCATTGGCCCACACAGGTACCCGGTACGACGCTTCTTCACGCCTCTTCCTGCAGTGACTGACAGGCTGAGAAGCCCCGCCCCGAAGGCGCCTGACGCTGAGCCGCAGCCCCTTCTCACTTGTAGCCCCGCAGATCTCCATTTTCTTCTTTCCTCATATTCCGGAGCGGAAGAGCAAAGACTTTTGGAAAAAATGGATGAAGAATACGACGTTATCGTTCTGGGCACCGGGCTTACGGTGAGAGAGAAAAACATACAACGCGTGGGCGTGATTTGCAACCTGTTAACATCGCGGTTAACGCTGGAGAAGACGGGGCCTAATCAGCAGGGTTAATGCTAAGTAGCTAGCTTAGCCGCTAACCGAGCGTGAGCGTTTACGTGTTAAGCAATGGAAACTAAATGAAGGCGCTAACCCCAACTACTAGCTCTGTGCTATCAGCAGCTGCTTTCAGTGTCTGAGAAAGATTAACGATAGCAACTGTTAACTCGCTCGAGATAAGTTGAAACGCTCAAACTGTTTTGTATCCTTAATAGGTATTGTAGTACCGCTTGAGTTTAATTAGCGCAGTTCATTGTGTGGATATGCAGAAACTGAGCGCCAATTAAGGCAGCTTTTCTCAGTCAAGATAAGATTAGCCTACGGATGAGTAGTCTGTTAACGTTAGCTGACCTACATTAAGCTATTTTATTAGCCTGCTAACGACGGAGCACAGTCCTGTTGTAGCGGTGTCATCGAATGTATTCTTGGGGTCGAAACGGTTCCCACCGCCGCTCGCCTGCTGCAAGCAGTTCTACGGCAGTGCAGCTATGTTGAGCTCGTTGAAGTGTCCTTTCAGCGCTGTTCTGTGCGGCAGTGCAACTAAACTACTACAAACTGAACAGCACTACGAATAAATCTCAGCAGGTTCTCGGGTTTAATAAAACGAGAAGCTATTTGGCATAGAGGCGCATTGGGACACGTTAATGTAACTGCAGTCGCAAACTTCACCAGCAGGTTGAAGTTACATATCCTGTCCGACTTTCAGTTCACTTTTACACCCGCCGCCCACCAAAAACTAACGTACCGAGTGGCGTGTGTGGGATTGGGGATGTGTAGGCTTTGTTTCTGCGGACTCTCTTTGCTGCTCGTACTTTTAAATAAAACGATTCCCTCGGACAGACTTCCTGACTTTGTTGTTTAAACATGCCGGAAAACCAGTGGTTAGTTTGGGGCTTAATCACAAGCCAACTTGCTGCTTGCACCATTGTCGTCACCACCTTGTTGAGTCGCTGTACAGTGACGTGTTTTTGAGTTGCTTCAGCCCAGGACTTCAGCACAGCGGGTTAACTTTGAGGACTAATACTGGGTGTGGTTCCAACAAGGCTGAGGAACTGAAAGTACACTGCCAGAAGCCAGTTTAGTTAGAGCTGGTGGCCAACCACTCAGGACCACAGCAGACTTGAAGACTGAGGTGGCATAGTGTAGTTTCACACGGAAGTAGTTGAGTCTGCAAATAAATGACTTCACTTCTGTATTCTGCCACCTTCCCCTTCTCCTTTTCTGCTACAACACAGACAAAGGCGTTGCTATGTTTACTAACTGAGCAGGTTATGCAGGAATCTGTGCAAGCCCTGCCACCAGGAAACTTCATCTGACTTTGTTTCCTGTCTCTGGGGCAGATGCTTAATTAGAAAGGGATAGCTGTGTTGTACATGGCAACAATTAGTCTTAAAACGTTTGTAAGTGCACGGTAACAGCTGTCACTGTGAAGTGTACTCTGTGCTCTAGGTCTTAAATGGAAATTGTTAGGCAGGCCTTCTTGGATTTTGGGAGGTTTATTATGCAGGGGGACGGGGTTCCCCATCTGTCCACTACTGACGACACATTAGAGGAGGGGCTTGGCACAAGATGCCAAGCTCTAAGTGTGGCCCGGTCCTCATTATGATGCTGGTAGTTGGAGTAAGCAGCTTTTAGACTCCAGCCAGGAGATGTGAGTAGGACAGCATTTAGTTATTGAGAAGTATAAAGAGATTGTTGTGACAGCTCTACAAGTTGATTGGCCCAATTAAGCCAGTGACAGTGTTTCTATCAATGGATGAATTGATGCTCACCAATTTGTGGGTTTTCTTACAGTTTATAGTTTGACATTAAAACCCTTCATCAAACCAGCAGTCCTGATAGTTTAAACATAAGTGTGTTGTCATCTGAGATGGTGATAAAGGATGGAGAATCTAGACTACGGGTGACTAAAAGGCGTTTTGTTGAAAAGACTGAGGCATAATAATGATAATAATAATAAATGTTATTTAAAAGCACCCAAAGACACTTAACAATGGAGTAAAACACATAGTAGAACAATGACAACCAAGAACAGTAATTAGTTTACAGTGAATATGCAGATTTGAACAGATGGGCATACAAAGTTAGGCATGTTTTGCCTTCGATTCACTCGAGCTGTCCCTGGCTGCTCTCTGGCTCAGTGGGTGGGGCTCAGGCATCTCCCCCTCACAAAGTAAACCATGTGTTACCTGAGGCTAAAATCTGTGCGTGTGTTTTTATTTCTTTTTCGTCCCAATGAGTGAATAACTGAAGAAGAACGAATACAAGTGAAGGGCAAAGATGCTCTTCACATCTCAGGTGTAGAAACATTTTAGGTGGGAGCTGAAGAAGAGATGGGAAATCCCATTAACTGCACAGTAACCTCATACCATACGAGGAAGTCTGTTACAAACTCAATGACACTATTCATTCTTTTCAGTTACGTGACCAGTGCAGAGCCCAGAGGAGAAAAGCAACAGTTAAAACTAGGGCTGGGCGATATGTCGAGTATACTCGATGTAACTGTCAAGTATAAATTGGCATGGCAATATTAACCCCCCCGTGGCCCACTGCACTCTGTGTTTATATACCACCAGATAGGGAAAAATATGGCGGGAGCTTCAGACGAGCGAGGGAATGAGACTCGCTGCGTTTGGATTTCGTGAGGAGGATGCAGAACACAGTGCGGTCATTTGCATTAATGCCGTAAAACTATTGCTGCTAAAGGTAGCAGTACTACGAAATTATTCCACCAGCTTAAAAGTCATCTGCTGCAAAATGAAGACCGTTTCAAACCTGAGGCATGTCAGCGTCTCGCCACACACCAAAGAACACGCTAAATAAACCAGCTGTGACACCTGTGACTGCTCTTAGTCGTTTTTATAGTCACTATCTAGACTTTTGTTTCTGTAATTTGAGGTCAGCAAAATGTTTTTATTCCCATTGTCAGGTAAACCATTTCTCCATTTTAAATAACTGAGTTGATGTGTAGGAGGGATCTGCAGTGTTTGCAGAAGTGCTTTACTTTAAAAGATTGATAGTTAAAGTGCAGTAAAAGTACTCAGTCACAATAATGACTACAGGTAACTGTAGTGCAGAGGCATGATGGAACACAAGACTCCACTTATGAAAAGTAGCTTAGAAGTAAAAATAAGAGAATTTGAAGCACTGCTGATAATCTTAATGAGTCAAGTAATACAGAAGTTATGGAACTGATACAAGATACTCGGGCTGAAATGTTCGGGCTAAGACCCTCAAGAAGAAGATGAAATTCAGGCTAGGAAAAGAGGAGGGATTCTCTTCTGCGAGGAGTACACCGCTGTAGACGAGACAAAATTACTGAATACAAAACCAGGAAACTGACTCAACCAAAAAGGAAGCAACAAAGGGACTTACTGAAAGGCACCGGTTAGTTTGTGGCTAAACAAACTTAAAGCAGAGATGACTTGATGGGTAAAAGAAAAGCCTTAAATATAATCCAGATTCAAGGCTCTGCTAAAAGTCTGCTGTAAAAACCAAGGATGAAGTATAACGTGGGTTGTGGTTGAAAAGCTGAGGGTCACAAACTGCTGACCTTACACGTCCTCTAACAGGCCAGTGTTTTGTTAGGTTGTAGGTGTCAGTGGTGTGTTTGAGAATTTACTGATGAAATGATGAAGTTATACAAAAAGCATAGAGATTGTAAAGATGCGTTACACTCTGCATGTGCTGCTGTAAAATGCTGTCATAAAGGAGAGATCCTGTGGATGTGGCACTTTCCATTCTCATTTTATAAGCCCATCACATGTTTGCATGTAGACCTTTAATCTGCCCGTGGCGGTGCTGGAGTCAACCGCACAGTGCAGTTTATTACTATAGAGTAAAGCTTTATCTTTGTCTTAATCTGCATTTGTAGGTGATCAGATTAAATTCTGATGAAAAATGCCTGAAACAGATCTTCAAACTGATGTCTTGTTTTATCCAGCTGGCAGGCTCGTTAATGGTCACATGACATGAAGAAAATCAGTCATATATCCACAACTGACACCAACTTTGTACATTTGTAGGTCTTCAGTTAACTTCTTTACATTATTAGTAAATTAAAAGTCAGGTTATATTTAAGACATGTGACTATGATGTTTGAGAAAGCCGTCCAGATGGAGTCTTTGTTGCCCCCGACTACCCCTTCCCTTCTTCGTGTGTTAAATATTGAACTGGGACTCTGTCACTGCTTGTGGTGGTGTAATGTTTTGCCTGACAGTACAGTGAACTGGCACGATTTCCCCTCTGTCAGCATGAATCCTGCCGCTGACAGTCCTCCGGGCCTCTCTCAAAGTCGCAGTTTTTATAGGCAGCAGCAGGTTGGCTTCAGTCACGTCTCCTCAGAGGAGTGGCTGTGCCACATTACAGCAACTCTGGCCCACATATTTAATTTTATTTATTTGGTGTGTCTGCACGAGGCTTTGAGCAGTCGTCACGATCCAGTTTCACTGGAGCAAATGAAACTTTCTTTGGACAAACGTGCACAGTGTTGCAGAAATGATGCCGAGATGAGTGAATGAGTTGGTAGCAGGGCGTTTATAGTTTTGCATGTTTTAAATTTTCATTTTGTTTATCCAGTTTTTGTATCTTTTTTAAATTAAAGCGCAACATTGTTTCCATTTTTTTTCTTAGATTGTAGTTTTTGTATTATTTCAGTTTATTTGTATTTTTAACTGGTTTTTTTTTTTTTTTTTTTTAACAGCTAGTTTTTGTGCAATGGATATTTTCATGGGAAAGGTGGTTTACCAGTAAGCTGTAGTATGGTGTGTACTGGCACAGGTGCTGTACAAGTTGACAGTAAGCGTTAGGTGGCATCAGTCAGTGCTGCCTTAGTTTGGTTGGTATGTAAGAAACATTCTCCTGAGCCTAACCTTTCATTCAGTAGAACAACTTGTTTTAGAGTAAAATCCAGTCACATGATGCTCACACTGGTGGCTAACTTCTACAAGCCCTCAGCTCTAATCTTATTGAGTTTGGGTGGGAATTCCACTGTGGCAATTCTTATCATGTCCAACCCTCTGAAGCCCAGTGGAAGCAGCACTCATCCTCTCAGCTCTGCACAAACATGTCAGACATGTTCGGTCAAAGTTGGTCTTGTGGCAAATTGAAAGTCATGGAAACAGTAACACGTGGGACATTGTAAAGTACAAATGGCCGAATCGCGTAGTGAATTACCGTAACAGAAACACTGCTTTTGTTTTGTTTAAAATAAAAAAAGCTGCAGTTTAACCCTACGAGTGTGATGGTAGACGACCTGACCTACTGAGTCACTTCACACATTACAGACTGTTGCTAAAAGTATCGAGACCGACAGGAAGTGATGGGAGGCAAAACTGACATGCAGAAGGTTAGCTGCAGAATCAGGGAGGTTACACTTGCATGGTATGTGTTACGGTCAGGATGAAGGCGTAAATCTGTTGTTGTCTGAAAAAAGTTCATTTCCTGAATTGGCTGCATTTTTAAAAAACAGAGATTTGTTGGTGTAACTGTATAGATCTTAGTGTTTCTGCATGTGTATAAACATAACAGCACGTGCTGGACTGCAGTAATCGAGTTCTGAACCACCAATGAAGTAATGTTTCACTGCAGCTGCATGCAGTTGAGCTGCCCTGGTAAATACAGCTATTCCTGTTGAGTAAATCATTTTTATTATTAGTGTTTTTGTCATTATTATATCCTGTAACTCGTGTGTGAGGAAAGCACTCTGAAGAACTCTGTGGTTGATTTGAGTCTAACTTCTGTACTTCCTCTCCCAACAGGAATGTATTTTATCAGGCATTATGTCAGTGAATGGGAAAAAGGTTCTGCACATGGATCGCAACTCCTACTACGGAGGTGATAGCGCCTCCATCACACCTCTTGAAGACGTAAGTTGACCTCCCACATCTCTGATTTCTCTTTTGTATTGAGTTGGTTGTTTCACCACAGTGATGTGGAGTTAGGATGAACGTTTGTATTTTAAGGCCGGTAATGGCTTCTTTTAACATGGATCCATTTTGTTCTGAAACGCCACACGTTCCTCTTCTATCCAGCAGAGGTGGTGATGATAGAATTAGCATATTTCATTTTGTGAGAGTAGGAAATTAAGATGCCGCTGTGAAAGTGGAAGCTGTTGCCTGTGGGTCAGATGTTATGTGTCTCACTACAGCTCTACAAGCGCTTCAACCTTCCCGGAAGCCCTCCTGACTCAATGGGAAAAGGCCGGGATTGGAACGTGGACCTTGTCCCTAAATTCCTCATGGCCAATGGTATAGTTTCCCTGATCTTTGGTAGACAAGAAACGATATAATAACTGGGCAACGATTAAAAGGATCCTTAGATGTGATAACGATGAACGTTTCCATGAATGAAAGTATCCCTTTGTTGCAGGTCAGCTGGTCCGCATGCTGCTGATCACACAGGTGACTCGCTACCTGGATTTCAAAGTGGTTGAAGGCAGTTTTGTGTACAAGAAGCCCAAAATCCATAAAGTTCCCTCTACGGAGACGGAGGCCCTGGCATCCAGTGAGTCTAGTTAAATACTGAACGGTTTAGTGGAAGGTTGTTTTGTTGCTCTCGTTATGGATTTCCTCCTTTTCTAAACTCGTTCTCACTCAAAGGTCTGATGGGGCTGTTTGAGAAGCGGCGCTTCAGAAAGTTCCTGGTCTTTGTTGCCAACTTTGATGAGAATGACCCCAAGACTATGGAGGGTGTCGACCCAAAGAAGACGACGATGAGGGAAATATACAAGAAGTTTGACCTGGGCCAGGAAGTCATGGACTTCACCGGTCACTCCCTTGCTCTCTACCGTACAGATGAGTTAGTAGCCTTCTTTTGTCTTAACAGTGTCTGTAATTGGGCATGATTATGATGGCCTCTGCTGTGAAACGCTGCAGCTTGTAGCATTTAGATTGTTCTAATTGTTCTGCCCTTAGTTACCTGGATCAACCCTGCATGGAAGCAATCAACAGGATAAAGCTTTACAGTGAGTCTCTGGCCCGATATGGCAAGAGCCCATATCTGTACCCACTGTACGGCCTGGGAGAACTGCCACAAGGCTTTGCCAGGTAGGGGACACTTTCCATTGTTAGACACGTGTGATGAATATTTTGTTTGTACCAAAAAGATGTTAACTGTGGTTTAGGGTTGGATATTCTGCTTCATAGTCTGATATCTACCCTAAGTTGTCACACTGTTTGTAGGTTTTGGTTTCATTTACCTTCCTGCAGTGAGTTCTGAAAGTTTAATAAGCTACAGTATAGGTTGCTCCCTTATTCACAGGGGGGTTGGCACAGCAGGTGGCACCACGTTTTCAATCTGGCAGTTTGGCAGATTAGATCCTAGTTCACCAGTCCTAGGTTTAAACAGAGCACTTGTTTTTACTCTAACTTTGATATATTGTAATATACGCAGCCTTTCTCTTTGCAGCAGTTATTGTATGCACACAGCCCGGTCACAGACTTCCAGTGTGTGAATGTGTAAAGTGCTTTGAGGTCCTTAGGGACTAGTAAAGCGCTTTACAAATACAGGCCATTTACCATTTGTAACTCATCCAATGTGACGACACTCAGTCAAATCCTTCATTCAGAGCACGTGTGCAAACCAAACTCTGTGAGGAGACCACAGTAGAGTTAAAGCTGAGATGCTGGTTTACATGTGAGCTTGAGTTAAGGAGGAAACTCAAACTACACATTTTCATTGTTATTTTATTTTTTAAGTAAGCATTTTTATTTGAAGACAACTTTTTATATTTTTCAATACTTTGTTTGAGTGCACGACTGTCAGGCTGCTTCAGAATATATTGCGATGACTAATAATCCACATGGAACTTGATATGTTGGACTTTTTGTTTGAGGACGTTTTCTTTAACTGGACTTTGTTACATTGAGGTTGGGTGTGGTTTTGACTCTTGAATTGTGACTCAATTTCCAGGCTTAGCGCCATCTACGGTGGGACGTACATGCTGAACAAGCCAATAGAAGAGATTGTGATGGAGAATGGGAAGGTGGTGGGAGTCAAGTCGGAGGGGGAGGTGAGTAACGCCGGTCCCAGTAGTGCTGAAGGCACAGCCAGACTGGTTCCTCCTTTTATTATGTTCCCCTATCCTTAAGAGTAGAAAAGCGCTGTATTAGAACCAGCATCTGCAAAGACTGTCTCAGGGACGATCGTGGCTCAACAGCTGGCAGCTCGTCTTGTAATCGGAAGGTTGCCGGTTCGAGCCCCGGCTCGGACAGTCTCGGTCGTTGTGTCCTTGGGCGAGACACTTCACCCGTTGCCTACTGGTGGTGGTCAGAGGGCCCGGTGGCGCCAGTGTCCGGCAGCCTCGCCTCTGTCAGTGCGCCCCAGCTGTGGGTACAATGTAGCTGCCATCACCAGTGTGTGGATGGGTGGATGTGTAAAGCGCTATACAAATACAGACCATTTACCATGTTTTGCTCTGATGGAGAATCGCAGTGACAGTGATTGGTGGCCACCTGGATTAATGGCGTTTTATAATCTTAATGTCCCTGCAGTTGCTCTTTGGTGTTGTTCACTACTTTAACTTTTTGAACATGTTTGCAAATCACAGATTGCAAGGTGCAAGCAGCTGATCTGCGACCCCAGCTACATTATGGATCGTGTCACCAAAGTGGGTCAGGTGATCAGAGCCATCTGCATCTTGAGTCATCCTATAGCCAACACTGGCGACGTAAACTCGTGCCAGATCATCATCCCCCAGAATCAGGTCAACAGGAAACACGGTGAGCAGCCAGCCTCATGTTTAGGCCTTTAGGATCAAATTTTCAGTCAGCTGTATAGTGTGCTTGTATAGTCAGACCTTAACGTCCTAACTTGCGTAGTAAGTGAAAATCCTTTCATCCCCACACCCCAACCTTCCACACCAAGCATCCACCCGATGTGCAGTCACGTTCTCGAGATGCACGTCAGGTTTTACTTAAGGCTCAGATCTGATGCAGGGTTTCAAACGTCTAACATCAAAACGTTGAGCACTGGCACTAAATGACAACATTGAATGTGACACTAACTTGAGTTTTTCTTTTGCAGACATCTATGTTTGTATGATCTCCTTTGCACACAATGTGGCTGCGCAGGGTAAATACATCGCCATCGTTAGCACCACAGTGGAGACGGGTGAGCCAGAGAAGGAGATCAAGCCAGCCCTGGACTTACTGGAGCCCATCGAGCAGAAGTTTGTCAGCATTAGCGACCAGTATGCACCCACTGACATTGGGACTGAAAGTCAGGTATGAAGATGAAATATTGTTTATACTATTACACAGTTTGTTCTTGACCGTGCCACGGTGACCTACCAGAAAGTTAGCCCTGCCAGAAACACTTCTGTTGAGTTTGTTTTTGCCTTTTTCCAGTGTTTTGTGTGCTTTCACACCATTTTTCTGTGTGCTGGTGTTTTCTTCAGTTTGACCTCCGACCGTACACTTCCCAGTATTGCTACTATTGCCAAATACCCACAGAGGAAAAACGTGTCATTCCAGGATTTTTCATGCATGTGTCCGTATCCCTCATCTTCATCTGTATTTCCCATCAAGTATATCAATCTCTGAACTTGTGGAGATGTTTTTGTGTTGTGAATGTTTAAATCTCAGTGCTAACACAGTGGGAGTTGATGTCACAGTTAAACCTGACTAGAAGTGTTAAAAAAATGGTGTCAGATCCAGACTGGGCTGAAGTCTGTTTCTGTCAGTTTCCAGCTTGGATCTGAATGGCATGTTTAACATGGCTAAAGTCAGCGATGCAGTTAATGAAGCACACAGCGTTGGTGTCTTATAGATGTGTGACTAGCACATGGCCGTATTTATCACATGATAAAGGCAGACTTGGTTTAATCTCTGTGCAGTTGAGCTGATTTGTCAGAGTGCACATCTTCAACAACTGCATGTTATCCTTCTGTCGTTAGCTTTAGCTTGTAAATCTGCCTACAAGGCTAAAAACCAGTCGGCAGATATTGTTATTAAATGTCCTGGACATGACTGCAAAGTTCTGCCATATATCTGTGTGCACTGCAGTTTCTTTACTCTAATGCTGGGTTTTTACACGAGGCACACACAACGTGCTCGATCAGCTCCGCCCACAAAGGTTTACAAAGCCATTGAAAGCTCCTCTGTGACCACAGAAATAAAAGGAGGATACTTTTGTAACTAATGATTTGTAGTGTGCGTAGTTGACATGAAAGAACGCACTGCGTGCTCTTACTGCCACCTGGTGAACAGTTACAGTTGAACATCTCGGGCGCTTTGATTGGACTTCTTTTAGTTCTTGGAGACTTTGCTCTGTTGTTGCTTCTACTTTGTATGGATGATTGTTTTGCTTATTTCACGATGTTTGCTCTGTGACGTTAAGGCACACTTGGACTTTTGTTTCCCTCTAGATCTTCATCTCTCGGTCCTACGATGCAACAACTCACTTTGAGACCACCTGTGATGACATCAAGGACATCTACAAGAGGATGACAGGCTCAGAGTTTGACTTTGCTGAGATGGAGCGCAAGAAGAAAGACACCTTTGGTGACGATGATTCATAGAGGCAGCCAGTCCTGCAACACTCTGATAATCAAAGACAACGGAAATCTTATAAAAAATAGAAAACTTACACAAAAAAGTAAAGACCAGTGGGCTGACTGATTACTCGAGTACACAGTTTGCCCACTGAAGAAGTTGATGATGCATAGAGAGAGGCGGTATAGTTTTGTTGGATAGGGTTCAGGGAGAGCGCTATGCTTCTTCACATCATTCAGGTGGGTGTTGCACTAAATACTGGTTATATCTAATAGACAGTTAATACCCTACATTTTTCTAATTCATCATGCTAAGACGATGCGTAGTCCAAAGATGCCAAATGAAACGATTCATAATCAATAGTATCTGGAAAAGATGTACACTATATACTCGGCTGATATTTTGTATATGCAGGTGTTCTTTTCGTGTCAGGTTCTGTGAGTTGTGGCTTGGCATCGTGTGTCTGTATTCAGTTGTGGTGTGTTGAGCTGAGTGTTCCTCACAGGATGTGGCAGTTCCTGCACTTTTCAGGCCGGTAACAGCAGAGCGCCGTGCGAGGCAGCACCTCAGCATCCACATCATATGGTCCGGTTTTGTAAAAGTGCTTTAGTGGTGTATGGGCTAGGTCTTCTTTCTTTGTTTGATCCCCTGATTGTGCGACAGCATACAGTAAGTCACAGGCACGACTGTAGCTCAACATGAACCTCCTGAACCGGTTTTCAACACTTTGAGTTACTATAATGCATCTGAGAAAAATGTATTAGTTCCTGTATTACCCAAAATAATCAAAGACCCGAGCATTAACAGCAGATTGATGACACATGTAATTGCTTAAGAAGGACCAAATGTGTACTGCAGCAGTATTGAACTGATGGGAGCCTTGTGATATCTGGTTTTGAACAACTGTTGTTAAAAAAGGAAGAAAAAAATTATCTTGGGGCTCAAATGATTTCTGTACTGCAAAGTAAAAAAAGAAAAACTTTGTCAAAATCCAAAGCTGTGTGAGATTTATTTATTTTAGTAGTTTCAAGTATGCAGCAGGCTTTGTAATGTCTGCTTCTACACATCCTTACCCTGACAACATTTGGTAGTGCATCATCATGGATGAAAGCTCAGACTTGTAATACTGGGTCATCAGGTAAAAACACATTTCCATGGATCTAACGCACAAACACATGCTGATGATTCGTGCCAAGCTGAAGAAACTAAAACACGAGCTTCTTGGACACACAGCAAGTCTGCTTTCTTATGAAGGCATCTGTGGGACAAACGTGGTGACGGAAGGAAAGCTGAAGCTGTCCAAGCACCCCTGTAGCCTCGGATCACCCACCGCAGTCGTCACACCTCGCTGGCATCACTGTAAACGAGCCTTTAACACCTTAAAGGTAGGTAGTCTATGATTACTGACTCGCTTTAAGAAGAAAAGTTCCATGTGACCAAACTAGGAAATGGATTTCGACACTTCCGCGTTCGCTTTATGAGTCTGCAGAATCCTCGGTTCGTCTTCAGATCGCTACTACAATTCCCAGAATGCCGCGGTGGCTTTCCGTTCGACTCTGTAGAGCGCCGTGTGTGGTAACCTGTAATCATGGAGGTGACGGCAGCCCGCCGCTCGTTTCTGTGCGACATCGGTAAGCATCGTCAGCAGTTAACGGTTTACACCTCAGCTCATCCACAGGAACGGCTGACGTCCGATTATAACACCGTGTGTTCGCTGCCAAAAGCAGGTTTAACCGGGAAATGTAGGCGGAGAATAACAGTCCCGTCAGAGGAAGTTCGGCCGCTGCACAGACCAAGTCATTTGGTAGCTAACCGGCTTAGAGCTAGATGACATGCTCGGAGTTCCTCTGTAAATGAGGAGCAAATGCGACATTTACAAGACTACACTCGAACTAATGGACGTATGTGCTAAACATGATGAATGAGGCCAAAAAGACGTCGTTATTTCTGTAATAGTCTAAGTATTGCCCTTGTTCATATATTAGTAATGGACACTTTGCCATGACACTGATGGATACTGACAGAATAGACTTATTCCACCCAGTACTGCTGCCGTGGTTACTGGGTTTACGCATAATGGAACTGGTTAATGGACGGTCTCTTTGCTGTTGTGCTCGTGTGTGTGTGTGTGTGAGGCTTCTGGGCAGACCGCACTGCTCTGCACGAAGCAGCATCCCACGGCAGGACTTTGCAGTTGAAGCAGCTGATAGAAAACGGAGCGTCCGTCAACATGGTGACTGTGGATAACATCACTCCTCTACATGAAGCCTGCATCCAGGCTCATCCAAACTGTGCTCGCCTGCTGCTGGAGGCAGGAGCCCAGGTGAGGCACAGCTTCACTCTACAAGCCGGTGTAGAGTCTGGGAGTCGCGCACCTTAACACAGCGGGTACAAAGTGATGCTCTCTGGTGCAGAATCCCACTGCTGGGCAGCAAGAGGCACTCCCTCTGTGACAGCCTCACAAACGATAACTACTCTTTGTTGTTCAGGTCTTAACATGGCCCTACAATTTTGTAGATTACCTAAAGAATAGCTAGATAATGTTCTTCTGTTTGTTCCAGGTGGATGTACGCACCATCCATGGTAGCACGCCTCTTTGTAATGCTTGTGCTGCTGGCAGCCTGGAATGTGCCAAGCTGCTGCTGGACTATGGAGCCAAGGTGAACCCGTCCCTCACAGCCCTCACTGCCTCACCGCTCCACGAGGCCTGCATACAAGGTAAACCTTCAGCAGGAACAACACTCTGCCATGCTGTCACGTGTCTCCCTATGAACAACGCTTCACATTCCTCTCAGGTAACCCCCAAGTTGTGAGACTGCTGATAGCCAGCGGTGCCAAGCTGGAGGCATTTGACGTCCACTTTGGGCCTCCCCTTCACATAGCATGTGCTAAAGAACATCTGAATTGTGTCAAGGAGCTGCTAACTGCAGGTGTGTTAAAGGTGCAATGTATGGTTGTTTTATTTCCTACAGAGAGTGCTGCAGCCAATCAAAGCTGTCAGAGGGTGAGGGGCGGGTTCATTCTGGATCACAGGGCTGAGGCAGACAGCTGTTCACTCATGCTAACAGCATTTAACCTGTGCATGTCTTTGGACTAAGACCTTTACATGATTGTGAATTATGCAGGTGCTAATGTGAATTCAGTGAAGTTCCATGAAATGGCGTTGCATCACGCAGCTCGGGTCGGTATGGTGGAAATGATTGAGCTGCTGGTGGAGTTTGGGGCCAATGTGTACGCCAGCGACAACCTGGGAAGGAAGCCTATAGACTACACAACACCTGCATCTCCCTCGTACACCTGCCTCAGGTTTTATGAAAGTAAGGTTCTGCGTTGTGTCTGACTTACAGCAAAAACATTCAAGTTCTTACGTTCTTGCTCTTTTTTTTGCTTTTGAGGCCTTATTAAAACATTTGTTGTTGACAGGTAATCCTTTGAGCCTGCAGCAGCTTTGCAGGATTGCTGTGAGGAGGATGCTGGGTACCAGAGCATCGGAGGTCCTGAGCCAGCTGAATATATCCCACCGCATCAACAGCTACCTCCAGTACTGTGATCGTCCCATATCCCTACAGACTTACACATGAACATTTAGTGTACAAGGTTTAAAATGCCCCCTGAAAAATGTTTGCCATTCAGATGAAACACGTGTAACCAGGATGAAAATCTCTGTACGGAGTCAGTTCAACACTGTATGTCAAATTAAAGCAATTCATTGCTGAATGAGAACACGTATAATCTATATAAAGCTCTGTTTCAGCACTCTGACAATTTCCAACACATGTATAACACATAAGGCAATTTCCTTTATCGGCTCAGCTGTGATGGCCAGGGGCCTGTCAGCTCTCTCTACTCCACATTACGCGACACTGGCCAGACTACCAAAAGTACTCCAAGAGCACATCAGTGACTCAGGTCAAGTTATTTTACCCTGCTGGGATAATAAGCTGGCCAAAGGAGGAGATAAATTCAGTGACCTCAAGACGAGGAAGCTCCTGACCATGCATGGAGGGTCAAGTCAGAACCCTGACTGGCTGTATGCTAAGCAGAAGGAAGGAGCCCGGGGACTGGTGAGTGTCAGCACCACAGTCCAGGATGAGACAGCGAACATCCACAGATACATCAGGAAGATGCCTATAACCAACTGCATGCTCAGTGAACACCTCAGGCAGCAGAAACCTGAGGAAGAGGAGGAACCATCATGGAAGGACAGGCCCCTGCATCTCCAGATAGAGGAAGTGGCTGACATTCAGAAGTCCTACCAGTGGCTGGATACAGCTCGACTGAACAGAGGCACTAATCGTGGCAGCAGAGGAACAAGCACTAAGCACACGATCCATAGAGGCTGGGGTCTGTCACACCAGGCAAGACCCCAGGCTGTGTAAAGATGCTCCTGAGACGATCGATGAATGGCTGTCCTGTTTGGGTGTTGGTCACCAGGAGATGCTACATGAAAGGAGATGCTACAGTTTTGTGTAGGATAAACAGGGTAGTGAGGTGCACTGTGATGGATTTAGAGTAAAGAACAGTGTGCGACTGGTGCACAGAGGTGCTCGGGATCAGAATTAGATTGCATCGAGGGTAGCTGATTAATCCACTGAATTCATGCCAACTTTATACCATCTGGTATGAAAACAGCACAAACAGTGTACTGTCAGTGTGGGGAATGGAAATCAGCCAATCAGCGTGTCAAATATTGGGTTACAAACTGTTGACTTCAGTGAAACCTCAGAGCAGCAGCAGGTACAGCTCAGCTGATCAAAGCCTGTTCAGAGAAAATCTACAGGAGCTCTCAACAGAAGATATTGTGAGTGGGTGCAGGGCAGCTACTCTGTGGTTCCGACACGAGCTGCTGTGTTAAACACCAGATTACAGATTTGATCGTGACCAGGCGTTCTGTTCAGGACAGGCTGTTTACACCCCGCTAGGATATTATTCAACCTGAGTTAGAATAAATGTTAGTCGCTCTCCACGCGTGAAACGGTGTTATTTGGGGTAAAAACTACAAAGTCCAACATGCCCGCAGAGGTCGGGTTTTGTCACGTGACTCCTGCCGCATGTAGCGCGCGAGGACGCTGTTTACAAACAGCCGTAAGTCCCGCGTTTCGTGCCAGCCTAGCTTGTTCTGCGGGGGAAGCAGTCGGAGGATGGACGCTGAAAAGTCTCGGCCCTATTTCTTTGGCGACATCGGTGAGTACGAGAGCGAGACGGTCGGTAATCGAGGCCGAGTTAGCTCGGCAGGACTGGCACCGGCTGCCGTAATCCTTGTTCTGGAGCTAGCAGGTAATGACGGCTGTCATGTTATTACACAGACAGAATTATTCACCTGGAAAACGTGACGATGACGTGAGAGACACCTTCGCCGCTGCCCACATGGGCCTGCGTGGGCCTGCACGCGCACACACCGAGCAGTGGCACGCGGTAAAAAATGAAAACAATCTTGCTTATTGAACTCACGCACTGAGCCGTGAACCATAAACTACAATCGATCACATCCACTGATCAAAGCGCATTGATCACTGATCAGTGGTCAGTCTTGACCTTTAGCGTATTCTAGGTCAGTGGCGCCAGTTGGAGTCATCGTGTAAATGCCCCGTTTATAAGGTTGGGGACACCTGCAGTCAGCTGGGACTGAAGACGTCACTGGATGATGACGAAACGTTTCTCGCTACGTCCAGGTGAACAGAATCAACCTTTTTTCCTTACCTGGATGATTAAGCACGCATCGAGTCATGCATTTGACTTTGTCTCTGTAGAGGATGCGATGAACATCCTTTGGCATGTTTTAATTTACGTCCACTGTTAGATTTGAGTAGGCAGCTTGCACTGACAGAAGGCCACCGGTGTTCCAGATCTACTGGCGTTTAGATCAACTGGCGTTGGTCGAACAGATGTGTGTCAGTCTTGCGTTTCAGGAGCTGCTACCGACAAACCAGCAAAAAAAACGCCAAATGTGTCACCTGTGACACTTGTGAGGTTGTCTCAAACACACTCCGTCAGTCTTGATGCTGTTGAACAACAAAATGTTTAAAATGTGGCGAGTTTACCTGGTGATATCCTCACGCGCGACGCGATCGCAAAAACAGCAAACAAGTAACACCACGCCGATGTTGTTCACAGGACAGCAAGAGTAAACGATCGGGAGACTGTTGTCGTCGTTATCGTTCCCCTCGCACGGTTTATTTCTCCGAATTCAGCGTTTTTGCTTCACAACTACAGCGTGCTGTTTACTTTGTGCACTAACATGGAGTCGAGTCAACCAGCGCCACCTCTGGCCACGTGCCACAGCCTACAGCCAGATCAACCTGTGACACACATCTGCAGCACGTTTGAATCAGTGTCATGCACATTTGTACCTTTCAATTGTGTCTGTTTGTGCGTCATGCAAATAAACCTTTGAAATGAATGAAATGATATCATATATTCCTTATTGGCCTACATTTGTACAAAATTCCAAATTATATACACAAAGTCATAGAAATCACCACTCCAATTGGTCATCATGATTTTGATATTCTCTTTTTCCATAACAATGAAATACGCCTTGGACAAATATGACACATCAATATTTCATTAGTGTTGTAACATCACATGTCGTTAGCATAGTCTGCCTGTGTCTTCCCTCTGCAAACGAACATTTCAGAGTTGGTTGTGATATACAGTCTGTATAAGTGTGGTTAATCTAATAAACATTTGTAAGGAGATGGCAGTTACTGTGAATGTACAGCAGGTGATTAGTAATAAACAGTCAGACAATGACTCTGACAATCTCATTCAATCTTGCAGACTGAATGCACCTTCTGTGGAAAGTGGTACCACACAGTGTTGTGGACAAATGTTGTGGGTGCTAAATAAACAGAAACAAATGATCCCTGTTGTCTGTGCTTACTGATTGTTTTTAGTGTTGACAATCCACATTGCTGCCATTGCATCTTTCAACATGTTTGTGGGCAGATTTGGATGTACCAGGGGTAAGTGCAGTCACTCAGCCTCTACTCAATGTGATCATAGCAGCAGGTGAAGATGTGTCACAAGTTAATCTAGTAGTGGGCTATGGTAGTAGTGGACTGACCTCCATTGGAGACTGCTCCAGCTGCTGTGTGATAGTGGATCTGCTACAAATTGAAGATCATAAGCAAGTTTTGGAAATGAACCCTTGTATTATGTTGAAGAACAAACAATTGACATTGATTTTGTTGCTGTCATTTTGACCTGTACTGTGTAAATCCACTCAGAATTATCCAAAAACTGCAATAAAACAATAGCAACTTTATTTCCCATTAGATAAACATGTAGAACACAGACATACAACAGTTAGACTTTCCATAACTATTTTAGGAACAATTTGGTTTTTCGTTCTTACAAACACATTTCTGTTGAACTTGCCCAGCGTTCTCAGTTTTTCAATGCTCAACATTTTCAATTTTGTCCACATGCTGGACAAAATGTGCTTTCTGCAGATGTACTTCTTGCATTCCTCACAGAAAGTGCTTGTTTTCAAACAGGAATCTTCCTAACTAAGATTTAAAACAAAGGATTTCTACGTCTCCTCCAGTCTCACAAACAGATGACAAACCAAGCGACACACCTGAGTCACTGACTTTCTTAAATCCACTCACTCTCACTGGCTGTTTATTACTAATCACTGTGTAACTGCTGTGATTTCAAAGTAACTGCCGTCTCCTTACAAATGTTCATTAGCTTAACCACACTTATACAGACTGTATATAACTCCAGCCATGTTGATGGATTGCCTATATTGGCTGGAAATATTCATTTCCAGGTAAAAGACACAGACAGACGATGCTTACAGGATGTGATGTGACAACACTAATGAAATATTGATGTGTCATATTTGTCCAAGGCGTGTTTCATTGTTATGGAAAAAGAGAATATCAAAATCATGATGACCAATTGGAGTGGTGATTTCTATGACTTTGTGTATATAATTTGGCATTTTGAACAAATGTAGGCCAATAAGGAATATATGATATCATTTCATTCTTCAAAGGTTTATTTGCATGATTCACAAACAGACACAATTGAAAGGTACAAATGTGCATGACACTGATTCAAACGTGCTGCAGATGTGTGTCACAGGTTGATCTGGCTGTAGGCTGTGGCACGTGGCCAGAGGTGGCGCTGGTTGACTCGACTCCATGTTAGTGCACAAAGTAAACAGCACGCTGTAGTTGTGAAGCAAAAACGCTGAATTCGGAGAAATAAACCGTGCGAGGGGAACGATAACGACGACAAGAGTCTCCCGATCGTTTACTCTTGCTGTCCTGTGAACAACATCGGCGTGGTGTTACTTGTTTGCTGTTTTCGCGATCGCGTCGCGCATGAGGATATCACCAGGTAAACTCGCCACATTTTTAAACATTTTGTTGTTCAACAGCATCAAGACTGACGGAGTGTGTTTGAGACAACCTCACAAGTGTCACAGGTGACACATTTGGCGTTTTTTTGCTGGTTTGTCGGTAGCAGCTCCTGAAACGCAAGACTGCCACACATCTGTTCGACCAACGCCAGTTGATCTAAACGCCAGTAGATCTGGAACACCGGCACACAGTATGTGTGTATATGAAATGGATTGTGGGAGGAAGTCCATGCCACCCCACAAAGAGCAAATAGACAAGGTTCAAGGTTCTTTATTTGTCACATGCATAGTTATACACTTGTATAAGTGTCAGGCTACATTTCACTGTGTGTTATAAGTATAACACACAGTGAAATGTAGCCTGACACGCTCCTCGACATGTGCAAAAATTGGGGGGGTGTAGAGGAAGAACATTATATATATATATATATATATATATATATATATATATACATACATACATACATACATATAGTATATACACTGGGTGAATGTGCAGTAGTGGCAGACCTGGTACAAAGGGTGCCAAGAAACTCAAACCTGGCCTCAGGTGTGGATGCAAGCTAAGTAAAAACAGGAAAAAGTTAATGCGGCTCTTAGAATTACACACACACACACTGACCATCACGCAGTGGTCACCGAGTGGTAGCAAAGCTTGAAAAGTACTAATTCCATATATGTTTATATATGTCCACTTTATTTATAGAGCAAAAACACCAAAATACACCAGGACACCAACATAAAGGGAACTGCAGTAATCAGTAAGCAAGTTGATATAAAAACGTGGCTCAATCTGTCAAAATCCTTAGGAAGAAAATAAAGCTTTACCTTAGCAAGAAGTCATAGCTGAATAAAGCTTAAAGCTTATTTGCTTTGTGAATTTAAAGGAGCTGTCAAAGAATATGCCAAGATACCTGACAGAGGAGTGAACAACAAAGCGCTCAAGAATGGTTTTGGAAAGATCTCCTAAATACCATAACCTCCATTTTGCTATTGTTAAGGTGGAGGAAGTTTGAGTTCATCCAGACTTTTATATCAGCAAGACAGTCCGATAACAGTTTCACAGAGTTGTCTTCATGCATGCTCAGACATCCAGGCAAGTAAATCCCAAAAAGCTGATTCTGTTCAACCTTTTGGGATCCAACGTCACTTGGATGAGTGATGAAACGTTTCTCCCACTGAAAACGCTGCGTCCAAGACTTGTTTTTCTTTTTTTATGAATGTCATCAGCAAAGCAGTGGAAAGAGATATTATATTTAAAATAAAAATCGACCCTAGAGCCAACATATATAAGGAAAATAAGAGTGGCCCTAGGATGGATCCTTGAGGAACTCCACAAGTAAGAGGTGCTGCAGCTGAGGAAGAAGCATCTATCTGGACTGAGAAGCTCCTGTTCATAAAGTAAGACTTAAACCACTGTGGAGCAGTTCCCTTAATGGCCACAGTGCTCGAGCCTTCATAACAGGATACTGTGAGTGTCGGCTACAAGCATCAGAAAAACAGGGGTTCCCAAAGATGCGCGGTGAGATCTAAAGTACACGCCGTGAATGCTGATTGGCCCGAAGAAGGCCAAGAGAAAGATGATTGGACTAGAATGGTGATGTCACAAACAGGTTGAGAGCGTGGGAAAGTGGAAGTGATGTGAAGTTTAGATTTAGCCGGCAACACCTGGGAGCAGACGGATGTGAGCTTCCTTATTGAACCTACACGTACGCTTCACTTAACACTGACAAAGACACAGGCTCACACTGGTTTACAGCAGCAGGGAACGACACTCCCAGTAGGGACCAGTACCTCAAATCTGATATTTTTCCAGTAGAAACTGTTGAAATCTTTCACAAAGTGTTTTGGAAGCTGTAGAGGTGAATGAGTGGGAGGTTTTTAAATGACTGTTAGAAGAGATTAAGCAACTTTTACAGCATGTTGATTTCTGTAAACAGTCCTTCAAGATTCCTAAGGACACACCAGGTTTGTCCAGGTTTGTCCAGGTGTGTTCGTCTCTGCGTTCAGCCCCGGGTCTGCGAGTGTATAGGTGTTCCACAGGCAACATGCAAACTGAGAAACCCCAGCAGAACAGCTGCTGTAAATGAGATGAGGTTTCAGTTCTTCCTGACGTGCTCCTCTGCAGGCTGCTGGGCGGAGCGAACAGAGGTGCACAAGGCAGCGTCGCTCGGCCAGGCCTCCCAACTGGAGGAGCTCATTCAGGGCGGAGCCTCGGTCAACATGGTGGCCGTGGATTCCATCACACCGCTGCACGAGGCGTGCCTCCACGGACAGGCCAAGTGTGTGCAGCTGCTGCTTGAGGCTGGAGCTCAGGTGAGTCACAGGCGCAGTAATGTGATCTACAGTCGGTCAAACTGTAGATCAAACAAGTAGAAATGGCTTGATAGAAAACACTCTGTTCCCCATGATGCTGTCAGGTGGATGCAAGGAATGTGGATGGAAGTACCCCGCTGTGTGATGCCTGTTCAGCTGGGAGTTTGGAGTGTGTGAGGCTTCTGCTGCAGTACGGTGCCAAGGCGAACCCTGCCCTCACCTCCCGCACAGCCTCACCCCTGCACGAGGCCTGCATGGGAGGTGAGAGTGTCGCGTGTTGTGCTTTTGTCTGTGTTTTTGCAAAATAAAAGTTAATTTTATATATGTTTGTATTTCAGGAAACTCTGAGTGTGTGAAGCTGCTGATTTCCATGGGAGCTTGTCTCGAGGCGTATGACCTTTACCACGGCACCCCGCTGCACGCGGCCTGTGCTAACGAGCACACGGACTGTGTTAGAGAGCTGCTCAATGCAGGTGAGGGTCTGCACAGTAGGATGAATCAAACACAGAGTACAACACAGTATAAGCTACCTTACAGTCAGCGTGCTAACTGTAGACCAGCAGGTATAAGGAGCAGATGAGAACACATTTTTAGCCCCTTACCCCGGAGCCGTAAAAGGATGGTGGGTACTGTTGCTGGTCACGCTGGGAGTGTGAACGCTCCGCTTTGGGAACACGAGAACGAGGCAACAGGATTTTCGTCCTGATGCCACAGGTGTGTGAGGAGCAGAGAGAGGTTTCCAACATGCTGTTGGTAAAAGCACGAGTGTTCTTCAGACATTATTGGCACACAATCACAGAAATGCTCCAGAAAGAACAAAAAGCACCTCCGTCAGTAATGTTTGCCCCCCTGAGAAACTGAGCTTTGTGTTGAGGCGCGGCACGAACCGCCGCGGTGCAACGATGTGTTAAATAACCACACCGACGTCTTCCTTCAGGCTTCAATGTTTCTGTTCTGCGTAGGCGCTAAAGTGAACGCCGCCAGGCTGCACGAGACTCCGCTGCACCACGCTGCTAAAAGCATGCGGGTGGAGACGATCGAGATGCTGGTGGAGTTTGGAGCCAACATCTACGCTCGAGATCAACACGAGAGGAGACCCGTGGACTACACCACGCCGGGCTCTCCCTCTGCAGCCTGCCTACAGTCTTATGAGAGTAAGTTTCATGAGTGTGAAGCACCAGCAGGAGGATCATTTTCACTTCCACGAAGCGTCAGAAAGACGACACCTGACATGTGCCATAACATTCTGATGCACAGCTGCTCAGCTGTCTTTCACTTCTCCAGCTTTACTCTCACAGTGAATCAGTGTTCTAGAGGCTGACACGTCATTTTGTTCTTGTGAAAAATGTCATATTATCATTTGCATGTGTTATGAACAGAGATTTGACATGTTTTCCCCGTGTTCAGCCTCTCCTCTGAGTCTGCAGCAGCTCAGCAGGTTGGCAGTGAGGAGGAAGCTCGGCACCAGGGCTCTAAATGTCATAGGCCAGCTGGAGGTCCCTAAACTCATCACCAGCTACCTCTGCTATCAGTGAGCGCCACCTGCAGGAGGAGCCGACCGGCGCTCAAAGGACTGGAAACTGCACAGCACTGTGTTAAATATGAGCACAGCTGGCACAGCTCTGGAGCTGCTGCCTGAGATTCCTTTAGTTTAAGAGCCCTGCCATGCACACACTGCAGCAGCTATTGCACTCGGCGTGTTCAGGCTGTGTGATCGCATTAGTGCTGCTGTAAGATGAGATGTTTTTAAAGAGCAGAGTAACACTGACTTTCACTTGGCTTGCTCTCTAACACACACACACACACACACACACACACACACACACACACACACACACACACACACACACACTGAACACATGTTCTTTGCTTCTGTCTCGTTTGCAAAGCTAGTTTAAACATGTGTGTTGAACGTGGACAAAATATGTGGATGTTGACTCTGATGTTGTGACATCACCACCTGTTAACAGGAAGTGTTTAAATGCACAGTGTCTGTGCTGTAAATGCCTTTAATGCTGCTGAAAACACACGATACACATTTAATGTTTGGTTTCTATGCTGGTCGACAGTTTGTGAGTCTGAGAGGAAGCACAAAGCAGCAACACACTGCTGCACTGCACGTCTTTGGGTATGACCTCGAGTCGGGAGGAAACGAGAGTGATGTTAGTCCCGCAGCTACTTTAAAATAAGCTCAGCACTTCACTCTCTGCATGTGATGCGCTTAGTCGACTGGCAGTGATGGCAGGGACAGCGAGTGGAAACGCAACAGCAGCTTTTCTATCTGCTCATGTTAACACAAGCAGCACTGACAGACTCGCCTCCTACAGTAGCTTCTGTTATCAGAGACGGCGGCTCTCACACCTTCTCTTTGACTTTGTTAGTTAGATGATGTGTGGGGGACTTGTTTGCCAGCGACTAATCTGAGTCCTAAACAGCTTCATGAACAGTCTGTCTACCTCCAGAGCAGAGTGTGCTTCCAATCCATGACTGTGTAAGGCTGTTTATTTTTAACTGGAAACGACGCTCAGGAAGACGAGATGTTGCTTTTGGAAGCAGCTAATGGTTTCTGGATCAAACGCTGGATCTGCTGGGACAGCGCAGCACAGACTCAAAGTATGAAATGATGAAGTGGGGCATGGCGTGCAAAGGAAAGAAAGCTTCTCGTAAGAGGAATACCAAGCAAGTCTGCTGTCAGGGCTGCAGCGTGAAACTCTGCAGATGCTCCCTGCTGGTGCAGTTCCAGGAGACGCTGATCCTGGTCACTTATTTATAGCCGTGAGACATTTATTCCATTAAATCTGCTCCACAGGCGACGCACTGAGCCCTGTCAGGTCGTAATATTTTTAACAGGAGGCACAGGAAGCTGGTATGAATTCCTTCAAGTTCTTTATATTGTTTCTTTTCCCTGTCTGGCAGTTATTAACTGTGATTTATCCTTGGAAAGGGAGTCAGGCCACAGGCCTCTCTTTAGCAGTGTTACTGGATTATGTGTCTGTAAATACCTGCAGCACATTCTTAATAATAATAATATTAATGGTCTTAATGATCAGCCAAACGTCTCGGGAACCGTTTAACTTCTGGGTGGTCTCTGATGAAGCAGTCGTTGTTTTTAACACCACTGCTGATCTCACAAAGACACCGTATTCACAAATCACAACTGTCACTGACTCGTGCTCAGGTTACATCACCTACAGAGAGTGGACGCACATCTGTGACCTCACACTGCTGCAGAAGCGCTTCACAGCTGGATTCTGTTGAGTGACCACTGGGTGGTGATGAGTGTCACACTCTGTGCTCTCTGATCTACGTCCACACTGATGCATGCTTTTCTCTCTGTTTTGGCCTCCCGTCCACACTGAGACGCCGTTTTCGCTCAAGGAAAACGCAGCGGTTTGAAAACGCAGCATTTTGCGTCGCAGTGTGGACAGCGCAAACGTAGACTTTCTAAAACAATGACGCATTTTACTCTGTGAAAACGCAGGGTGGACGCAGAGCGTTGTCAAATCTATCTGGGCTAATGTGGAGGTGGTACAAACATTCATGTGTGGGCTCAGGGACGTCTCTCAGTTTCAGGCAGGTACACTCCTCTCGTCACATTCACCAGCAGACGGCGTCTTTGTGACTGGGTAACATGGTGGCTCCGCCCTTTATAGTTTCCATACTTGCAACTATTCCATTTGAAAATAACAGCAGCAGCAAGCCCGAGTCACACAGGTCGCTCTGCAAACTCCCGTTTACCAGGGAAAATGTGGATCCCACACCCAGCTGCCAAGTAGGCGCTACTGTGAAACTGGCTGCAAAGATAGTTAGTTAGTTAGTTAGTTAGTTAGTTAGTTAGCAAATGTTGGTATTTTCATCCAAACTACAAGGAAGTTCCTGGTGGAGCCTCCATCACAAACCCAACAGCCACCCGTGAGCTGGTTGGAGAATCTTTTATTGAGGAGAAAACAAGCAGACGGTTTCATGCCGAGGTTAGTTTATGTTGTGTGTAAGAAGCGACTCGACCATTCGATTGGCTCCTGTAATGCCTCCTCTCACTGACATAATACATTTCCATGTCGCAGTGCTTCATGTTATAGCCTGAACCACGAGAACTCGCCTCTTTTCTTCCTCGCACACCTGATGACATGAAGGATCAACTGTGTGCACGTGCGGCCTGCTGACATCACCCTTCAGTGTTTTAGCTTCTCCTCGCTGCTGTCTTCAGCTGCCAGCCGGCACAGTTACCTTGCCCAGCTTTAAAGAGCACGGGGCGTCTGTCAGCGCTCGTGCAGATCAGCACCTGCTGTGTTGCCTGTTGGTCTGACAGCTTCAGCAAGAATTCAGAACCAATATTTCATAGTTCATGCCTTCATCCAAATCTCTGTTCACTCCCTCGTTTGGCCAAACGTGAGCGGGCTTCACGATGCTGGCCTGCTGTCATAAATACGCACGCTGTAAAAAGTTAATCAAAATCTAGATTCCTAGAAACGTACCATGTCAGGCTGTTACTCATTTGAAAGAAATGCAGCCGGGGTCATTGTAACGTCAGCCTGTAAATGGTTTGGAAGCACAGCTCTCACGGAGCGCTGCCTTCAACAGCAAATCAAATCCTCTGCTTCAGGCTGAAAATAACTGCTATGAAATGTGTTTGGTGTCAAAGGCTTGGGCTGAAGAACGACACGAGGGCAGCGCCCAGCTACTGAAGATAAGAAGCGTCTCTCAGTCCATAACAGAGCTTTGAAAGCAAAGCTTGCTGTAGACAGCATTTCTTTTCTGCTGATTGAACAGATGCAGTTCTCTCTCAAGCACTGATTAAAATCCTGATCAATAACACACAACGTGTCCTCAGTATCCATGTTGTTAAACTGCTCTGCATGTGATGAATAAACTTAAAGTGCACTAACGATGTGTTTGCTGACCTTTTTTTCCTGCATGAATTCAGAGAAACAACAGGACCTGCATGCTGGCCCGGGCCATCATGGCGGCATCGGTCTGTGTCAGATCACAACAGCAGGTGCTGAACAGGCCAACTTATTCTAGAAAGCACCGTTTGTGACCAGCATAGGATTGTTGACAGCACTGTAGCATGGCGTTTTATTTCTCCCGTGTCGTTCCATCATTGAAGAGATGCTCGATGGACTGATTCTTCCTCATCGGGGTCTTGACCTGACTCCAGCTCGTCGCCGTAACAGACTTGTGTGGGCAAATGCTCACATTCGATGGCGTCTGGCACGTTGGAGAGGTGTGCGCTTCACGGATGAATCATGGTTCACATTGTTCAGGGCAGATGGCAGCTGAGAATGTCCCAGTTCTTGCATGGCCAGCATACTCACCGGACATGTCACCCATTGAGCATGTTCGGGATGTGCTTGACCGGCGTATACGACAGCGTGTACCAGTTCCCACGAATATCCAACAACCTCGCACAGCCATTGAAGTGGAGTGGACCAACATTCCACAGGCCACAATTGACAATCTGATAGACTCCATGCGACGATGTGTTGCACTGCATGAGGCAAATGGTGGTCACACCAGATACTGACCGGTTCTGGGTCCCCAGACCCCCAATAGCGCAAAAAACTGCACATTCCAGGGTGGCCTTTTGTTGTGGGCAGTCTGAGGTACACCTGTGCACTACTCATGATGTCAGATCAGCATCCTGATGTGGCACACCTGTGAGGTGGGATGGATTATCTCAATATAGCAGATGTGCCCACTACCACACATTTGGACTGATTTGTGACCACTGTTTGGGAGGGATGGTTATATTGTGTATCTGGAATGAATTTTAGGTCTCTACGTCCATCCCATGGGGAATGGGAGCAAAAACAAAAGTGTTGCGTTTATATTTTTGTTCAGTGTATATATAACTTGATTGGTTCAGGGTTGTGTGTGACGTGCACAAATACAAAGCTCAAACTCACGTTTACATGAAGCCGTGTGGGTCAGAGGAAAGCTCATGGTTATCTAATGTGCTGAAATCAAGCAGCTGCCATTCACAGCTACTAACAATGTTATTAACTCAGTTTCCTGCCCTCAGCTGCCACAGCAGCACCTCCTGTGGTCTCAGCTGTACTCGGAGTATGACGTGTGTTTACGTGAGTTACTGCTGCCTTCCTGTCAGCTCAAAGGACTCTGGCCATCCTTCTCTAACCTCTGGCATCAGAGAGCTGCTACTTCCTGGATATCTCCTCTGTTCAAACCATTCTCTGTAAACCCCAATGACTTTGGGGTGGAAAGATCCCAGTACATCACCAGTTACTGAATTTCTCAGACCAGTCCATGTACCAGCGATAACCACACCATGTTCAAAGCCACCTTAATCACTCTCTCCTAGTTTGAACTTTAGCATCTCTTCATGCTAAGTCAGTATATCCTAATGCTGCCATGTGATTGGCTTATCAGATATTTGTGGAAAAACGTAGCAGGTGCATCTATGGCAGCAGCAGGTGAGCGCATGTGACTGGAGTGATGCACAAAATGTGGACGCTCAGGAGGAAGAGGACAGGACATGCATTTCCTGTTTAAAGTCAAGATAAGATGCTCTGTAACTGTCACACTTAGACTTCATTGACTGTAGTCTTGTGATTGCTGTCAGAATCAGTGCTGTTTATAAGCGCTGGTTGCTGCTGACATGATTTTAGCTCATGCAGCAGCCCGCTCAGTTCCCCTCATTTGCCGCTAGGTGGCGCCATGGACAAAGAAATCCTTTGTCATGCAAACAGATAGTGTATAATGTTGGTGAGCATGAAACAGGCTGTGTCAGCATGTGTTCAGACCCTGAGGGAAAAGACAAGATGAGCTTCTGTGGCCACTCTCCAGCTTGTGGCTAAATAATTTGGCCCAGCTGATTTCCTCACATCCCTCGCTCTGCCTCCTGAGGACCACATCTGTCATTAGGCCATAAACAGATGGGGCATCGCATCTTGGCGGTAAAAGAGGAGCAGGGGAAAGTCAAATGGAGCCAAGCAGATTGTGGATTGGAGCGTCTGAGCAGACAGGAACTGGGAGGTTTTTATTTGAGAGTCAGAGATAAACACAGGGCTGGATGCTGTGATGGTCCAGTGCTTCGCTCCTTCAACAGACACTGCAGCCTGGAAATCACCACGCTCAAATGAGCAGCAGATGTGATCACTGCGCTGAAGGCTAGCGTCACATTTGCAGGCCAGCATGCATGTGCACTAAAAGTTCATATCCAGATGTTCATTAAAGTGGGTGATGTCTAGAAAGAGCAACGGGAAGCTTGAGTTCAGTGACCGATGGGGGATACGATGGTAGACTGTCACAGGTTTGGATCTCCAGACAAAGCCGGGCTAACTGTTTCAGGGTCGGGGTCAGATGAGCAGGGCTGCACTGTTGGATATTTGACATTAATGAACTTGAGATTCCCTTAGAATGAGAGCAGAATCACTGGTGGGAAATACGAACTGGACGCTTCTGTCTCAAACATGCAGCGCGCCTGAACGTGCAGCTTGTTTCTCTTCTTTCGTTACACCGTCCGTGGCCTCACGCTCACTTTTCTTGCTCCCGTATTGATGTTTTGTGCCTGGAGTGAGCTGGAGGTCAGAGGTTTCTGCAGAAAGGCCATGTCGGTGACGGAGCAGCTGTTGGAGTTCTTTCGTGCATTCATGTCAGAATAAAAGCTTCATAGAAAGAAAGAAAATAATGCTTTTATTGTGTGGTGTAACATTGTTGTTGCTGCTACAGATTCACACATAAATACATTTAAAAGAAGAGGCAACAGCGCTCTTACTGGCAGCTGTCGCCTTGTCCTGCAGCGCTTTTATACTGAAGGTGCAACGTCCACCTTTTAAAAGATTTACAGCGGTTTCACAGGAACGTCATTATCACGGCTGAGAGTCGAATGATTAACAGACTCGTACACGTGTAACGATGGTGCAATAATCAACAGTGTGTTCATCAAAAATGAGCATATTGTAGTCTAAAACCGTGTGTTCTCTGTGTTGGACTGAACACGGCTGTTTCTATAACGTGACATACATGACGTGACTCGTGCTGTGCAGGCACACAGCATGCTGGGACTGCAGCACACACACTCCATTAACATGTTGCTCAGAGAGCCCAGACTGTCATTCCTCCTCAGTCACACGAAGCTGAAACACTGTAACTGCTTACATGATTCAGGTCCTGTTTGCGTGTTGAGGCCCACTCTGCTGCAGCATGGCGTCCACAGCCCCAGTGTCTGCGCAGACCGGAGGGATGGCCTGGCATACGGTAGGCTTGTTAGGCACCACACTCTGGTTTGTGTCTCTTTGGATTTTTTTTCTTTTTTTGTCCACGTGCTGGTAAAGTTTAGTCACCGTAAACCACCCGGTTAGTGTCAGGATGCTGTGGTTTGGGTTCAAACACACTTCGTCACAGCAGCTTGGCTCATTGAGGCTTTCACCCACAGAGTCGGGGAGAAGATGCCAAAAGGAGCTGATATATCATAATGATGCTGGATCAATACTGCCTAATCACATTATCTGCACTGACCGATGATGCAACACCAGATCGTCCTGCCAAAACACGAAGTGCCCCCTTTTATAGAACAGGCGCAGACTAAATACTGGGAACATTCATGTCCTTGTTTTCCACTGAAGTGGCAGATGTGTGTGTGTGTGTGTGTGTGTGTGTCTGTGTGTGTGTGTGTGTGTGTGTGTGTGTGTGTGTGTGTGTCTGTGTGTGTGTGTGTGTGTGTGTGTGTGTGTCTGTGTGTGTGTGTGTGTGTGTGTGTGTCTCTGTGTGTGTGTGTGTCTGTGTGTGTGTGTGTGTGTGTCTGTGTCTGTGTGTGTGTGTGTGTGTGTCTGTGTGTGTGTGTGTGTGTGTGTGTGTGTGTGTGTCTGTGTGTGTCTGTGTGTCTGTGTCTGTGTGTGTCTGTGTGTGTCTGTGTGTCTGTGTCTGTGTGTGTCTGTGTGTCTGTGTCTGTGTGTGTGTGTCTGTGTGTCTGTGTGTGTCTGTGTGTCTGTGTCTGTGTCTGTGTGTGTGTGTCTGTGTGTGTCTGTGTGTGTGTGTGTGTGTCTGTGTGTGTGTGTGTGTGTGTGTGTGTCTCTGTGTGTGTGTGTGTGTGTGTGTGTGTGTGTGTGTGTGTGTGTAAACATGATCCCAGCAGCACACACCACCTGGCAGTGTTTCAGTCTTCACAGAGAAGAATAGCTGGTGTATTTCAGGCGTATCCAGCATCATCACTTACTGAGGCCGCTCTGGTGCACTAAGTATCACCAGCAGTGTGTCAGTAAACCTGCGTGAGAGGGTTTTATTTCCAGTCCTCATCAACATGAATCTTCTAAAGAACAAACACCTACTTTTAAAAACGTTCGTGCTGTACACTAAAGTGTTGCTAAAGGGAACTGCAGCTGATCAGATCCTTCCTGTCCTCTATCAGGAGCACCGGGTCTCGGTCGGAGGGTGGACACGGAGAAACTCCACAGACACCACCCAGCAAGCAACAAGAAACACATAACAATGACATAAATCAAGCAAACATCCATCTTGTAAATTATAACACGAGGCAAAACCAGCAGCGATGCTGGAAGCAGATATAGAAGATTAGCGCTTTAATTATAATCATTTATTGATTACAACAGTAGATTAAAGGCTGCTTAATTGTTTCCAGCTCCACACTGGCCTCCACCCTCACGTCTGCTCCCACACTCACAGACTGCTTTGACATAGTCACGTGTGTCTGGATCACAGCGCCCGGGGTTACACGCACTCACGCTCACGAGCACACCAGCGCACAGGGACACTTCAAAAGCAGCGCGATGGTGCAGACATCTGGTAGTAGTTTCTGGAGGGAGTCCCCCGTCACAGAGTTTTCCAATCTCAAATAAAGTTGCCTCGGTGCGAATGAAGTCAACAGAGTTTCCTTCCCAGACGCTTTTCCTCTCAGTCTTTGTTTTTCAGCGGCTGATGCAGATCCAGTGAAGCGTGAGAGGCCTCGGCCCGCACGACGCCCGGCTGACCTGCTGCTGTTCTGTGGAGAGTTCCTTTACTTCACGGGGAAGCTGAATGATCTGCCTTCGTTAGCTGCTGCTGCCCAGGACGAATAAAAGATCCACGGGCCCAAACACAGCAGAGGTCTAGTCATCACACAGCAGGTGGTAACTCAAGCAGCTGTTTGACAGAAGAGTCGCTCACAATCAGTTTGGCCTCAGAGGCTCAGATGTTCTGTGGCTCATGTTTTCTTACTCCAGGTGGATGCAGCACAGACTGAGAGTGAAGGAACTGATGTTGTGTTTCTAAAAACGTCACCTCATGGTGAGAAACAGCACCAGCCACCTGTGAGCCAGTGCGTGAAGGATAACAACAATGTGTCTGGTTGAACAGTCGGCCTGACCGTTGCCACTCAGTATGACAGGTCCTTCCTAAGAACACTGACTGTTCATTCTCAGCCCAGATTTAAAACGAGTCATGACCACAGCGCTGCTGCTGAACAGATTCTTCATGTGTGTCCTGACCGAAGCTGGAGAACCAATCAAAAACATCCTTCAACACTAACCAGGTGAGGTCACTGCCAGCCTTCAAGCGTCACACGCTGAGAAAGAACACACCCGTCCCTCTGTGAATACCTGAGGATGAAACTGTACAGTGGTTGCCCTCCCTGATCAGACTACGTTACACCTGTCTATTTACGCTTCATGTTCAACCGGGCAGCTCCCATTAAAAGCAAATATTCACATACCAGCTCAAGGTGAGGTTGCATAACGAACCTGAAGGACTGTTAGATCATTTGAAGAATGCTGAGACACATGGCTGCCAGTCGAAACCAAGCCAATGCAAAGTTTCAGATTTATTGTTCCTTACATGAGCTTAGAGCCCAGCGTGAGCTGTGTGCAGGTCTCTGCTGTTCGATCCCCGCCTGCTGCCGCCTGTGCAGGACGCTGACCACGAGCGTGTGAGTCGCAGAGAGACAACACACCGAAAGACCAGAGGAGTGTTTGTGTGAAGCTGCTACCTGTGGATGAAAGCTGCACACGTGATTGTTGATGAGCTCTTTCTGCCACACAGATGCACATTAAACAAAGATGTTCACACACAAGCAAATGCTCGTGTGTCACTTTGACTTTTCTATCCACGGTTTGTTGGTTTTGTTCACTTTGAAGTGACGCACGAGCACATTTCTGTTTCATGCACATATTCAACGACTTCACGTATGTGAGCATTTAAAGAATGTCAACAGGATGTTTCAAGCACTTTATTAATTAGCTAAAGATGGAAGCAACTTTAATTGGCTACTTTAAACTTACAGTTTTTTATTTAAAGCCTTTACTCATTGCTCCAGCAACAGTCCTGTTATTGTTAAAACTGTGAATCAAAGAGTGTTTCTGTTAAAATCATTATCATAACGACTATTTGGACACTTCACTCATCAGTATCATACAGTTATGTGTTTGCAGCTGGGCCCCATCATTGTTTGTCAGCGCTCACACTGTAGAGGTTTTTATAAACAACTGAATTAAAGCTGCACTGGAATGATTTTCCTCCTAAACGCCGTCTGACGACTGATAAATGTTCCTGTGAGAGCGGCTTTGTCCCGTCTGTGTGAGCTGATGTCATTATGTCACCTGAAAAACAAATGTGGAGAACAGAATGTGCTGAAGCTGCTGTTTGGTTTTCAGATTGTGTTTCTCTCCCTGACAGCTGCTAATTACACGGCCTCACCTCAGTGTGCGCACGCTGAGAGCTCGCTCTACATACCAGCAGAGATGTCGGTGCTGGGGCTGAAGGAGGAGCCGTCAGGTTGTAAATACTTTGGCACAATGTGTGTGTCGCTGCTTTGTATGCTGAGATTCTTGAAACCTGTGCTTGTTATGTACTGAATGCCACATAAATATGCTAAATATATGATGACCCCATTCTTCTGTAATAACACAGCGGTGAAGCAGTTTTGGCAGGTACAAGTCAAGTTACCTAACTCGTTGGCTCCTGATACAAATCACTGAAATGTGATGTGTGTGACGTTCCAACACAAGTCGTGTCCTGACCCTGTGAGTGTGGTGGGAGACCTGAGGCTGGGCCCACCCCACCGTGCTGGACCAGTATTATATGCTCACTTCATACACTTGATGATTAAGATGAAACAATTAAATCTGGGTAAAATGATTAAGCTCTGTAATCCCTGTGTTGAACTGAAGAAGGACAAATCAGATGTTAAAGGTCAGTCGTGGTAGAAATGCAGGAGAGCACGTCGTTCAGAGACACGGCGGCAGGCGAGTGAGCGATGCACGCAGTCCTGTTCCAGCTGTCACTGCTGCAGACACAGCTGCGTCACCACCGCTAAGATTCGTCTCTGCCAACAAACACGCAGATTAAAAAAGACTTTTTGTTTTAAACATACAGAACGAATTATGACCGAGTCAAACGTGTGTGATTACCAGTGTCATCTGCAGGAAACAGAGCTGAGTAAAATTCACAGTGATGTTTCTAACATCAGGGTCAAAGAACGCACGTCGATGACTAACACAGTATGTTGCTGCCAGGCCTGTTTGAAACAGGAACAAACATTTGGGCCTCTTTACAGCAGGAACCAGCGGAGTGCATGTCTGTGAGGAGCGTCCGACTCCAAAGCTCACGAACTTTGGCTGAAATGATCACGTTTGATAAAGTGATTACAGCTGCACTGCTGTGATGCAGTTTTGTTCTGCAGCCTGCTGCAAAGCTGCCCGGAAACAACAGCAGAGTAGTTTGAGTATCTGAGTCTGAGTGAACAGTCGGTTTAATGGCAGCTAAGTGATCGTGCCTTCGCCCCAGCTGCACCTTTGGAAAAGCCTCCCTGCTTCTGCTCGTGCCTCAGACTCTAGCCAATCCTTCCAATCGAGATGGAAAGCGTACTTATTTAACCTGCTTTCTCAGTTCATACCCTTTTTAAACCTAGAATAACGTTTATTGCTGGTTTTTGCATTCATCCTCCTGAATTGAGCATAACTATTTTACTCTTCCGGTCTGCGAGTGCCTACCTCCTGACTGTGCCCGATCTGTAATGAATTATGCTGAGTCTCTGTATCATTGTGAGCACTTTGGTGCCTTTGGGTTTTTCAATGTGTATATAAATGAAACTGTATTGTATTGTGAGTGTGTGCATGCACCTTTGTGTAACCCCTCGCTGTGTTTGCTGTAGCTGCGTGTGTGTGTCTGCAGACACTGTGTGCCTTCAGCAATAAAACAAAGACTTTCCCTGCAGCATTAAATCGCTGCTTCTCTCTAAACTCTAATAACAGTTTATTGAAAGATCAGATTAGCCTGAACAAATCAGCCTGGCGCCTGAAAGGAGAACAGTTTGGACCTGCAGCCATCCTGCCCTGCTTTCAAAGCTCACGTGCTTCTTTGGTGCTGGCTGGTGAGGCTGATGGCTTCTGTCATCGTCTCGTGTGTTTATCCCCTGCTGATGTGCCAGAGAAGTACTGAAGCTAAACGCTCACAGCTCAGTGACATTCATCCAATGCAGCCTCACGGCAATTTGTGCAATTCTCACAGCCATGAGCTGTCCATGCTTTTCTGGTTCCCTGTCCAGCAGACAGAGCGCTGACACGAGGGTCTGCAGACCGTCGGTGATGAAGGGAAGAGTTTCTCTGCTCACATCAGACCTCCAAACTTCACTCTACAAAGTTTTCACTTCTTTTTAAACACATTAGTATCATAAAATACTTCATTAGGAAACTAAATACTTCCTATAGAAACACCAGTACCTGTTTTCTTCTGCTTGTCCTGGTCAGACTGCTGTGAAAGATGATGGAGCATCTGTGCTCACATTCATACCTGTAGCTCATTTGCCAGTTAGTCAGACTCCACACATAAAGGCTCCGATGGATTTGAAAGCCAGGACATTCTTCCTGTGAGGAATCGGAGGAAAACATGTTTGTGTCCATGATGCCAGCAAGTAGATTCCTTTTTTATTACCTTCTCACACTTTGACATTAGTTGATAACACCAAAGCTGCTGTAACCCTGCAGTTTGGCCTCCCGCCCACTGAGACGGCGTTTTCAGTCAAGGCAATCGCAGCGTTTTCAAAACGCTCTCCAAGCGGAAACATTTGAAAACGCAGTTTTCGTGTCGCAGTGTGGACAGCGAACCCGGAG